>NC_089843.1:171398508-171704133 GCF_035609145.1 Eleutherodactylus coqui | reverse complement strand
AATAGTTTAAATACATTGCATAAGATAAAAAGGACAATAAACATAAGCTAAATGAAGTTACAGACTGATACAGAGGGAGAGAAGACCCTGCCTGAAAGGGCTTACAATCTACAAGGTAAAGGCTCTTTCACACGAGTCTCATTTTGACTCTAAGTAGGTGTGTCAAAAATTGCATGTAAAAGAACCCATGATTTTCTATGGGTTCTTTCAGATGAACGTTTTTTTGACGTGGCGAACAAAAAGCACGTCAAAAAAAATTTTGACGCCGAGATTTCTCTCAGTCAAAATATAGGACATGTTCTATCTTTTGATGGCACAGCGCCAGTGGCTTTCATAGACTCCTATGGGAGCTGGCGAGCAAAGTTACAGGGAGTGGCATACTTCGTAATAGCACGACGTGACGTAAAACCACGACGTGCTCGGGGCTGCTATTTGTTCACCTGATTTAATGCTCAGATAGCCGTGCTGTTATAGCGTGGTTTTAGAGCAGCTATTTGAGCGTTAAAACGATGCTCGTGTGAAAGAGCCCTTAGGAGAAAGGCAAAAATAGGTGAGGATATGAGCAGTTCATATGGTAGTGTGGTGGCAGCAGTGCTTATTGTAGGAGGAACGGAAATTAGGATGCACGTGTAAATCAGAGCCCAAACCACACCATGCAGATCAAATCAGTGAGTGATGAACTGAACATGAAATTAAAATCTATAGCAGACAAACATCAATACATGAAGTAGTACTGTATTTTTTTATTTACAGTGCACCTCTAGTCAAAAATGAAAAACTGACATCACTTGAGCAGCCTTTCTTTTGTAAGCTCATCCATTTCTGCTCTAGATGGCACGTGCTTCTTATTGTGTCTGTGACAGGAAGTAACTGTTTGAAAACTAGAATCAGCCATATGTTCCCATAAAGCTAACTTTTCTGACATCCAGCAACCAATTCTCAGCTTTTATTGACAGTCAGTTACTGTAAGAGGATATTCCAACTCCTCTTGGTATATACAGAGCACATCTATAGAACATGAGACACATACTAGTATCATTTATTATCATTATCATAACTCTTGGAAATACGTGTATCAAAAAAGGCAATACATGTAATTTTATACATCAAATACTAACGACCACCTGTCCGTCCATGAGTGAGTGTGTTACATGATTTGCCCCTGATCACATCACGGTGATGTCATCACAGGTCCTTCATCCCGAGTGAGTTACATGCTCCGCCCCTTAACACATGATGGTGACATTATCACAGGTCCTGTTAGCACATAGCCGCTGTCCGGCTATGTGTTTGTTAGTATGCCACAGCAACTGAGGCCACAGGGTGGTTGTAGGGGATGTAGTCTACCCATAATCTGCACTCGGGATGAAGAACCTGTAGCAGAGCTGTATGTGCCGTGCATGTTGTAGTGCTGGGTGTGCATGACGTGCATTTAGCTCAGCTGTGTCGTACATTACGCCACCAGAAACACTGGTACTATAATTTCCTAATAATGAGTAGTCAAAATAAAAATGACCACCTGTCTGTGAGTGATGAGTGATTGAGTTACTGTGTGAGTTACATGTGATGATGTTACCATCATGTGATCAGTCACCAGGGCTCTGAGCTCCACCCCAATCAAATGATGCTGATGTCATCACAAGTCCTTCATCATTGTGCGCTGAATGAGGGATTACAGGCAGAATACATCCCCGACAACCCCCCGCAGCCTCCATTGCTATGGATACACCAGTACTCAGTGTGTTTGTGAGACAGCTGGACACCTGTGTGGAGACTCCAATAAATGACACCTCACAAATGTCCACATACATAGCTGATGGTATATATTGACCATCAACATTGAAGCATAGTTCTTCATCACTATCTTCACATCTCCTGAACGTGATATCATGTCACCTCAAATGCTACTGCCATCAACACCAGTCCAGCCTTCATCTAATCGTCAAGCGTTGTTCAGTATTAAAACAAACCATCACTGTAATGCAAACATGTCACCATAGAGAGCTAAATGCTGTGAAGCTAATGCAGCTTACATGACACAGCGACAAGCCACAATTTCATCTTAGCAAGCAGCTGAAGTTTGTAAATCTTGCACGGAAATATTTTGACCGACTCCAATCCCTTTTACTATTTTATATTGGTAAGCACCAGAAACGCTGGTACTACTGTATTTTTAACAAGCAAATGTAACAGTTTTTTGAACACATTATGTTGCTTTCAGACCGGCGGCGGGGTTTTTGGTTCTCTGCTCCCCTCAGGGAGCATGAAAGGGGAATGCCCTGGCCAAGCAGGATTTTCCTTATGAACAGCTCTGAATGGACCCCATTGACTATAATGGGGTCCGTTCAGTTTCCACTCAGCTGCCTGGCATTTTACCGGAAGAAAAAGTGTTGCATGCATGACAGATCCGGTAATTTGTTCCAAATAGGTGATGGAACATTATAACTGGAGGTAACAGCACAGATGTGAAACCACCCTTAGACACTTATGGTCCTTTTAGATAAAACAATTGTCGGGCATTTAAGCACTTGACAGTCTTCCCAGTGATTATCATTCCTGACTTTTTGTGATTTAATAAAACATTATTACATTGTAATAAATCATCTTGTCTTCTGTATTCTTCACAACTGAACAGATCTTTAGCCATTTTTTAAATTTTATACAATAACTAGCTGATATACCCGCCTTCACCCAAGTTAATTTGATACAGGTGTTTACATGTTGTTTGCACGGAAAATTTTATGAAGTCAATATTACTTTGACTTCAGCGGTATAATATATGACTACCAATCACAGCACAGCTTTTATGTTACCTCAGCAGTATAATATATAACAACCAATCACAGCACAGCTGTCATTTTATCCCAGCAGTATAACATATAGCAACTAGAGATGAGTGAGCATACTTGTTAAGGCAATATAACTCAAGAGAGTATTGCCTTTTTCGAGTAACTGCTGGCTCGTCCCTGAAGATTCGGGAGGGGGGGCACAGGGGGTGGCGGCGGGGCAGTGGAGAGGAGTGGCGTGGAGAGTGAGAGAGATCTCTCTCTCTCTCCCTCCCGATCCCCTCCACAGCCCTCGCTCACCCACACAGCCCCCCCAAATCTTCAGGGACGAGCCAACAGTTACTTGAAAAAGGTGATGCTCTCTCAAATAAATAGCCTTAGCGAGTTTGCTCGCTCATCTCTAATAGCAACCAATCCCAGCACAGCTTTCATGTTTCCTCAGCAGTATAATATATAACAATCAATCACAGCACAGCTTTCATGTTACCTCAGCAATGTAATATATAACAACCAATCACAGCACAGCTTTCATTTTACCTCAGCAGTATAATATATAACAACCAATCACAGCACAGCTTCCATGTTACCTCAGTGGTATAATATATAACAATCAATCACAGCACAGCTTTCATGTTACCTCAGTGGTATAATATGTAACAACCAAACACATCACAGCTTTCATGTTACCTCAGCAGTATAATATATAAGAATCAATTACAGGCCCCAAAGAATGATCATCCCAAATTTCATGTTTGTATGTCATCGGGAAGTTAGAGAATTAGATTTGGTACATTACGCAGGGGCACCAATACTTTTGCACTTAGCATTGAATCTTCAAGTTGTGACCCCTTTACTTTTCCTATTTAGGACTTAATGAATGCTCCTGCCAAATTTCATGTTTGTACGACATCGGGAAGTTAGAGACATAGTGGCCAGTCAGTGAGTCAGTCAGTGAGTCAGTGAGTGAGGGCTTTCACCTTTACATATATAGATTGGGATTATGACATTATTATTGAAATGTGTTCGATATGGATATGCTGTTGACTACTATAGTGAGTTGAAATACTCACCTCTATAGTGGGTTTCTTCACTATAATTTCTATTTAATGGGACTTATAATCACATGTCGCTGTCTTTTCAGTATTGATTATATCTATAAGGTCTCCCATGTGTGTACAATTATATGGGTATATATGGAGATTTGAGGTATTGGGCTATGTAAGCTACTCTATAGCCCTATGAGATTATACAAACCTATTATAAGCAGATCATGATTAATATATTATTCATTCTATGGGTTATGTTACTTTAAGCCCATTTACATGTACAGTTGTGTTCTACAGAGGTGGCGCTGGTTGATCTCCGATAAGGTGCTTGCCTTTGACAGTTGTTATGTTACATTCCTGATGAAAAATCTATGTAAGTCTGTCTATTGCATCTTTATTGCGCATGCGCATTTCCCTACCGCACTGATGTACATCATGTGAGGTTTTGGACATCCTGCGCCTGCACGTTGTGAACAGTATGGCGCATGCACACTTGCTCTCTGGGAGCGGCATATCACAACACATTGATGCAACTCATGTGAGATTTGGGACATCCCACACTTGTGCGGTGAGTAGTATGTGGCGCATGCGCATTTGTTTCTATGGACCGGAAGGACAGGATGACCACTCGTGTGTGTATCATACCACATGTATGTAATATTACTATATAGTATGTATTTTACTGAGGATTTTAGCATCTGCTGTACATTGTTTATTACTGTGGGTGTGTTTACAAAGCGATTCGTGAGGTAATCTGGAGATTGCACTACTTAAATCCCATCTGTCTGTACACTTATGAGCTCGACGAAGACCTAATAGGGGGTCGAAACGTCGCTGCATTCATTTTATTATGGGAGAATAAAAATGACATAAGGAACTTTTGCACCAGTTGGATGTTGCCAGGTTTCTGTGCTTTTTGGATGAGGTTCTCATCCTTGTGGCTGCTGCATCTGTTGTGGTCCTGTCTTGATGGGAATACTCCACATGCTTCTGGTAACAATTCTATTTCTATCATTTCTGTGCTTTCACACAGCAGCAAAAATTGTTTAGTGAATGGAGGCGAGCCGGCCAGAGATCACTTTCAGCTGCCTACCTTCATTCTCAGTAAATAAGCAATCTTGTGCAGAAATCTTAAAAAAAATTATATCTTTTTGATATAGGGTGAATGTGAATGTGAAGCACAATTTTTCACTGTGGAAAACACTCACCATGATATAGTTACAGGATTTTCTTAAATAACTGGACATATTTTTACATCCTTTCTTTTTTTAATTAAACATTTTCTCACTCTCTCCATTGGGTATTATGCCCGTTGTTAGGATTGGCAACAATGTTCGCTAATCTGTGAGAGATTATTTGATATTTCATTCTCTCTGCAAGCTACTATTAATTTCCATATTTGAGAAATTAGATTCTTACACCCATCCAAAGTATAATACTTTTTTTTTTTACGGATGTTTCATATATATTGTTGTTTGCTTTCTTTATATTTTCCTCTTTTTTTCTTATATACATCCCCAAAGAAATCTTAGGATCTTAATGCTGCTATTGTAATCTTTCCAGTTATGGGATATTCTGCTGTGAACCCATCTGTTCGTGTTAAAGTTTGCTTTCAAATCTGCATTTTTAGACTTTGTATCCTCCTGTTTGCTGTCTTTAGTGATTTATTCTCCTTTCTGACTGATAATGACAATGTTTTCTTTTTTTCTTTCTTTTCCAGTGTTAGGATGATTTGCTTTGCATATTTTCTGTGGAGTAATGAATACTTTCCATTTAGAGTTTCAGAAAATATGAAGTGAAATCTTAGCTATGGCAGATATATCTGATTATTTGACATCTATGTAAACATGAGATAAAAGACAACAATAGAAAACTATGATTTTTTTCTTAAAAAAAGTTTGGTCAATAATGTTATGTTTTAGCTTTCACTATTTTCCTCAACTTTTATATTACCTTATTACATACCTTATTACAATGTACTAAACCGAGATGTGAATACAGCATATAAATGAGATGTACCTTTTTCCCACAGTAGAGGGCACCAGAGTCCAGGTCAGAACAGATGGGGAAGGAGATTGGGTTTAAACAGGAAAGGGAAGTGCAGAGTACTGGCAGTCAGTGTATGTGTGACGAAAGAGAGTTTGATCTAGGTAGTTAGAGCTAGATTTACGGAGCATAGAGGGTGCAGAACCAAAACTATAGGAGAAGAAGATACGGCCTTGTGGTCATAGTGCAAAGTATTGGTAGTAGAGTGTCAACTGGCCAGATACTGGAGTCACTGGTCACAAGTGGAGAACAATTCAGCTCACGGACAGACTGTCCACAGCAGCACCATTGAAATAGGCAAGCAAGTCACCAGCTCACAGCAGACATTCCCAGAACCAGGTACCTGGAGTATGCTGAAGCTAAGTGATAAAAGGACTATTCTTATTATTGTGAAAAGTCAGAATAACTAATCCAGTGTTAGATTTGCATTTATAAACTGCATTCAAAGCCAGTTACAATTGCCATAATGTGAATTTTATGCCAAAGTCTTTTCAGTTACGTAGTGTTAACACAATCCCTAGTCTAAGTCTGTTTATCACTGTCCACAAACATCTTACAAGAGGATAAAGTACACCAATAGTAGGTATGCACTGGTTGCCTTGAATCACAGCAGATGTTTTATATGCAAAACCTGGCATTAATATTCTTATGTGTATCAGTTAAGCCACATGTTCAAACAAACAAGTTTATCAGTTATTTAAAGGACAGTGTACTCACAAACTGGAGCAAGTTCAAAGAAGAGTTACCAAGATGGTAAGCGGTCTGCAAAGCATGTCCTATGAAGAACAGTTAATGGATCTGGGAATGTTTAGCTTGCAAAAAGAAGGCTGAGAGGAAACTTAATAGCTGTCTACAAATATGTGAAGGGCTGTCACAGTGCAGAGGGATCAGCCCTATTCTCATCTGCACAAGGAAAGAGTAATGGGATGGAACTGAAAGGGAGGAGACACAAATTAGATATTAGAAAACACTTTCAGACAGTGAGGTTGATCAATGAGTGGAACAGGTTGCCAAGGGAAGTGGGGAGTTCTCCTTCAATGGAAGTCTTCAATCAGAGGCTGGACAGACATCTGTCTGGGATGATTTACTGAATCCTGCACTGACTCAGTAGTATTGGACCCGATGACACTGGAGGTCCCTTCTAACGCTACCATTCTAAATCTTACTCTCAAAATATATTCCAGCTTAAAAATCTTTCCACAATTGTAGTTTTGAGCCTTGCTAAAAACTAAATATTTGCAACTCTATATTTCCAATCTGTATACACATTCTAAGAGAAGAGGAAAGTACAGATAGTTACTAATTTTAGTCTTCTTCTAGATAAAGAGCAGATGCCAAATACTGAAGCATATCATCATTTACAATGGTCTTAAATAGGGATGAGCGAGCCTATTCGCTAAGGACAATTACTTGATCGAGCATTGTCCTTAGCGAGTATCTCAGCGCTCGAAAGTAAAGGTTCAGCTGCCGGAGCGGGTGACAGGTGAGTTGCGGCCATGAGCAGGGGGGAGAGAGAAAGAGAGAGATCTCCCCTCCGTTCCTCCCCGATCCCCACCGCCGCTCCCCGCCCGCCACCAGCTGCCGAATCTTTGCTAGCGAGCGGGCAGGTACTCGCTAAGGGCAATGCTCGATCGAGCAATTGCCCTTAGCGAGTATGCTCGCTCATCTCTAGTCTTAAACCCTATTGTCAGGTTAGTATAAGGTCTGTGAGGACCTCCGAGGGAAGCATGCAGAGAACCATAGTACTGTACATAATAGTCCTATACTTATCCTAAATAAAACTGCTGCTGAGTCATAGAAAAAGAGAACTTCTTGTGTTATCAATGTCCTCCTTGCCTGAAAATAATTTTTTGCAATAGGGATTTATTTTCTTTAGTTTATGGCATAAATTATACATATACGTTTTGGCTTGGGACATCCATGCCTTTCCAACAAGCCACACCTACTTTTCAGGAAAGTATTGGAAAGTAATGCTGCGGTCAAAAAAGCACAAAATATTTCCACAAGAAGCCCTTGCACCAAATTTTGCAACTTTTTTGTATCAAAATCTGGAATTAAACTGCTTAATAAATTCCCACCTATGTGTGTATGTAAGGATATGTGTATAGTTGTGTGTGGTGTGTGTATATTAATTGTGTCTGTAACAGGGTTGCGTGTTTATGTAGCAGGGCTATGTGTGTATCTACTGTATGTACAGCAGAGCTCTGTGTGTATATATTTGGTGTGTGTGTTGCAGCTGTGCTTACGTGTATAATGCCTTAGGACTGCTTCCAATGGGCTAATATGCAAAAACGCATGCATTAGCACAATGTATTTGTGCCATGAACATTTCACTTTTACATGCATTTTTGTGCATTTTACTGTACGCACGTAGAACACACCCGTCACATGATTTAATCCCTTAAGTGGCACGCCTGGAAAATCTCCGAGGCTTGCTGCACTGACCATGCAGTTAAAGTCCAGAAGATTTCCGTGTACAGCTCTAGTGCAGAGTGTTTTTACTGCATACTCAGCGCAGCAAGCCTCGGAGATTTCCCTGCCATAATATGGTAATAATAAACCTGTTGCTAAAGGGGTTAAAAGGCTACGGAGGCTAATTGGTTCAAGATGTGTTCTTTTTCCTGTAAAATTGTGCAGCGTAATGTGCAATTACGTGGGTATCAGGTATGCATTTGCTTATACACACCTAGACTGCTATGAAGCCTTTGATGTGGAGATGTGCACTAAAGAGCATGCTGTGTTTTTTTTCATATGCAAGGAATGTGCACACAATGGCAAAAGTGAGAGTGAACCCCCTGAATTTAATGGGTTTGATTCTCTGTGTATTGCGCATGCAAATACTTCTGTGGGAATCCGCCTTTAGATGGAGTAAAAAAACACATAAAAAAGACATAAAAACACATAAAAAATAGAATAAAGCGGAACAAGGAGGCACTGCAGAGCAATATAGGGGAATTGAATGACAGTAGAAACATTTACAGATGTGTAGCTAAATGCAATGAGGTATCTACCTGCGCCATTTGTTTCAATGGCCAAAAGATGAGAACACATTAAGTTTAACAGGAGTGGAATGTTAGTTATTAATCCCTTTACCTACTGAAAATTTCAAGAAAGGAGCTACGTTAGACTGACAAAGTCAATAACATTGACCCCTCCACTTGATCTGACTACCCAGAAAATTTTAATTTGTGTGACTTTTTAAATAATTTTTTTAAACCTAGAAAGTGTCTTATGAAAAGATTCAACATAGCTTAAAAAATGTGGTAATCATTAATTGTGCTACTCTGCATGATATGCATCAGAATAGTCGGTGCTTTGTACAAACAGTTATGTGGAATACAGTGAACATATAAAAGTGCTATTTAGTGCCTGAAATATAGTCCCCAAGTAATAGTGAAGTAGGTTCCTTGGCATGAGCTCAGGATAACCCCCAATGGAGGATGTTTAGTGTAGACTTCCAGTATGAGGTCGTAGAGTACCCTGAATGATGGAACCCTGGAACAAGTGCCATGTAATCCAGTATTTACCAAGGTTAGAAAATATCACTAAGATAATTATGTGTCCTCGTTGTAAAACTATGCTTCATTTTAAAAGTGCTCTCTTTATAGTGTCTCCTAATGCAGTTCATTTCTTTTATTTAAATACTGATCAGTATTTCAAAGAAAAAGCTGCGAACATGTCAGATATTCATAAAACAGATGGAGCCCATATTGACATTCATTCCCATAAAAATGCTCTCAAAACTGGACTTGCAGAATTTTAATTAGTATTAATTGCATATGTCCATTAAGCATTTCTATCAAGATAAGTATGTGAATTAAAAACAGGTCTTGCAAGAAAGAATTTTTATTTTATTAGCTGTTAAATCCCGGTAATGGAACATACTCAATTCTTTAACACAATTTACAGGACTCAATAACAGTTAGTTTGAAGAAATAATTATCAAGAGGCATTTTTGCATCTTAATTTGAGATCTTTACTTTCCTTAATGCTTTGTAACAAAAAGCAATACATAGTGTTTATATAGTATGTCAGGAAGACTGAGTAAAAATGTCTTTATTACAAAAAACTAAAAAGATAAAGAGAATGTAAAAGGGAATCAAGATTGTAAAATATTTCCAATTAAATGTTGAGGTTGATATATTTTTCTTTTTATTATTAGGCTTCATTTGCACACTTAATTGGTACTTAAGTAGCTGAGTAGCTACTTAATACTTTATGCAAAAAGATCGCTCAAAGCTGTCACTCAAACTGTCGTTTGAGTGATCTTTGAGCGATCATCGCTCCGTGTAAACCAGCCTTTAGTTGTTCCTCTACTCTTCAGCCTTTTTTCGACAATGCCCTATTGTATGTGTATAAAGCAACCTTGGAAAAAGCTTCTTACCTTTTTATTTAGTGGTGGTCAATCAATCACAATATAGGAGTAGTGTAAGCAGTCTCTTATATATATGCTCTCTTTATTATTACATTTTCAGATAAATGTGTTAACATCAGTTATCTCCATAGATATATAGTAGTCTGAAAAGTGTGCAGGGCCATTGTAAATTAGTGGTTACCGTCAATAGAGGTTATACTAGAAGCATACTTATTTTATTCACTGTTGAGTGGTAAATTCATTCCTGTGAGAGAACAATGGGTTTCCATTTCTAATAAATCTATTGTGATGTTTGTCTTTCCAATCGGCAAGTTCATCCATTCAACATAATTGTTCTATTTTATCCTCCCATACTTGAATAGAAGGGGTTCTTCAGTTTTCCATCTTAGTTGAATCAATATTTTAGCTGAGGTGATCATTAAAGTGGAAGGTCATCCCTTGATTGTATGAAAAGTGAGGTTTGTTCCCAGAGTTGGAAGCCTTTTATATGGAATGATAATCATTCAAATAATCATTGAATCATGTGAGAATGAATGATAATCGTTCAGTGTAAACATGGCCAATGACTGAACGATGAACGATTTGTGCACTTATCATTCATCATTCATTTTATGCAGGTATAAAAAAAATTGTCATTTTTCAGCCATTGCACATTAAAAGGGATTGTTCAGTCATTCACAAACCATTCACAGGCATTTCTAGACTCTACTCACAGGCCAACGATGGACTGAACAAGCTATGGCAAGAAAATGACAAAAAATTTATCTGCGTGTGTAAATGGACGTCATTTAAAAACAAACGACTCGTTCACTTGTTTCAGTGATTATTTACTTTGTGTAAAAGGACCATACGCCTATTATATCTGTGAGATCAATCTGCTATTTCTATATCTTTAAGTATGGGAGGAAATTTACAGTCAGAAAGGCCTTATTTAGAGGAAGTTCTATTAAATATTTGAGAAGGAGCCCAGTATATTCTCATTGACGAGAACAATTTACTGAGTTAAGTTCTATCTTGTACAGAAATTCTGCTATTTTGTACTATTTTGGAAGAAATTAAAATTTTCCTGAAATCTTACAAATCAAGTAAGGCCATAAGAATTGTGTAATATATACTTTTGCTCCATGCCAGTAAGAGTAAGTTTCAAATCTCCTTTCCATGCTAACATGAAGTTGGGTTTCTTTGTAGCCTTTCGCGAAATTAGTTTCCGATATAGTTTATATAAAGGCCTTGTTGAAGGAGTGGAATATTGTAATAGGGTGTTATTATAGCAGGATTCAGTGAGAGTGGATTGTTTAAGTAGAATATTTCTATACAGCTTACAGTAGTTTTAGGTGAGTGAGGGATAAAAGAGGAGAGGGTCTAGGGCAGTGGTTCTTAATCTTGTTGGAAGTAACTGAAACCCACAAGTTTCATACGTGCATTGACCGAACCCTTCGTAATTGGAAACAAAAAATGTGATTTTTTTCAAATTCAACACATAGGTATATATGTTATTAGTGCACAAAATGAACCATGCATCAGTTGTACACAATGAACTTAATGAATATTTTTAGCAGCTTTTCCCAGCATGATATTAACCATTTTCAACGTAGCTGGTTTTACGAGTGTTTCACCAATGGTGTGTAGTTTTTCCCGCTTTGCAATGAGGTATGCAACTTCATACAATACTGTGAGGATTGGTTTGTAAATGGGTGCAAAGCCGAGAACAGGAAGAGTAGCTTTTTCGTCCAACCTGGCTCTCTTCACCTTGAATTCAGTAAGCGTTGTGTTCTTGTATCTCCCATATCCATGCAGCTGTAGAAAGTGTTTCCTTAATTTTGCCAGTGCTAGACTAGAATTGCTCAACTTGGTATTGAAACACAAATTAGGGAGAGCGCCATGTCCATGGAAAAAATTTGTGATAAATACTCTCGGTAATCTTACTTACCGGGTGTTAGGCAGAGCAACAAAATAATTTTTGTGTCCCGCCTACACCTGAAGTCCAAGTTCGCCTTTCAATGGTTTCTTTAGCGCAGGGCCTTCCGTAAGATCCACAAAAATCATATAGTTACGTGCATCTATTATTGCACATCCATGTTTTTCTGGAGAGCAGCAGCATAAAAAGTTCCCCACAGCTCTTCTGAACAGTGGGGATATACAAAAATAAAATCAACCAGAAAAAAACTTTCTTTCAGCTGCGCTTCAATACTGACCCTTAACGATATATGGGAAGCCAGCTACTAAAAACACATGTTAATAGTAAGCTCAATTTTATTCCCTAAAAAACATATACATTCAAGCAAAGATAAAAAATGGGTATAGATAACTTAGCAACGCGTTTCTGCATCAGTTAACATGTGTTATTAGTAGCTTGCTTCCCATATATCGTTAAGGGTCAGTATTGAAGCGCAGCTGAAAGAAAGTTTTTTTCTGGTTGATTTTATTCAACTTGGTATTGCAAATCATGCATTGAGGATGCTGACTCCGATCGCATTCCATTATACACATGAATCCATATTGTACATATTCATCCGACCACTTTCTTTTTTTTCTCGTCATAGTATGAAGGGTTTGAAATATTAGGAAGTGTAGTGGCCCAACAGAAACCATTTGGCTCCAGGACCAAAGTCCACTTAGTTAGGTAGCTAGGTGTAGCGGAGACAGGAATAGAGCTAGAGATTGAGTAATTTGATTAAAGCATCTCCGGTGCAGAAGCTTGAGGACGTGGGAAGAAATTATTCTTTACAAAATGGACCTGCAGCTTCCAATCTGCCCACCTGACCTCTGAAGAGAAAAAAGCTTCCTGATTGGTCCATGGGTGTGGTTAACCAGAAAAGAGAGAAACAAGAGTTTCTAATGGAGAAGATATGTGAAATCCCCTAGCCTAGCACATGCGCAGTGGAGAGGGTCACGAAGTATATGAGTGGGGTGAACAGAATGTACGTTTGACCTCAGCCGAAACCCCAGAGACTGACTCAGCGAACCACAGAGGTTCGATCGAACCCAGGTTAAGAACCACTGGTCTAGAGTATTGAAAGCTTCTGAAACTGGGGTCTCATTCGTCAGTGCCCTGACTTTTTCACTGAAAGTAAGTTAATTGGAACATGTTGGGACAAAGATCTAATAGGCTCACCTTTTGTGACAGCTTAGGCCCCCTGCACACAGACGGAAATTCCGCAGCAGGATTTCCCGCAGAATTTCCACCCATGCCTGCCTGCATAGGATTGCATTACAAAACGCAATCCTATGCACACAGCCACGATTTGTCCGCATGAAAACACATACGGAAAACAAATCACGTCATTCTCTATTTCTGTGCGGGTCTCGTAGTGACGGGCCAGCTCTGCTCTGCACATGCGCTGGCTGGCCAGCAGCTGGCGCATAGCAGAGACCGAAGACGCCGGGAGCAGATGAGCCGAAGGTCTCTGCAGAGGCACGGGTCCACATCCCGCTGCGAGAATTCTCACAGGGGGTCTGACCCAGCCATCTGCAGGCCGCCTTAGTATGGAAAGTAATCCCAGAGTAGGGACATCAGGGTATGTTCCAATATGACATACTCTGCAACAACATGGGGAGTAGTTTATTTGACTCTTATTTTATGAATTTCCAATACAAACTTTAAGGGGCAAAGTATTTACAGAGTCATGTGAACAAGGGCACAGTTTTAGAGAGTATTATCACCTGCTGTAATATTTCTGTAGACTGAACCGAGCTAAGATGAATTTTAAATCATGAAGTAGTAGGTCAGTATATGGCATGCTTGTTGTGCAGTCTAAAGGTGCGTTCACACGTGGTGGATTTTAGTGTGGACATGCAGTGTAAAAACGAATACTTCAAGTTATTGTTGCTAAGGGCTGTTCTACAAGCTATTATTTCAGGGGGTGTTAATTTTTCACACATTGCTTCTGCATTTTCGCCTAGCTTTTTGTTAAATAAATAATTACACAGTATAGCTTGTCATGCATTGATGCTCATCCAAGATTTAATTTACCTTGTTTTAAGACCTTCTAAGGACCAGATCTTTTTTTTACTATGTCCTGAAATGTAAAATCATAGAATTCAAAGAGGATGTACTTAGTTTTTCTCACGATTACAAGTTATCTTCTGTCTATGATCCATGGCATTACTGTATAAAAAGGGAGTGCCAGATTATTATTAAGCTTAGTGGCCAGAGTTAAAACATAAGGGTATTAATATTTCCTTTAAATATATAAGGTGACATGAAAAATTAAATTTTTTTACAAATATGTTAAACATCAAAACTTGATTTAAACAGTAGGTAATTGTCTGCTTAAACATTTCTTTTGAAATACAAAGAGTAAACATCTTGCTAAAATATTTACTTTAATAAATCTGCTGGTACCCATATTGATCCTTTGCAGGGTTCATTTGCCAAACCTTAAGTGGGCTTTGGTGGCTTTGCTTTGATCTACAGTTTTCCAAGTTGTAAGTGATGTGATCAAGGACATCATCACCAGGCGTTTGGTCCAATTTGGGATTTAACGGTTGGGTGATTTATGGCATTTACGGCATCTTGTAGATCTCTACCTTTGTAGGTGGAGTCCCTTCTGCCATTGGCTTGAAATGTAATCCTGAAGGTAAAGAGCCATGTATACAAAATATGTTGGTCTGTCAATTTACCTTTTGGTCAGGGCAATGTTTGATAAATCTGAGTAGATATATAGTGGAGATAAATTAAATAGAGACAATCCACTATGGATATATAGTGGAGATAATATATTAAACAGAGACAAGTTAGCAGCAGAAAAGGATTACAGCAGAATAAATCCTTGATATCAATATGTCTGTTTATTCACACACATTCTTTGTAAAATGCAACATTTCGACAGAGAAAACTGTCTTTTTCAAACATGAAATATTGATTTGAAACCTGATCCATACAGGTCAGCAGAGCAACATCATGCCTGAGACTGTATAAGGGAATAGAGCACTGATCAGGTGCAGTCACAGACAAAATATATAACAATTACATGAAGTGAGTCACCAGTGACATCTATGATTGGAATAATTCACTTTACTCTCTGCTTTCTCTGACATCTTTGGCCTCTCACTTCTACAGCCCATCCTTACCATCTATAGCAACACAATACCTGCACTTTTTAACCAGGATTGCCAGCTGTTCATAATTCCTGCACAGTGCATAAAAATACAAAACATTTTTCAACGACCATGAAAAATTATTCTCCATGATTTTTTTGAAAGATTGTATGGAATTTTTGTGATTGTAATCATAAATATTCTGCAGTTCAGAATATATTTTATCAGCTATAGACAAATATCACTTTTGATCTTTTAAATTTATTATCGGTTTTTGTAACTTGTCCATAAGAAATATGAGCTGTCTGTGATTTTTTGATAAGTTGTCCAGAAAATAGAAATAATCAGGTAGGCAACCCTGCCTATAACACTGTCATTCTGCTGTGTGCCTTCTGTTGTCTTTGAAGCCTCTATCAATGTACTGCCCATGCTGTCCTATGTCCCAAAATACTATACTACCAAAATAATAGTAACTGAAGATGTGGATAAATACCAAAGTAGGGTCACTACTAGCAAATATTGGACCCTACTTTCAGGCCACAAATAAATTCATACTTCAAACCAGACCCCAAAGTTATTTTAGACCCCATAAAATAATAGGGCCCCATTTCAGTTAAATTCAAACTTCAGACCAGAGACAAAATAAAAATTAGATCCCTGTACCTCTTACATCTTAATGCACTTTAGATCTATACATAGTTATTAGTTGGTGACTGGCTTATACAACTTTACGTATATTACTCTATTTACCTAAAGGATGCGTGGGCCATTGTACAGTATAAGTACTCATACCTTTTGTGTCACCCCTATTTACTCATAATTTGTAAGATGTTGCAAGCAGTACTCTCACAATGATGATTACTATTGATATTGCTATTAATTATACCCTGGATATGTTTCAGAATAATCACGTTCCATGGGCCAAGGTATCGGGCACAAAATCAATTAAGTTACCACACATTATGATACATAGGGAGGAAGAGGAATATGTACACTTCTTTGCTGTTTCCACAATTTTTTGTGCTTAAAGTGATTACGCTTTTCTTACTTCAGTCCTAGCAGTGGTCCCACCGCAGTTAGAGAGACACAGAATGTGAATTTCTGCTTCTCACATGCTACTCTTCAACTTTCCAATTGGGTTTTACTCTCTATACCTTACAGGGACCTTAAGATAAAATTGAAACCCATGTTCTGGGGCCTCCAGAGCCCATGCACCATACCATTGTTTAGCACATCCCTGCTTTTCTATTCAAATAGACTATTGTGATTTCAATATAGGACACCAGTATTGAGACCTAAAGCTGGATCAGACTTTTTGACTACACTTTGTATGTAATATATGTTCTGCCTGGTATGCTTGTTGGTTAGAGTAATACTTAAACATTATATTTTAAGTACAAAAAATATCAATGATCAGTAAACATTTCCTGTTGGGAAGCAACTAGAGATGAGCGAGCACCAAAATGCTCGGGTGCTCGTTACTCGGGACAAAATTTTCGTGATGCTCGAGGGTTCGTTTCGAGTAACGAACCCCATTGAAGTCAATGGGCGACCCGAGCATTTTTGTATATCGCCGATGCTCGCTAAGGTTTCCATTTGTGAAAATCTGGGCAATTCAAGAAAGTGATGGGGACGACACAGCAACGGATAGGGCAGGCGAGGGGCTACATGTTGGGCTGCATCTCAAGTTCCCAGGTCCCACTATTAAGCCACAATAGCGGCAAGAGTGCCCCCCCTCCCAACAATTTTTACTTCTGAAAAGCCCTCATTAGCAATGCATACCTTAGCTAAGCACCACACTACCTCCAACAAAGCACAATCACTGCCTGCATGACACTCCACTGCCACTTCTCCTGGGTTACATGCTGCCCAACCCCCCCCCCCTCCCCCGCACGACCCAGTGTCCACAGCGCACACCAAAGTGTCCCTGCGCAGCCTTCAGCTGCCCTTATGCCACACCACCCTCATGTCTATTTATAAGTGCGTCTGCCATGAGGAGGAACCACAGGCACACACTGCAGAGGGTTGGCACGGCTAGGCAGCGACCCTTTTTAAAAGGGGCGGGGCGATAGCCCACAATGCTGTACAGAAGCAATGAGAAATATAATCCTGTGCCACCGCCATCAGGAGCTGCACACGTGGGCATAGCAATCGGGAACCTATGTGCCACACACTATTCATTCTGTCAAGGTGTCTGCATGCGCCAGTCAGACCGTGGTTTTTTATAAATAGTCACAGGCAGGTACAACTCCGCAATGGGAATTCCGTGTGCACCCACAGCATGGGTGGCTCCCTGGAACCCACCGGCTGTACATAAATGTATCCCATTGCAGTGCCCTGGACAGCAGAGCTAACGTCAGATTAAATGCAGGTGGGCTTCGGCCCACACTGCATGCCCCAACCTGACCGGGGTTTTTAATTCATAGACACAGGCAGGTACAACTCCCTATTGTGAAGTCCCTGTGGACCCACAGCATGGCTGGGTGCCAGGAAGCCACCGGCGGTACATAAATATATCCCATTGCATTGCCCATCACAGCTGAGGTAATGTCATGTTTAATGCAGGTGGGCTTCGGCCCACACTGCATGCCCCAATCAGACTGGGGTTCTTTAGAAGTGGACACATGCTGTTACAACTCCGTGTGGACCGACAGAATGGGTGGCTCCCTGGAACCCACCGGCGGTACATAAATATATCCCATTGCATTGCCCATCACAGCTGAGGTAATATCATGTTTAATGCAGGTGGGCTTCGGTCCACACTACATGCCCCAGTCAGACTGGGGTTCTTTTGAAGTGGACACATGCAGTTACAACTCCGCGTGGACCGACAGCACGGGTGGGTGCCAGGAAGCCACCGGCGGTACATAAATATATCCCATTGCAGTGCCCAGCACAGCTGATGTAACATCAGCTTTAATGCAGGTGGGCAAAAAATTAATTGGATTACACTGTAGGCGAGGGCCCCAAAAAATTGGTGTACCAACAGTACTAATGTACCTCAGAAAAATTGCCCATGCCCAACCAAGAGGGCAGATGAAACCCATTAATCTCTTTGGTTAATGTGGCTTAATTTGTAACTAGACCTGGAGGCAGCCCAGTTAAAATTAAAATTGGTTCAGGTGCAAGTTTCAACGCTTTAATGAGCATTGAAACGTATAAAAATTGTTTACAAAAATTATATGACTGAGCATTGTGGGCCTAAGAAAAATTGCCCGTTCGGCATGATTACGTCAGGTTTCAGGAGGAGGAGCAGGAGGAGGAGGATGAATATTATACACAGATTAATGAAGCTAAAAGGTCCACGTTTTTGATGGTGATAGAGAACAATGCTTCCATCCGCGGGTGCAGCCTACATATTGTTTAGGTATCGCTGCTGTCCGCTGGTGGAGAAGAGAAGTCTGGGGAAATCCAGGCTTTGTTCATCTTGATGAGTGTAAGCCTGTCGGCACTGTCGGTTGACAGGTGGGTACGCTTATCTGTGATGATTCCCCCAGCCGCACTAAACACCCTCTCTGACAAGACGCTAGCCGCAGGACAAGCAAGCACCTCCAGGGCATACAGCGCGAGTTCAGGCCACGTGTCCAGCTTCGACACCCAGTAGTTGTAGGGGACAGAGACGTCACGGAGGATGGTCGTGCGATCGGCTACGTACTCCCTCACCATCCTTTTACAGTGCTCCCGCCGACTCAGCCTTGACTGGGGAGCGGTGACACAGTCTTGCTGGGGAGCCAGAAAGCTGTCAAAGGCCTTAGAGAGTGTTCCCCTGCCTATGCTGTACATGCTGCCTGATCTCCATGCCTCCCCTGCTACCTGGCCCTCGGAACTGCGCCTTCGGCCACTAGCGCTGTCGGATGGGAATTTTACCATCAGTTTGTCCGCCAGGGTCCTGTGGTATAGCATCACTCTCGAACCCCTTTCCTCTTCGGGTATGAGAGTGGAAAGGTTCTCCTTATACCGTGGGTCGAGCAGTGTGTACACCCAGTAATCCGTAGTGGCCAGAATGTGTGAACGCGAGGGTCACGAGAAAGGCATCCTAACATGAAGTCAGCCATGTGTGCCAGGGTACCTGTACGCAACACATGGCTATCCTCACTAGGAAGATCACTTTCAGGATCCTCCTCCTCCTCCTCCACCTCCTCAGGCCATACACGCTGAAAGGATGACAGGCAAGCAGCATGGGTACCCTCAGCAGTGGGCCAAGCTGTCTCTTCCCCCTCCTCCTCATCCTCCTCATGCTCCTCCTCCTCCTCAACGCGCTGACATATAGACAGGAGGTTGCTCTGACTATCCAGCGACATACTGTCTTCCCCCGCCTCTGTTTCCGAGCGCAAAGCGTCTGCCTTTATGCTTTGCAGGGAACTTCTCAAGAGGCATAGCAGAGGAATAGTGACGCTAATGATTGCAGCATCGCCGCTCACCATCTGGGTAGACTCCTCAAAGTTTCCAAGGACCTGGCAGATGTCTGACAACCAGGCCCACTCTTCTGTAAAGAATTGAGGAGGCTGACTCCCACTGCACCACCCATGTTGGAGTTGGTATTCCACTATAGCTCTACACTGCTCATAGAGCCTGGCCAACATGTGGAGCGTAGAGTTCCACCGTGTGGGCACGTCGCACAGCAGTCGGTGCACTGGCAGATGAAACCGATGTTGCAGGGTACGCAGGGTGGCAGCGTCCGTGTGGGACTTGCGGAAATGTGCGCAGAGCCGGCGCACCTTTCCGAGCAGGTCTGACAAGCGTGGGTAGCTTTTCAGAAAGCGCTGAACCACCAAATTAAAGACGTGGGCCAGGCATGGCACGTGCGTGAGGCTGCCGAGCTGCAGAGCCGCCACCAGGTTATGGCCGTTGTCACACACGACCATGCCCGGTTGGAGGCTCAGCGGCGCAAGCCAGTGGTCGGTCTGCTCTGTCAGACCCTGCAGCAGTTCGTGGGCCGTGTGCCTCTTCTCTCCTAAGCTGAGTAGTTTCAGCACGGCCTGCTGACGCTTGCCCACTGCTGTGCTGCCACGCCGCGCGACACCGACTGCTGGCGACGTGCTGCTGCTGACACATCTTGAGTGCGAGACAGAGGTTGCGTAGTAGGAGGAGGAGGAGGAGGAGGGTGGTTTAGTGGAGGAAGCATACACCGCCGCAGATACCACCACCGAGCTGGGGCCCGCAATTCTGGGGGTGGGTAGGATGTGAGCGTTCCCAGGCTCTGACTCTGTCCCAGCCTCCACTAAATTCACCCAATGTGCCGTCAGGGAGATATAGTGGCCCTGCCCGCCTGTGCTTGTCCACGTGTCCGTTGTTAAGTGGACCTTGGCAGTAACCGCGTTGGTGAGGGCGCATACAATGTTGTGGGAGACGTGGTCGTGCAGCGCTGGGACGGCACATCGGGAAAAGTAGTGGCGACTGGGAACTGAGTAGCGCCGGGCCGCCATCATACCTTTGAAAGCCTCCGTTTCCACAACCCTATACGGCAGCATCTCCAGGCTGATAAATTTGGCTATGTGCAGGTTTAACGCTTGAGCGTGCGGGTGCGTGGCGGCGTACTTGCGCTCCAACACTTGCGCTAGTGACGGCTGGACGGTGCGCTGAGAGACATTGGTGGATGGGGCCGAGGACAGCGGAGGTGAGGGTGTGGGTGCAGGCCAGGAGACGGTAGTGCCTGTGTCCTGAGAGGGGGGTTGGATCTCAGTGGCAGGTTGGGGCACAGGGGGAGAGGCAGCGGTGCAAACCGGAGGCAGTGAACGGCCTTCGTCCCACCTTGTGGGGTGCTTGGCCATCATATGTCTGCGCATGCTGGTGGTGGTGAGGCTGGTGGTGGTGGCTCCCCGGCTGATCTTGGCGCGACAAAGGTTGCAAACCACTGTTCGTCGGTCGTCTGCACTCTCAGTGAAAAACTGCCAGACCTTTGAGCACCTCGGCCTCTGCAGGGTGGCATGGCGTGAGGGGGCGCTTTGGGAAACAGTTGGTGGATTATTCGGTCTGGCCCTGCCTCTACCCCTGGCCACCGCACTGCCTCTTCCAACCTGCCCTGCTGCTGCACTTGCCTCCCCCTCTGAAGACCTGTCCTCAGTAGGCGTAGCAAACCAGGTGGGGTCAGTCACCTCATCGTCCTGCTGCTCTTCCTCCGAATCCTGTGTGCTCCTCCCTCGGACTTACTCCAATTACTACTACCTGAGTGATAGACAACTGTGTCTCATCGTCATTGTCCTCCTCACCCACTGAAAGCTCTTGAGACAGTTGCCGGAAGTCCCCAGCCTCATCCCCCGGACCCCGGGAACTTTCCAAAGGTTGGGCATCGGTTACGACAAACTCCTCCAGTGGGAGAGGATTCGGAACCATTGCTGCCCATTCTGGGCAGGGGCCTGAGAACAGTTCCTGGGAGTCTGCCTGCTCCTCAGAATGTGTCATTGTAATGGAGTGAGGAGGCTGGGAGGAAGGAGGAGCAGCAGCCAGAGGATTCAGAGTTGCAGCAGTGGACGGCGCAGAATTCTGGGTGGTCGATAGATTGCTGGATGCACTTTCTGCCATCCACGACAGGACCTGCTCACACTGCTCATTCTCTAATAAAGGTCTACCGCGTGGACCCATTAATTGTGAGATGAATGTGGGGACGCCCGAAACATGCCTCTCTCCTAATCCCGCAGCAGTCGGCTGCGATACACCTGGATCAAGAGCTCAGCCTGTGCCCACACCCTGACTTGGGCCTCCGCGTCCTCGCCCGCGTCCACGTCCTCTTGGTCTACCCCTACCCCTCAGCATGCTGTATTACCAGTAGTGCAGAAACAGAACGCTGTAATTAAATGTGCCGCTTATTGGCCTGTGGTTGGAGGCTGACTTCGCTTACGGAACGCACAGCAGAGGCAGGAAAGAATTTTGCGCAAGCCTGCTGTAACACTTAGCTGGCTGCGTATGAATTAGGACATCTACCCCCAGCAGAGACGCAGTACAGTCAGGACGGTCACAGGCAGCCCAAATAGATTTTTTTTCCCAAATTTTTTTGGAAAAGCCCACTGCCTATATAGACTGGATATGTCTTTCACTGTCCCTGCCTCACCACCACTACTGGCCGTGGACTATGTAAAATTACTGCAGACTGTTTCACTCTGGACAGGATGACAGCGGTGATGTAAGAGGCAACGCAGAGCCAGGAAAGAATTTTGCGCAAGCCTGCTGTAACACTTAGCTGGCTGCGTATGAATTAGGACAACTACCCCCAGCAGAGACGCAGTACAGTCAGGACGGTCACAGGCAGCCCAAAGAGATTTTTTTTCCCAAATTTTTTTGGAAAAGCCCACTGCCTATATAGATTGGATATGTCTTTCACTGTCCCTGCCTCACCACCACTACTGGCCGTGGACTATGTAAAATTACTGTAGGACGCAATGCTCTGGACACAATGCTCTGCACGGCCGATATACAAAAAAAAAAAAAAAAGTGCAACACTGCAAAAAGCAGCCTCAACAGTACTGCACACGGTCAGATGTGGCCCTAAGAAGGACCGTTGGGGTTCTTGAAGCCTAAAATCAATCCTAACACTCTCCCTATAGCAGCTCCGGCATCAGCAGCACTTTCCCTGATCTCTGTCAGAATGCATCTGTGGCGAGCCGCGGGACGGGCTGATTTATATACTTGGGTGACACCTGATCTCGCCAGCCACTCACTGCAGGGGGGTGGTATAGGGCTTGAACGTCGCAGGGGGAAGTTGTAATGCCTTCCCTGTCTTTCTATTGGCCAAAAAAGTGCGCTAACGTCTCAGAGATGAAAGTGAAAGTAACTCGAACATCGCGTGGTGCTCGCCTCTAGTAACGAGCATCTCGAGCACGCTAATACTCGAACATGTATCAAGCTCGGACGAGTACGTTTGCTCATCTCTAGAAGCAACCATTTAAATGAGTAGCTATGAATTCTACTAGCAAGCTTTCATTTAGTTAAAAGCTTAAAAATATATGTATTTCATGCATATCTGGTATTAACAATATGATTTGAAATGCATTTGTCTGATATATTTCTTTGTGCTTTAAACACTGTACATAAATTCTTGTTATTCAATAATTTCTATCTATTTACATTTTCTTAAGTAGCCTTATTATTTTGATAACGCAAGAACCAAATCCTTAAAGCTTGTGATCATTTTGCAGGGTAAGGCAAAAAAGTCCTACTTATAAATATTTATAGAGGAAGATTTCAGATTATATGCTTAGCACAGAATGGTGCATATTATTTGTATTAATGTTTCATAAACATTTGTGCAAAAACAATATGCTTTACTTTGCTTCTAAGTATTAAGTAGAATTATTGCAGCATCTGCTTGAAATGGCTGAGTGCTCAAGCTATCCATGCTATGTCGTAAATTCTATGATGCATTAAGATGTCATTAAATGTACCTTCTGTGGTTGTATCTTGATTTACATTCTCTGTAAATCATCAAGTTAAAATGAAATGAACCACAATGTAATATGATTCTCTTTTATCTAGTGTCTGGAAATTCACTATTCCTGAACCTACTAGAAGATCATCTAAGCTGAGCTTTCAAGTTCCTTAGATAAAAAGTCAATTAATGTATAAAATGGATTGGAGTTAATGAACAATGTAAAACATTTTTTATTATTGTTACATTTTAATAAGAATCATTCATATATATTCAGAACTTTTATGAAGCTATTAGCCAAAAATGTAATAATCCCAATGAAATCCCTAGCTATTTAGAAAAGACATTTGTATGCTTTATCAAATATTCCATGTGAGGTCTCCATGAGAGATATCTGAATTTATCCTGCTGTTTAAGCTTTAACGTTCTTAAATGGTAACATTCAAAATGTATAGTAATCTACAAAAATCCATGGGATTTCTATGTTCTTTCTGTGTTTGCATGGGTTTCTATAGGGATGGATTGTACAGAATAATATCAATATTTACAGATAATAAAAACTATGTAATGAGCAGAAGTGAGGACAATAAATGGTTACAAATGGATCTGGATAAGCAGAAAAGTAGAGCTATATAGAGATCTCTTCCATGATTTATTTATACAAAGAACAGTGACTGTAAGAAGGGGACATCCTCTACATTTAGAGGAAATAAGGTTTTTAAATAGAAGGGGAGTTTTCACTCTAAGAGCAGTTAAGCCTAATGTCCACGGGCGGATTTGTTTTACGGAATCTGCACGGAAGATCCGCAATTCAAGCCACCCATAGGAAAGCATGGGCATCCGCACCCCAACTAAAGCATGTAGATTTGTTTTGCAGATCTTGGGTACTGAAAACAAATCACAGCATGCTCCATTTTAGCATTTTGGATGTGGATTCCGTGCAGAGGGCTTCCATTGAAGCCAATGGAAGCCGTCTGATTTGCCGCCCATCCGCAGCTGACACAGGCCGCTGATCGGACGGCTTCCATTGCGCCGGATGGCACTGCCACTCACATCTGCAGCACAAAAAAAAGAAGACCCGGACAGGTACGTGCAGTCGCCGATCGTGGACATGAGGCCTTAGACTGCGGAACTCTCTGCCTGAGGATGTGGTGATGGTGAAATCGCTGAAAGGGTTCAAGCGCAGTCTGGATGCCTTCCTTGAGTTAATCAATATTACATGTTATATTCACTATATTACTTCCAAAGGGTTGGTAATACAGGCATTTATTTTGATCGCCAGAATTGGAGCTGGGAAGGAGCTTTTCCCTAAAATGAGGAAAATTAGTTTTTATCTCATGTTTTTTTCCTTCCTTTGGATCAACATTACAGGATAGTAGGATGAATTGAATGGGTGTGTCTTTTTTCGAACCTTAGGCCTCGGTCAAACGAGCGTTGTTCAGGCTCAATACACAATAAGGCTGGCTTCATATGGGCATATATTACTCTTGTCTCAGCGCAACGTATTTTGCTCTTTACTAGGCTTTTTGAGCATGTATTTGTGTATTTTACTGTACTTTTTCCACATAGCATTTTCATTTGTGCACAACATGAACACACTTTAACTAGTTAAATAGTTTCACACATCCCCTTATATAGGGCACGTGCATTTGAGCATCTCTCATAGACTTCTATGGTGACCTTTGGTGATCAAATATGCACAAAATAGGTCCTATTTTTTTTAGCATGTGCAAAAAATGTGTGCATAACAAATGAAAAGTAGAACAAACCCATGGAAAACAATGGGTGATATTCTCTGAGCATTACATGGGCAAATCATGTGAAGCCTCCCCAAGTCAAAATTAAAGAGAATGAGCTATATCAACATTAAACCACTGCAATTTTGATACCCATAAACTATGAACAGAAAATTACAGCTTTAATAGCATCAGACGTACTAAAACTTATAACTGTAATAACTTAGTGAAAGGGAAAATGTTTTCACATTGGTAAAGAGGTCAAGTTTTTAATGTTAATATTCAGGACACAACTGATCTAATTCTATCATCTATTTCTTAGTATCCTGGGACTGAGGTTTATTACAGGTCTGAGAGAGTCATTTATGCATAAATAAACATAAATCAACTATTCGAACAGTCAGGTACAGGTATATACTCGCACACAGCCACATGGACAATAGCGAACAAGTACAATCATCTTCCTGGTCAGGCCAGCCTTAAGCTATGTCCTTGTTAGTAGTCAGTAGTGCCATGTTGGTGCAGAATCTGCTCCTTAATTGTCTAGCTGTTTATTCACAGCAACTGGCATCACCCAGACATACTTTCTGTTAATAGATTAAAAGTATATCTAAAAGTTTATATCTCATATTATTAACCTGTAGGCTATAGTCCAACTGTGGACCTCATGGGCTCTTTTACAGATGTATTTCCAATAGGGAATAAGGAATTATCATGGTTCCTTGTCAATCTATTTCGTCTTCCACTTGTCAATAAAGGGGTTGACATCTCCTTTACATATGGCCTTCTATGACTCATGGATTACATACAGTGGGGGGGGGGGGGGGTCCCCTTCTCCGAACACTCCTTTCTTAAGGCCCATTTAGACACAACGATTATTGCTCAAAATTCTCTCAAAAGACGTCTTTTGAGCGATAAACGTTGCGTCTAACTGCCCTGATATTGTGCAGTTTTCGTTAAGCAGTCGCTGATTGTTGTTTTTCAGCATGCTGAAAGACAACGATCAGCCTTATCAGGGATTCACAGCGGGATACAGCTGATACTATTGTTTTAGCTGTATCCCGCTCCCTGAACACAGGCGGGGTATGAAGAACAGAGAGGTCCAGCTGTGTTCTTCATACTCCGCACGGAGTGCACAGCTGTATACCAGATGAGCACTCCATGAACAGCTGGGGTATGAAGAACACAGCGGTCCAGCTGTGTTCTGCATACCCCGCTCAGAGAGCTCGGCTGTATAACAGCCGGCTGCTCTGAGCAGAGAACAGCTGGATGCAAAAAACAAGTGGCCCTGCTTGTCTTCTGCATACCCCGCTCTGAGCACTCAGCTGTATAACAGCTGGGAATTTTGAGCACAGAACAGCTGGATGCAGAAGACAAGGGGCCCACCTTGTCTTCTGTATACCCTGCTTGGAGCGCTTGAGCAATCACCGTTTGAGTGATCACCTTGCTCTCTAAAGGCACACAACGATTATCACTCAAAGGTCGCTCAAAAGACATCTTTTGAGCGATAATCACTGTGTCTAAACCAGCCTTTAGACATAGCTGATAGCTTTTTTTTAGCTCTGGCAGTTCCAGCCCAACTATGCATTAAACATCATCAAATTCATTGGGGATTTCATAAGCCAGACCTATAACAATCAACTTATTGCCAGGCTAACTTCAATAAGAAAAAACATTATCATGATAACCTCTTTAATTGTATACCGACTTTCTTGATAACTGTTAAAAATAAAGTGCTTTTAGATACAACTCTTATTAGTGCCATGTTACTTGACAAACTTGATAAAGCAGATGTAATATGCCAAGCACAAACTGAAAGTGAAGAGTTTTAAGCACTATGATTCAGCAGGCTGCTTCATGGAGAAAAAAAATCATTTTCAAGCAAGATTTAATCCTTGCACATATATTAGAGCTGATATGAGAGGTCCCCGGCGTCTGATAGTTAAGATGAAAGGATAAGTAACCTCTCTTACCACTTGTTTGACAGTTTTCGATATCATTTGATCTTTTTAACTACACACACACTTCAGTTCCAAATGGTTATTATAATACATTACACTTTCCTGTCTATTTACAATGATAAAGTGCAATAAGCCTGATTAAATAGGTTTTTATGCACTGAAATTACAATTTTTGTCTTTCCCACAGGTAATAGTAAGCAGATGCCCAATAAGTGTATCGTCTCAGTTTAACTTTTAGTTGTTTCTATGCTAATCCATAATTGTATGTTATTGTATTTTATAGATGTTATACGTACATGAAATAGAAAAGTAATGAATGTGCCCTATATTACATGAAGGAAGATCAATATTGCTGTAACTACTCCAATTTAGTTGTATTTTATTTATCCTTATGACACCGACTCAATTTGCTTTTGAATTTCGATAAGTTACAAGTCATACAAACCAGACTGCTGACACATTAAATACTACCATAGCTGCCTTCTGATGGCATCTTCCAACTGTTTATATTGTGTGGAGTGTCATGTGGGGAAAAAAAGAAACTGTGCGCTTACAACAATACAAACAAATATGTAAAGTCACATGCAGTGTTATGTTGCCAAGCAAGCAACAAGCTGTGCAGAGCCGGCCATGAACATTCGGAAAGTCTAGTTAATATTTGGAAGTTGCCCTAATCTTGCCATATGTGCTCTATGGGCTCAAATGACTTTTTGCCGAACTAGAATTCTCTTGAAATCTAGAAGATAATAGAATGCATTGGAAAGTATCTTCAGATAGAACTCGCATATAGCCCTTAGCTCCACAGGGTTATCTAAGTGGTTATTATCTAAAAGGAAGCTTACACTAATGTAGATGATAAGAAGAAAAGGAAAATTAGGTTTTGCCTGCAGATGAAACTACCAGATTTAGGCTCTTTTTAGATGAGTCAATTCTTGTTTGCACGAGCAAGTGATCTCATCGCTAGCTCATTCACTCTTGTGTAGCTAGTTTAGGCAGGCAGATTCATCGTTGACTCGTTCAATGACAATTGTTCAGTCTTTCATATTAGCGAATGTGAAAGACTGCACGTGGGCTATTTAAACAGAATGATAAGTGAACAAGCCAATGCTGATTTTTATGCCTGAAGAAAATGAATGACGAGCGAGCAGTGAATGATTCTCGTTCGTCGTTCAGTCGATTGTTTGCATATAGACTGAACAATTACACTGTGCAACAAATTCGTAAAAAACTTTTAAAGCAGAAAGTAATTGATATTGTTTCTGTAAAATTAAAACCTGCTGATTACACTGATAAAATTGACTGATAGAAGCACGTCTCATTTTCAAGTTACGAACCATTTTCTTTAATTAAGATGATCACAGTTTGGACGTGCCATAATAATTTGGCACAGGTTTTATTGCAGAAGGTAGATCTGGATACAGAATATTATCTTTCTATCTACTGGAAAAACCTTTGGTATTTGTCATGCAGACATAACAGTCAGTTATTGGCAAATCGGAATTGGTGAATGGTATTCTACTGTTGCCTTTCAGCCACTGTGTGAAATTATTGTTACATGACACACAGATGATATGCAGTGCCACTTCTTATCTTGGTCACCGAGATTTATTCTGAAATACTTGTGATGGGGATACTTTACCAAGGATGTTATTGTCCTCCTCTGTGTCTTTGAACAACCCAGACAATTTCTGCTATGTCTGCAGACAGACATCCATGCCGCTTAGCTATATTGTTATTAAATTATGAAAAATAGTTCCAGTCTAACCAATGACCTGTAAAAACACAGTTCATTAATTGAAACTTACTGGTGGATGATCCGCAGCATTTCCACCACATGGAAACATACCCTATATGTAATAAGAATCTTTATTTGTATAGTGCCAACTTATTCGGCAGCACTTTCAGGCACGGATAAATGCAAAACAATACAACAATTATAATGTGAGGTACATTCGGTTTGAAACAAATGGGATGGGGGTGGTGCAAGAGGTGCAGCGGGGGAGGCATGGGGAACACAGGCAATAGGGGATTTCATGTGGAAATCAGTTATTGGAAGGCGAATGGGGTGGGGCCCTATAGGGAGGTCAGGAGATTTGGTATGCTTCCCTGAAGAGGTGCGTTTTTAAGGCACGTCTGAAATTTCGTACATCGGGAATTGTCCGGATGCCTTGGGGTAGAGCATTCCAGAGGATGGGTGCTGCCCTGGTAAAGTACTGTAGGCGAGCATGTGAGGTTCGTATTACAGGGGTGTTTAGTCCGAGTGTGTTAGCGGATCAGAGTGAGCGGGCTGGGTGGTGTACTGACAGGAGGGAGGCAATGTATGTTGGTGCGGCGCCATGCAGAGCTTTGTCGTTGAGGTAGAGAAGTTTGAATTTAGTTCTGCAGTGGATGGGCAGCCAATGCAGCGACTGGCATAATGCAGAGGCGTCTGAATAACTACTGGATAGAAAAATGAGTCTAGCTGCCGCATTTAGTATGGATTGGAGTGGAGTGAGTCTAGTTCGGGGGAGGCCGATGAGTAGCGAGTTGCAGTAGTCAAGCCGGTAGTGGATGAGGGCGACCACGAGTTTCTTTAGCGTGTCCGTAGTGAGGAACGGACGTATTTTAGCAGTATTTCTAAGGTGCATGTGGCATGTTTAGGCCAGAGATTGGATATAGGGGAGTAAAGGAGAGGTCAGAGTCCAGTGTGACCCCAAGGCAGTGGGCATGCTGTCTGGGAGTTATGATGGTGCCAGACACTGGAATGGAGATGTTGAGGGGAGGTCGGTTGGAAGGTGAAATAATAAGGAGGTCAGTTTTAGAGAGTTTTAGTTTGAGAAAAAAGGAGGACATAGTGTTAGAGACAGCGGACAGACAGTCGGTGATATTTTGGAGGAATGGTCCAGAGATCTCAAGAGAGGAGGTGTATAGTTGTGTGTCGTCAGCATAGAGATGGTATTGGTGTCCAAATTTGTGGATGGTTTGTCCAATTGGGCAGTATAGATAGAGAAGAGAAGGGGACCAAGGACCGAGCTGTGGGGTACCCCAACAGTGAGAGGAAGTGGAGAGGAGATAGAAACAGCAAAGGAGACACTGAAAGAGTGGTCAGAGAGGTAGGAAGAGAACCAGGAGAGAGCAGTGCCCTTTAGACCAATAGAGCAGAGCATAGTGAGAAGGAGGTTATGGTCGACAGTGTCAAATGCAGCAGACAGGTCAAGGAGGATTAGAAGAGAGTAGTCACCTCTCAACTTTACAGTCATCAGGTCATTTGTTACTTTTGTGAGGGCAGTTTCGGTCAAGTGGAGAGTGCGGAAACCAGACTGGAGGGGGTTGAGGAGTGAGTTGTCAGAGAGAAAGCGTGTAAGGCGGGAGTAGACCAGGCATTCTAGTAATTTGGAGATGAAGGGGAGGTTTGAGACGGGTCGGTAGTTGGCAGCATCAGTCGGGTCCAGGGTTGGTTTTTAAGCAGAGGGGATATGATGGAGTGTTTAAATGAGGAAGGGAAAGTGTCAGAGGTTAGGGAGAGGTTGCAGATTGTGGTGAGGTGATTAATGAGAGCTGGGGAAAGGGACCAGAAGAAATGAGAGGGTCGCTAGCGCAGGTGGTGGGGCGGGCAGTGGAAAGGAGCCTGGATACTTCTTCCTCTGTCGTTGGTTCTAACGTAGAAAGTGAGTAAGTCCTGGAAGCAGTGCTGAGGAGACTGGGATCAGGGCTAGCCATGCAGTTTTCAGAGATTTCTTTTCAAATGTTGTCAATTTTTTTCTTTGAAATAGGCAGCTAGTTCTCCAGCAGACAGGTCTGTCACAGGGGCCTGTTCTTTGGTGCTGAGGAGGGAGTGGAAGGTCTCAAAGAGTTGTTTGGGGTTGTGGGATAGTGAGGAGACAAAGGAGGTGAAATAAACTTTTTTGCATCGTGAAGGGCTAGGTTATAAGTTTTAAGCATGAATTTGAAGTGGAGGAAGTCTGCTGGCAGCATTGACTTTCTCCACAGCCGCTTGGCGCACCTAGAGCACCGCCGGATGAGGCGTGATTGGGACGTGAGAAAACCAAATCAAGTGTTGCCATTTTTGTGAGTGGGGGAGTCAGAGATTAGTGATAAGCCAAGGGAGGAGGTAAGCGTTAAAAGCCAGGAGGCAGATGAGGAGCTGGGGTCATTAGTAGGGATGTTGAAATCACCAAGGATGAGGGTTGGGATTTCACAGGACAGGAAGTGGGGGTACCAGGCAGCTAAGTGGTCTAGGAACAGGCCGGTGGGACCTGGGGGCCAGTAAATAACTGCGACACGCAGGGGCAGTGGGCGGAAGAGTCGCAGGGTGTGAACTTCGAAGGAGTGTAAGGTAAGTGAGGGAGCTGAGGGAATATATGTTACATAAACCTACCCTTATAGTGTTCAGTCAGCACGCGGTGTGTAACAGCAATTGTTAAATAGTTGCACAATCACTTTATTTTTATTAATCAAGGTTAATGGCAAGCCTACTGGATTATTGCATAGGCATATTTCAAAGAATGAAGTACAATGGCAATTGGAAACATTATTCCCATAACTGAAAACCTTATGTGGCAGAAATAACTTTAATGAATAATGCCCAGGTGCTTCAAAGCAGCACAAATGTTGTGGTGTGGTATAATGTGACTTATGGGAAGATTTTTTTTTACATCTCTGAACATTTAATTTTTTAAAGTGTTGACAAGGGATACCTTTACTCCAACTTCAGTGCAATGAAATTTCACAAAAGCATTGGGTCACACCCAGTGCCCTTCTATGGAAGCTTCAACAATGCAAGCAAAGACACCATCTATTCCTGTGAGTAATAGAAATAAAAAAGGAGGGTGGAGCAAGACCTAATGAGGGTGGTGGAATATTTCTGGAGTACAAAGTGTTTCCAATGATGGAATATTTCGAATGGTGGAGGGGCTGCCAACCAGATGATGCTCCACCAGTGTGGGCGTGAATGTAGCGAAAAGAATGCGACAAAAACTGGTATGGAGTGCACTTCTTTCTCCCCTGTCCTCCTGCACACAGGACCTCCGACACATCCAATACACCTTTGGAATTGTGTCACCCCCAGGCATCCTGTTATCCTATCCAGCCGAACTGACGAAGGGGTTTGTCCCCGAAACGCATATTCTATTGCTGGTTTTTAATTTGTAAAAAAAATAAGAAAGAAGTGCTTTCACCATCACACATTGGACTTTGAGCTTCATCTTCTAGTAGCTTAGAGGGTTGCCCCTCCATACCAGTTTTTTTCACATCCTTTTCACCATCTATTCCTAGCTTTAGGGGCCTTCACACTTGCGATCGCAATATCGCTGCATTTTTTTAACGCAAATGTCAATAGGACTATCTAATGTTAAAAACTAGAGATGAGCGAGCATACTCGTCCGAGCTTGATGCTCGTTCGAGTATTAGGGTGCTCGAGATGCTTGTTACTCGAGACGAGCACCACGCGGTACTCGTCTCGATTAAACGAGCACTGACCATTAAATTCAATGGAGCCGGCAATACAGCCGGCTCCATTGAAAGCAATGCGCTGCGGGCGATCACGGGATGAATTGTCGGGAAGGGGTTAAATATATAAGCCCTTCCCTGCAATTCATCCTGAAATGTGTAAAAATAAAAAAAATATATATACTCACCTTTCCGCTGCAGCCGCAGTTCAGCTGCGGCCGCCGGCAGTTCTCCTGAACTGCTTCTCTATACTATTCAGCAGCCGGGGCTTTAAAATCCCGGCTGCTGAATACTACAAAGAGCAGTTCAGAGAACTGCCGCCGGCCGCCGCTGAACTCCGTCTGCCGGGACCGGGTGAGTATATATATATTTTTTATTTTTACACATTTCTGGATGAATTGCAGGGAAGGGCTTATATATTTAACCCCTTCCCGACAATTCATCCTGCGATCGCCCGCAGCGCATTGCTTTCAATGGAGCCGGCTGTATTGCTGGCTCCATTGAATTCAATGGGCTAACATCGTTCTTCTCTGCCACAGTTGTTACAGCTGTGGCAGAGGAGAACGATCTTTATGCTCACAGTGCGGGGGGGGGGGGCTCTTGCCGCTATTGTGGCTTAATAGTGGGACCTGGGAACTTGAGATGCAGCCCAACATGTAGCCCCTCGCCTGCCCTATCCGTTTCTGTGTCGTTCCCATCACTTTTGTGAATTTCCCAGGTTTTCACAAATGAAAACCTTAGCAAGCATCGGCGATTTACAAAAATGCTTGAGTCACCCATTGACTTTAATGGGGTTCGTTACTCGAAACGAACCCTCGAGCATCGCGGGAAGTTCGACTCGAGTAACGAGCACTCGAGCATTTTGGTGCTCGCTTATCTCTATTAAAAACGCATCACGCAAAAATTGCAAAGCATAAACCTGCAGTTTTTGTACGATGCGTTTTTAATAGAGATGAGCGAACGTGTTCTTCCGAGCTTGATATTCGTGCGAATATTAGGGTGTTCGGGATGTTCGTTATTCGTAACGAACACCATGCGGTGTTCTGGTTACTTTCACTTCCTTCCCTGAGACGTTAGCGCGCTTTTCTGGCCAATTGAAAGACAGGGAAGGCATTACAACTTCCCCCTGTGACATTCAAGCCCTATACCACCCCCCTGCTGTGAGTGGCTGGGAAGATCAGGTGTCACCCGAACATAAAAGTTGGCCCCTCCCGCGGTTCGCCTCAGATGCCGTGTGAGTTAGATGAGGGACAGTGCTGTTTGTACCGGAGCTGCTGTAGGGAAAGAATTGGTAGTTAGTGTAGGCTTCAAGACCCCCCAAAGGTCCTTATTAGGGCCACTGATAGCTGTGTGTTGGCTGCTGTTAGCAGTGGCAATTTTTTTTCCTCAAAATCGGCTCTGCAGAGCGTTGCACCTGGCATTAGGGACAGAAGTGCTGCATAGGCAGGGAGAGTGTTAGGAGTGAGTGTAGCCTTCAAGAACCTCAACGGTCCTTTCTAGGGCCATATTTAACCGTGTGCAGTACTGTCCAGGCTGCTGTTAGCTGTGCTGCATTTTTTTTTGCTTCTCAAAATCGCCTCTGCAGAGCATTGCACCCTCCATTGATACTGCAGGGAAAGAATTGTATAGGCAGGGCCACAACACAGTTATTATTCATTGAATATATGCAGTGCTGCCTTTTGCTTGTAAAACAAGCGAAAATAATTCTATTAGTCCTGCCTCTGTCCGTCCTAAGGGCGGTGGACACGTGTCGGCTGCGTGTGCAACCTGTAAAAATCAGACGCACCCAGCTACGTTTTACTCCTGGCTTCGCCATTTGCTTTCCTTAATTGGGAAAAAAAATACCTGCTCTGCCACAGTTAATAACTCTGCTACCCTCACGCTCTGTGACACATTAGCAGGAAAACAGCACAGTTATTAAAATTCTCATGTTCATAGAATATACGCAGTGCTGCCTTTTGGTGCAAAAAAACGGAAAATAATTCTATTTGTCCTGCCTCTGTCCGTCCTAAGGGCGGTGGACACGTGTCGGCTGCGTGTGCAACCTGTAAAAATCAGACGCACCCAGCTACGTTTTACTCCTGGCTTCGCCATTTGCTTTCCTTAATTGGGAAAAAAAATACCTGCTCTGCCACAGTTAATAACTCTGCTACCCTCACGTTCTGTGACACATTAGCAGGAAAACAGCACAGTTATTAAACTTCTCATGTTCATAGAATATACGCAGTGCTGCCTTTTGGTGCAAAAAAACGGAAAATAATTCTATTTGTCCTGCCTCTGTCCGTCCTAAGGGCGGTGGACACGTGTCGGCTGCGTGTGCAACCTGTAAAAATCAGACGCACCCAGCTACGTTTTACTCCTGGCTTCGCCATTTGCTTTCCTTAATTGGGAAAAAAAATACCTGCTCTGCCACAGTTAATAACTCTGCTACCCTCACGTTCTGTGACACATTAGCAGGAAAACAGCACAGTTATTAAACTTCTCATGTTCATAGAATATACGCAGTGCTGCCTTTTGGTGCAAAAAAACGGAAAATAATTCTATTTGTCCTGCCTCTGTCCGTCCTAAGGGCGGTGGACACGTGTCGGCTGCGTGTGCAACCTGTAAAAATTAGACGCACCCAGCTACGTTTTACTCCTGGCTTCGCCATTTGCTTTCCTTAATTGGGAAAAAAAATACCTGCTCTGCCACAGTTAATAACTCTGCTACCCTCACGTTCTGTGACACATTAGCAGGAAAACAGCACAGTTATTAAACTTAGATTATACATTCACTAGAGGCAGTGGGGCCTTTCGTTTTCAAAAAAGGGAAAAAATTATATTTGGCCTGCAGTCTTGCGCCAATTTATTAGCTGCCTGTGAAATCAAATCACTGGTAATACAGCATGCTGAGGGGTAGGGGTAGGCCTAGAGGACGTGGACGCGGCCGAGGACGCGGAGGGCCAAGTCAGGGTGTGGGCACAGGCCAAGCTCCTGATCCAGGTGTGTCGCAGCCGACTGCTGCGCGATTAGGAGAGAGGCACGTTTCTGGTGTCCCCACATTCATCGCCCAATTAATGGGTCCACGCGGGAGACGGTTATTAGAAAATGAGCAGTGTGAGCAGGTCCTGTCCTGGATGGCAGAAATTGCTTCGAGCAACCTATCGTCAACCCGCAGTTCTGCGCCGTCCACTGCTGCAAATCCGAATCCTCTGTCTGCTGCTCCTCCTTCCTCCCAGCCTCCTCACTCCACTACAATGACACCTGCTCAGGAGCGGGAACACTCCCAGGAACTGTTCTCGGGCCCCTGCTTAGATTGGGCAGCAGCGGTTCCTCTCCCACCAGAGGAGTTTATCGTCACTGATGCCCAACCATTCGAAAGTTCCCGGGGCCCGGGGGAAGAGGCTGGGGACTTCCGCCAACTGTCTCAACAACTTTCTGTGGGTAAGGAGGACGATGACGATCAGACACAGTTGTCTTGCAGTGAGGTAGTAGTAAGGGCAGTAAGTCCGAGGGAGCAGCGCACAGAGGATTCGGAGGAAGAGCAGCAGGACGATGAGGTGACTGACCCCACCTGGTGTGCAACGCTTACTCAGGAGGACAGGTCTTCAGAGGGGGAGTCAAGGGCATCAGCAGGGCAGGTTGCAAGAGGCAGTGCGGTGGCCAGGGGTAGAGGCAGGGCCAGACCGAATAATCCACCAAGTGTTTCCCAAAGCGCCCCCTCGCGCCATGCCACCCTGCAGAGGCCGAGGTGCTCTAAGGTCTGGCAGTTTTTCACAGAGACGCCTGACGACCGACGAACAGTGGTGTGCAACCTTTGTCGCGCAAAGCTCAGCCGGGGAGCCAACACCAACAGCCTCACCACCACCACCATGCGCAGACATATGATGGCCAAGCACCCCGCAAGGTGGGACGAAGGCCGTTCAGCGCCTCCGGTTTGCATCCCTGCCTCTCCCCCTGTGCCCCAACCTGCCACTGAGATGCAACCCCCCTCTCAGGACACAGGCACTACCGTCTCCTGGCCTGCACCCACACCCTCACCTCCGCTGTCCTCGGCCCCATCCAGCAGTGTAGTTCAGCGCACCGTCCAGCCGTCGCTTGCGCAACTGTTGGAGCGCAAGCGCAAGTACGCCGCCACGCACCCGCACGCTCAAACGTTAACCGTCCGCATAGCAAAATTCATCAGCCTTGAGATGCTGCCGTATAGGGTTGTGGAAACGGAGTCCTTCAAAAGTATCATGGAGGCGGCGGCCCCGCGCTACTCAGTTCCCAGTCGCCACTACTTTTCCCGATGTGCCGTCCCAGCCCTGCACGACCACGTCTCCCGCAACATTGTACGCGCCCTCACCAACGCGGTTACTGCCACGGTCCACTTAACTACGGACACGTGGACAAGCACAGGCGGGCAGGGCCACTACATCTCCCTGACGGCACATTGGGTGAATTTAGTGGAGGCTGGGATAGAGTCAGAGCCTGGGACCGCTCATGTCCTACCCACCCCCAGAATTGCGGGCCCCAGCTCGGTGGTGGTATCTGCGGAGGTGTATGCTTCCTCCACTAAAGCACCCTCCTCCTCCTCCTCCTCCTCCTCCTATGTCTCGCAATCAAGATGTGTTAGCAGCAGCATGTCACCAGCAGTCGGTGTCGCGCGGTGTGGCAGCACAGCGGTGGGCAAGCGTCAGCAGGCCGTGCTGAAACTACTCAGCTTAGGCGATAAGAGGCACACGGCCCACGAACTGCTGCAGGGTCTGACACAGCAGACCGACCGCTGGCTTGCGCCGCTGAGCCTCCAACCGGGCATGGTCGTGTGTGACAACGGCCGTAACCTGGTGGCGGCTCTGCAGCTCGGCAGCCTCACGCACGTGCCATGCCTGGCCCATGTGTTTAATTTGGTGGTTCAGCGCCTTCTGAAAAGCTACCCACGCTTGTCAGACCTGCTCGTAAAGGCGCGCCGGCTCTGCGCACATTTTCGCAAGTCCCACACGGACGCTGCCACCCTGCGCACCCTGCAACATCACTTTAAGCTGCCAGTGCACCGACTGCTGTGCGACGTGCCCACACGGTGGAACTCTACGCTCCACATGTTGGCCAGGCTCTATGAACAACGTAGAGCTATAGTCGAATACCAACTCCAACATGGGCGGCGCAGTGGGAGTCAGCCTCCTCAATTCCTTTCAGAAGAGTGGGCCTGGTTGGCAGACATCTGCCATGTCCTTGGTAATTTTGAGGAGTCTACCCAGGTGGTGAGCGGCGATGCTACAATCATTAGCGTCACCATTCCTCTGCTATGCATCTTGAGAAATTCCCTGCAAACCATAAAGGCAGCTGCTTTGCGCTTGGAAACGGGGGCGGGGGAAGACAGTATGCCGCTGGATAGTCAGGGCACCCTCCTGTCTATTTCTCAGCGCGTACAGGAGGAGGAGGAGGAGCATGAGGAGGATGAGGAGGAGGGGGAAGAGACGGCTTGGGCCGCTGCTGACGGTACACTGGCTGATTGCCTGTCATCCTTTCAGCGTGTATGGCCTGAGGAGGAGGAGGAGGAGGATCCTGAAAGTGATCTTCCTAGTGAAAACAGCCATGTGTTGCGTACAGGTACCCTGGCACACATGGCTGACTTCATGTTAGGATGCCTTTCTCGTGACCCTCGCGTTGCACGCATTCTGGCCACGACGGATTACTGGGTGTACACACTGCTCGATCCACGGTATAAGGATAACCTGCCCACTCTGATTCCCGAAGAGGAAAGGGGTTTGAGAGTGTTGCTATACCACAGGACCCTTGCGGACAAGCTGATGGTAAAATTCCCAGCCGACAGCGCTAGTGGCAGAAGGCGCAGTACCGAGGGCAAGGTAGCAGGGGATGTGCGTAGATCGAGCAGCATGTACATCCCAGGCAGTGCAACAGTCTTTAAGGGCCTGGCCAGCTTTATGGCTCCCCACCAAGACTGTGTCACCACTCCCCAGTCACGGCTGAGTCGGCGGGAGCACTGTAAAAGGATGGTGAGGGAGTACGTAGCGGATCGCACGACCATCCTTGGTGACGCCTCTGCCCCCTACAACTACTGGGTGTCGAAGCTGGACACGTGGCCTGAACTAGCGCTGTATGTCCTGGAGGTGCTTGCTTGTCCTGCGGCTAGCGTCTTGTCGGAGAGGGTGTTTAGTGCGGCTGGGGGAATCATCACAGATAAGCGTAGCCGCTTGTCAACCGACAGTGCCGACAGGCTAACACTCATCAAGATGAACAAAGGCTGGATTTCCCCAGACTTCTGTTCTCCACCAGCGGACAGCAGCGATACGTAAGCAATACGTAGGCTGCACCCGCGGATGGAAGCTACGTTCTCTCTCACCATCCAAAACGGGGACATTTCTGCTTCATCAATCTGTGTCTAATATTCCTCCTCCTCCTCCTGCTCCTCCTCCTGAAACCTCACGTAATCACGCTGAACGGGCAATTTTTCTTAGGGCCACAAGGCTCACTCAAATAATTTTTCAAAAAATTTTTATAAGTTTCAATGCGCTTAAAAGCGTTGGAACTTTAACTTGAACCAATTTTTCGTTACACTGGGCTGCCTCCAGGCCTAGTTACCACTTAAGCCACATTAACCAAAGCGATTAATGGGTTTCACCTGCCCTCTTGGCTGGCCATGGCCAATTTTGGGATGTACATTAGTACTGTTGATACAGCAATTTTTGTGGGCCCTCGCCTACAGTGTAATCAAATTAATTTTTAGCCCACCTGCATTACAGCTGACATTACCTCAGCTGTGTTGGGCAATGCAATGGGATATTTTTATGTACCGCCGGTGGGTTCCAGGGAGCCACCCATGCTGTAGGTGCACACGGAGTTTTTAATACATCTGTACACTTCTAAAGAACCCCAGTCTGACTGGGGCATGCAGTGTGGGCCGAAGCCCACCTGTATTACGCACGACATTACTACCTCAGCTGTGTTGGGCAATGCAATGGGATATTTCTATGTACCGCCGGTGGCTTCCTGGCACCCACCCAGGCAGTGGGTCCACAGGGAGTTTAACCTACATGTGTCCACTTGTAAAGAACCCCAGTCTGACTGGGGCATGCAGTGTGGGCCGAAGCCCACCTGCATTAAGCACGACATTACTACCTCAGCTGTGTTGGGCAATGCAATGGGATATTTTTATGTACCGCCGGTGGGTTCCAGGGAGCCACCCATGCTGTAGGTGCACACTGAGTGTAACCTACATGTGTCCACTTGTAAAGAACCCCGGTCAGACTGGGGCATGCAGTGTGGGCCGAAGCCCACCTGTATTACGCACGACATTACTACCTCAGCTGTGTTGGGCAATGCAATGGGATATTTCTATGTACCGCCGGTGGCTTCCTGGCACCCACCCATGCTGTGGGTCGACAGGGACTTCACAATAGGGAGTTGTACCTGCCTGTGTCTATGAATTAAAAAGCCCGGTCTAACTGGGGCATGCAGACACCTTGACAGAATGAATAGTGTGTGGCACATAGGTTCCCCATTGCTATGCCTACGTGTGCAGCTCCTGATGGCGGTGGCACAGGATTCTATTTCTCATTGCTTCTGTACAGCATTGTGGGCTATCGCCCCGCCCCTTTTTAAGAGGGCCGCTGCCTAGCCATGCCAACCCTCTGCAGTGTGTGCCTGCGGTTCCTCCTCATGGCAGACGCACTTCTAAATATACATGAGTGTGGCGTGGCATGAGGGCAGCTGAAGGCTGCGCAGGGACACTTTGGTGTGCGCTGTGGGGGGGAGGGGGGGCGGTTGGTCAGCATGTAACCCAGGAGAAGTGGCAGCGGAGTGTCATCCAGGCAGTGATTGTGCTTTGTTGTAGCTAGTGTGGTGCTTAGCAAAGGTATGCCATGCTAATGAGGGCTTTTCAGAAGTAAAAGTTGTTGGGAGGGGGGGGGGGCCCACTCTTGCCGGTATTGTGGCTTAATAGTGGGACCTGTGAACTTGAGATGCAGCCCAACATGTAGCCCCTCGCCTGCCCTATCCGTTTCTGTGTCATTCCCATCACTTTCTTGAATTGCCCAGATTTTCACACATGAAAACCTTAGCGAGCATCGGCGAAATACAAAAATGCTCTGGTCGCCCATTGACTTCAATGGGGTTCGTTGTTCGAAACGAACCCTCGAGCATCGCGGGAAGTTCGTTCCGAATAACGAACACCCGAACATTTTGGTTCGCTCATCTCTAGTTTTTAACAGTAGAAAGTCTTATTGACATTTGCATTAAAAAAAATGCAGCAATATTGCGATCGCAAGTGTGAAGGCACCCTTATAGTAATAATAAAGATGTATTACTGTTTCTTAATTGTGTTGGTACAGTCAAAAGCATAGCAAAGAAACTTAAAAGAAAATTAAAAGAAGTATTGCAGAAGAAATTATGTGCTATCTATTATCTATTAAACACCACAGAAGCGCAATAACGGTGACATCATTGCAGGTCCTATACCACAACCGTGTACTCACAACTCCAATCCCTTTTACTATATTATGTCAGTGAGTGGCATAGTAAAAATCACTATAGGGCTAAATTCATAGAAACTAATATTGTGTTCACTGTGTGGTTAATCATTTAAGGTACTGCTGTACAGGTTCAAACAAATGCATTCCGGCTGTTTGTCTTCCACAATTTTATGGTTAAGATACATTTTTTTTACTACCTACTCTTAATTTTTTACCAAGAATATATGTGCTGAACATTTAATCTCTTGTCAACATAAAATCCAAATAGAAGAACGGAGCCTTAGTTCAAGGTTGTGCTTTTTTATTTTCTGGGAATCATTACTGAGGAGCTTGCATCTGGGCCCTAAGGCTATTGACATTTCATGCTTGCAGTGTTTTCTGAAAGAATAATTCTTTCATATCTGTGAAAGTGTTCATCCCCAAAAACATCTGTGTACTTTCATATTTTTGAATAGAATAAACTACAATGGATTAACATTTTGTCATACATGTTTAAGGAACAGTAGCAGGGTAACCTTGTCATATTTTGATCTAGGTTTTTGTTTGTTGGTAAATATTGAATACATTGTTGTATGACTCGTATTTTTTAGCTACTGTAACTTTCTTATCATTGTGCATTAGAAAATCATGTGCCTGTTAGTGTTTAACTGCCAATATGTTTTTAAAGTCAACTATACAGAATATTACCATTTGCTATAGTATTTCATACTTAAAGGGGTTGTCCCGCAAAAGCAAGTAAAGTTAAACACTTCTGTATGGCCATATAAATGCACTTTGTAATATACATCGTGCATTAAATATTGGCCATACAGAAGTTATATACTTACCCCCCCGGTGTTGGCATCCCCGTCTCCATGGCACCGACCGAAGCCTTCTTCTGCCTCGATTAGACGCGCTTGCGCAGTCTGCCTCTCTGTCCCATTGAATGGGGCCGCTCCGGCGTGCTTGCGCCGCACAGCTGGTCTGCGCATTGATTATGTCATAAATAGGAAAAGTTATTGGATCCCAACTCGATTATTTAATTCTAGTGCAAAAGATAATTATCTACGTAAAATTTGGATGCTAATTCTTTTGCGCTAGAATTGAATAATCGAGTTGGGACTGATTAGCTTTTTCTATTTATGAAATAATCAATGCTCGTGCCAAATTTCATGTTTCTACGACATATTGAAGTGAGAGGATTAGATTCCATATGTAAAATTTGGACGCTAATTCTTTTGCACATAGAATTGAATAATCGAGTTGGGACCCATTAACTTTTCCTTTTTATGACATAATCAATGCTCGTGCCAAATTTTAAGTTTCTATGACATCAAGAATCAGAGAATTCGATTACGTTCGTAAAATTTGGACGTTAATTCTTTTGCGCTAGAATTGAATAATCGAGTTGGGACCTATTAACTTTTCCTATTTATGACATAATCAATGCTCGTGCCAAATTTCAAATTTCTATGACATCGGGAAGTGAGAAAATTAGATTCTGTACGTAAGCTTTGGACGCTAATTCTTTTGCAATTAGGATTGAATAATCGAGTTGGGACCACTTTACTTTCCCTGTTTTGGAGATAATCTATGCTTGTGCCAAATTTCAAGTTTCTACGACCTCGGGAAGTGAGAGAATTAGATTCTGTATGTAAAATTTGGACACTAGTTCTTTTGCGCTAGAATTGAATAATCGAGTTGGGACCTCTTTACTTTTCCTATTTTGGACATAATCTATCCTTGTGCCAAATGTCATGTTTCTGCGACATCGGGAAGTTGGAGAATTATTGGCGATGAGTCAGTGAGGGCTTTCGTCTTTATATATATATATAGACTAGCTGATATACCCGGCTTCGCCCGAGTTAATTTGGTATAGTTTATGATATCCATGTGAGCAGACTATATATTACCCTCTAAAATCTAAAAAAGTTGTCTTTGAGTTGGCCTTTTCTGTAAAATCATTCATCTTTTTAGGCACATTTGGGAACTCTCTAGACTGCCATTGTGACTCCCATTATTTTGCTGTATTTATGTTTGTCACCCTCTTTGCTGAGAATCCTTAATATAAAATTTGCTTAGCAATGCTGTTTCCCACCATTAATGTTTGGTTTAGAAGGCTAATTTTTAAATACTCTCTTGGATTATTCTCTGATAATAAAAAGAAATACTCATTGCTTTACACCTCCCTCAATTAGACAAAAAAGCACCTTACTTTGTGAAGACTCAGTATGATATGTCATATAATGGACAATCCATTGATTTTAAAGGAGTTGTACCAAAATCACAAGTTATTCCCTATCCACTATCCAGTGCTGAGACCTCCACAAATCTCAAAAACTGATGTCCTCGTCTCCTCGGCACTGTGGGCTCACTGCTCCACTTTCAGTGATGTCAAAATGAAAAGAGGGAAGGCTGTGATCGGGAAGCTGAGCTAAATGGCCACATGCTGATCTAGCTCTCTCCTAGCAACTAAACCATGCTTAGTGAATAAAAGTTGAAATGCACAAGTTCGTCTATCTCTGCAGTCACATTGAAAGTGAATAAAGGGTTAACAAATGTGGTGCACCGGGGGTTAATACAACAGGCTAGCAAGGGCTATAGTTCTTATGTCACGTGGCAGGGTAGCTTCACTAACCTGATGGTCCCGGGTTCCACACCATACCCTTTTGTCAAGGGAGCTGCTTCAGTTATACGGAGTGCAGGATGGACTTCTGACACTGCGATTTCGTGAAACAGCTTTAACTTTACTACAATTGCTAATGTACATTCCAGGTTGCGAGTCAATCAAAGTATAATATGCGGTATTACAATATTTAAATATATGCTTATTTAAATATAAGCCCTTCCCTTAAAAACAAGGAAAAGTGGTGTAAAAAATAATAAACACCACATACTCAGTCCAGGGCTAAGCCGCATCCTCTCAGTGCTGTCCCCGGCTCTCCAATGCAGTTCTTTCAGCAGGCGGGAATTTAAAATCCCCGCCTGCTGAAAGAGCTGCTTCTGATTGGCTGATTGGCTGAGCACCTCAGCCAATCAGAAGCAGCCAAAATTTTCCCAATAACTACATATTCATGCAAAAGCTGGAAACTCAAGAAAGTAGACATTCAATGAATGGCTGAGCGCTGCTTGTGATTAGCTGAGCGCTTCGCCAATCAGATACAGTCCTTTCAGTAGGCAGAAAGTTTAAATTCCCGCCTGCTAAAAGAACTTTACTACACTACCGGGGACCTAAGCAGCTAGGTTTATATTTTAAGCCCTTCCCTGAAAATCACTGCAGGGGTTGCCAGCAGCCCATTGCATTCAATGGGGCTGCTGGCAGCAGCGGCGGCACCATTAAATGCAATGGGAGAACATCACGATCCTCTGCCACATCTGCGACAGCTCTGGCAGGGAATTTCTTACTCCCCGCAGAGAGTCCACTTGTCACTTCTCATTGAATTCAATGAATGGCTGAGTGCTGCCTGTAATTGGCTGAGCACTCAGCCACTCAGGTGCAGCCCTTTCAGCAGGCGGGGAATTTAAATCCCCGCCTACTGTAAGAAATTCATTACAGTGCAAGAGACCAAGCTGCTAGATGCGCCAGATCCCCTGCAGTAGCGGACAGGTAAGTATATATTTGTTTTATTTTTTACTACAGCTAGGGATGATTTTCAGGGAAGGGCTTATATTTAAAGCCCTTCCACAAAAATCACTGCGGGGGTGCCAGCATCCTATTGCTTTTAATGGGGCTGCTGGCAGCGGCATCCCCATTGAAGTCAATGGGAGAGCTTTGCGATTCTCTGACACAGCTGTCACAGCTGTGTCAGGGGATTCGTTACTCCTCGCAGGGAGTCCCCTTGTCACTGAACACTGCGACAGTGCTGTCACAGTGTCCAGTGACAAGGGGACTCCTCGCGGAGAATATTGACGTGCAGCACGGACCTACGGTGCACATATGTCCTATGTTTTGCAGGTACGTGCATTTGCACGCCTGTAAGGGTGACTACCCACTGCAGTTTTTTTTCACTGCGAAATTTGCAGCATTTTTTTCTGCAGGGGTCTATGGGACTTGTAATGTTAAAATCGCGATCGCGCAAAATCGCAATTTACCGCAAAATCGTTTAACATTACAAGTCCCATAGACCCTTGCAAAAAAAAAATGCTGCGAATTTCGCAGTGAAAAAAAACTGTAGTGGGTAGTCACCCTAAAGCACAGACATGTGAACACACCATAGGGAACCGATGGTTCTAATAGACGCACGGTTTTGTGCGGACATATGTATGCACATAAACACGCTTGTCTGAATGAGGCCAAAGTCAGCATGCATACAGTGATGTGTAAATTTTTAGGCAGGTGTGGAAAAAACGCTGCAAAGTAAAAACAATTAAAAAATAGAAACTTTCTGTTTGACTCCAAATTTATTCTGCAGCAGGGCAACATCCCCAAACATACACTCAAGGTCATAACAAACTATCTTCAGCATAAAGAAGAACAGGGAGTCCTAAAAGTAATGACATGGCTTATACAAAACCCTGATCACAACATCATTGAGTCAATCTGGGTTTACATAAAGAGACAAAAGGATTTGAGAGCCTACATCAACAGAAGATCTGTGGTTAGTTCTCCAAGATGTTTGAAAAAACTGACTGTGTTCCTTCCAATACTGTGTGCAGGTGTAATTAGAAGAATTGATGCTGTTTTCAAGGCAAAAGGTGGTCACAGCAAATACTGATTTGAGTTACATATCACTTTTGTTTATTTATTGATTTGTTAATTCACCAACAATCTATTAACACTTGTACACATATCCCCAAAAATAAGACAGGGTCTTATATTAATTTTTGTGCCAAAAGATGAGCTAGGGCTTATTTTTAGGGGATGTCTTAGTGTGTGAGAGCCCGCCACTTCCAACCTTTATTGTTGCTCACATGAGCACTCAGACCTCCGCTGTTATCAGCATTGTTACAGCGTATTATGATCCGGGATTCATAAATCCTGCCTTCACGAAGCAATGGCTGTGATTGGTTCTTTGAGTGTTGCATTCATTGGCTGAGACATAACCAGAAAGTTATCGTGTGTTTGTCGCCCAGGACTGCAGGAAACACGCCAGGGCTCTGGAGCGCAGTGAGAATGACCTATACCGAGCCTGCTAGGTAAGTGAAAAGCGATGTAAGGGTGACCACCCACTAGTGTTTGCGAGAAGAAAAAGAGTTACAGCAGCACTCCAAAAGTTCAGTCACACCACTAGTGTTTGCAAATTTGCTGCGTTTTTTTTTTCCAGGTGTCTATGGGGCTTTCTAATGTTAAAAACGCATTGCAGCAAAATCGCGATTGTGCGCGATGCAATTTTAACATTAACAAGTCCCATAGAACCCTGGAGGAAAAAATACGCTGTGAATTTCGCTGTGAAAATGAACTGTAGTGGGTAGTCACCCTAAAGGAGTATATTTCAAGCCTACCAGAAAATCCTGAAAAATCCTGCTAGGGCTTATTTTCAGGATAATTTTTATTTTAGGCGAAACAAGGTATTTTTGAAAGCATTCCTACTTTGCAGTATTTTTTGCACACCTGCGTAAAACTTTTGCACAGTACTGTATATCATGAATCGCACAATTATCTATAATTTGTAACACTGAATCAATTAATAAACTATTACATACATCAAAAAACAAATACAATTACCAAATAGCTGGAAGAAGCACTGAGGTAAACTGCACAACCCACAATTTATGATGTGAGCAGTCACTAGAGATAAGAGATAAGCTTATACTGTAAACCTCTTGCAATAAATCCCAAGCATGAAACATTACATTATGTTATCATTTGAGCTTTGTGAAATTATATTTGCATATTTTATATTATATAAACAACAGAAGTATTACATTTTGAAACAAGAAGCTGCTTTGGAGATATGACTGTGCATGCATGCAGCATATTTATATTTGTTTCCATCCATTAAGAGTTGTTATTATTTGGCTTTTAGGTGACATTGTAATACTCACATCTTCAGAGGCTATGTTCAGTGCAATGACATAAATATAAACATGTTTGTAATAGTTAATGCGATGGCTTGAAATCCCTAACTAGGAAGTGGAGTGGACCTGGCACTAAGGACTGTCATATAACATCTCCCAGCAATAGCAATGCCATATTCCAGCAACAGCTATAAACTAAGAAATTGGAGTGTTTATCTTTAATGCTTTTAATTTAATTCAATTAAGAGGCCATTATAGTCAGAGGATGAATATAGCATGGTCCAGTGTGCATTTCTGAAACCCCCTTACATGAAACAATCAACCATCTGTAATGGACTTATAGTACATTAATAGCTATGGCTGAAGTGTAAAATGGCTCCCCTATACAAATGTAAATAAAGGAAAAAATACAATCCGAAAGTAGAAAACAGATTAAAAAAATATTTATTATTAATTTTTAAATTTGTAAGAAGATTGCACATTTCTTTTAAGCTTCTTTTAAGCATACTGTACATGAGTTTTAATCTGAGTAGGACCATTTCTGCATAGAGTTTGTATATTACACAATATGCTAAAGTAGATTTTAAAGAGATTTTCCAGTATTATAATATTAACCCATTATCGAATAATGGAATACATGTACATCATTTGCCTACGAAGTGAATATGGAGCTAGCTTGGGAGCCAAGCTCACTTCACACTTGGCAGCTATCAGCTGTTTCATACAGCTGTCAGCTACTGGCAATGGCTACAATCAGAGCAAGCTCCAATTGCAGCTGTTTAACTGCTGGTGCAATCAATTCAGACCACAATGGCTAAGCAGCTAGCTGCAGGAGGCAACTCCTGCAATACCCCATCATCCCCACAATTATAAAAAAAACTAAAACAAGGTTTGGTATGGTGTTAGCCAGGAGAGAAAAATGTGATTGTTCTCAGTAATAGAAACCAAGTAATCTTCTAGATGTGACACCATTTAATGGCTAACAAAAATAAATGATCTTGCAGCAAGCTTTCAGACCTCTCAGGATTAGAGATGAGCGAACATTCTCGCCATGTTTGAGAAAATTTTATGGCCCCTACCCGCTTTACCACTTTCTGCTGTGACGTGCAAGCGTGTGCACATCTACAGCAGTATCTGGCTGGGAGAAAGAGAGAGAGAGTGAGAGGGAGAGAGAAAAAAATCTCGGCGCCCGGCGGGTCCATTGAAAAATGCTCGAGTCTCCCATTGACTTCAATGGGGTTCGTTACTTGAACAGAGCTCTCGAACATTACAAAAAGCTCAAGTCGAATAACGAGCACCCGAGCATTTTGGTGCTCGCTCATCTCTACTCAGGATCCTTCCTCAGGCATAATGAAACAGATCTGGGTGGGATATATATATATATATATATATATATATATATACACACACAAATATACACTCATTAGAAGGCACAGTGGACTAATTAAGTATTTACTTCTCTGCTCATTTTGTCTGGTATTGGGTATTGTGTAAAGTGCAAATTAGTCTCCCTATGTCTGTACCTTTTCATGTGGGTACATTTGTATAAATATATACCCCATCCAGATCTGTTTCATTATGCCTGAGGAAGGATCCAGAGAGTTTCAAAAGCTTGCAATAACATCATGTATTTTTGTTAGCCATTAAAGGGTATCATATCTACAAGATTACTTGGATTCTCTTACTGAGAACAATCACACCCCACTATTATATAATTGCAAGGCGCTGATTGATCGCCGTAGTCTTGTGAAGGCTCCCCAGCCTGCTACAGTTAGGGCCAGAAATATTTGGACAGTAACACAATTTTCGCGAGTTGGGCTCTGCATGCCACCGCATTGGATTTGAAATAAAGCCTCTACAACAGAATTCAAGTGCAGATTGTAATGTTTAATTTAAAGGGTTGAACAAAAATATCTGATAGAAAATGTAGGAATTGTACACATTTCTTTACAAACACTCCACATTTTAGGAGCTCAAAAGTAATTGGACAAATAAACATAACCCAAACAAAATATTTTTTTTTCAATATTTTGTTGCGAATCCTTTGGAGGCAATCACTGCCTTAAGTCTGGAACCCATGGACATCACCAAACGCTGGGTTTCCTCCTTAATGCTTTGCCAGGCCTTTACAGCCGCAGCCTTCAGGTCTTGCTTGTTTGTGGGTCTTTCCGTCTGAAGTCTGGATTTGAGCAAGTGAAATGCATGCTCAATTGGGTTAAGATCTGGTAATTGACTTGGCCATTGCAGAATGTTCCACTTTTTTGCACTCATGAACTCCTGGGTAGCTTTGGCTGTATGCTTGGGGTCATTGTCCATCTGTACTGTGAAGTGCCGTCCGATCAACTTTGCAGCATTTGGCTGAATCTGGGCTGAAAGTATATCCCGGTACACTTCAGAATTCATCCGGCTACTCTTGTCTGCTGTTATGTCATCAATAAACACAAGTGACCCAGTGCCATTGAAAGCCATGCATGCCCATGCCATCACGTTGCCTCCACCATGTTTTACAGAGGAAGTGGTGTGCCTTGGATCATGTGCCGTTCCCTTTCTTCTTCAAACTTTTTTCTTCCCATCATTCTGGTACAGGTTGATCTTTGTCTCATCTGTCCATAGAATACTTTTCCAGAACTGGGCTGGCTTCTTGAGGTGTTTTTCGGCAAATTTAACTCTGGTCTGTCTATTTTTGGAATTGATGAATGGTTTGCATCTAGATGTGAACCCTTTGTATTTACTTTCATGGAGTCTTCTCTTTACTGTTGACTTAGAGACAGATACACCTACTTCCCTGATAGTGTTCTGGACTTCAGTTGATGTTGTGAACGGGTTCTTCTTCACCAAAGAAAGTATGCGGCGATCATCCACCACCGTTGTCTTCCGTGGATGCCCAGGCCTTTTTGAGTTCCCAAGCTCACCAGTGAATTCCTTTTTTCTCAGAATGTACCCGACTGTTGATTTTGCTACTCCAAGCATGTCTGCTATCTCTCTGATGGATTTTTTCTTTTTTTTCAGCCTCAGGATGTTCTGCTTCACCTCAATTGAGAGTTCCTTTGACCGCATGTTGTCTGGTCACAGCAACAGCTTCCAAATCCAAAACCACACACCTGGAATCAACCCCAGACCTTTTAACTACTTAATTGATTACAGGTTAACGAGGGAGACGCCTTCTGAGTTAATTGCAGCCCTTAGAGTCCATTGTCCAATTACTTTTGGTCCCTTGAAAAAGAGGAGGCTATGCATTACAGAGCTATGATTCCTAAACCCTTTCTCCGATTTGGATGTGGAAACTCTCATATTGCAGCTGGGAGTGTGCACTTTCAGCCCATATTATATATATAATTGTATTTCTGAACATGTTTTTGTAAACAGCTAAAATAACAAAACTTGTGTCACTGTCCAAATATTTCTGGCCCTAACTGTATATATGGATGTCTGTATATCCACACCATAAAAGAAACACGTTGCATCCATAAAGAGGGACCATAAATGTTATAGTCCTACACACACAGCTAAACACCCAGAAGAGAATGCAGAAATGTTTTTTTGTACAAGTTGAAATAAGAAACTGAAATTTGGGCTATGTAGTAAAATGGAAAGACATTACAATGAAAATTATCGTTTTGGTTTTATTAAAATTAAAGCAGACATTTTAAGGCAAATCTAAAATAGAATTGTAAGCTAAAGTGGAAAATCCTGTAATTACTTAGGATAACAGCAAATGAAAATAGTAAAGAAAGATATGCGCTCCAAAGTGTGAAAGAAATGTAATAAAGCAACTTTAAAAATTGTAGACCGGTAAATGTAAAATAAAGGCTGCTATAAAGTTAATACATTTTACAGTGCAAAAATATCCCGAAAGAAAATATACAAATCAATATTAGCACAAAAAATACTAGCTGTGAGAAATAGAATCTTCGAATTGCTTCACTTATCTAAGAGATTTCTGGCATTGAACTGCTGTATTTTCACAGCTGAAAAAATGTATTGTTTAATCAAGAAATATTCTAATACAATAAAGAGTGCTGTGATAGGATACAAAAGACACATCATAAAGTTTATCGCTGCAAAAATGGATAAAAGTACAGGGCTCCATTGCAGTGTAATTTCATTTTCTTATTTCAAAAGAGTTTCCAGTCATTGTATATCATTTTTAGAGTTGTGGACATACTGCTAAAGCACTATACTAAAGGTGTGCATGTGATTGCGTACTTGCTGCATGCTCACGCATGTCTCTCACACATGGTGTGCAACTAATTACTGCCGTGGGAGCCCCGCCTAACATGTAGCAACAAATACAATCACAGGATATTTTCTCTAGTGTTTCACATAGCACAATAATCAGGGACGTAACTATAGAGGATGCAGGGGATGCGGTTGTACCCGGGCCCAGGAGCCTTAGAGGACCCATAAGGCCTCTCTTCTCTATATAGTGAGCCCAGTATTATGAATAAAGCATTATAGTAGGGGCATGGTTACAGGTTGGGCATTGGGGCTTAGGAGCTTCAAGCTATGCCTCTAACAATAATCTTTAGGTGAGAATTAGAGAAAATCCCACCCTCAGAGCTATTCTTGAGAAGCAGAGCAAAAGTATGAAACTCTGTCTGCTGCCACTAGAGCAATCTCACTGCACATGGATTTAGTATAAAGATCAATGAGAGCTAGGTGTTCAGTGTCCATACTAGGACACCCTCAGAGGCAGAGTTAAACAACACACTAATTAAAGTTTTACACCTGACATTGACTCGAGAACTATGCCAAGAATGACAAAAGGTTTGTCAATGACTCTGACAATGACTTTCAGTAAAGACTCTGACATTAACAATGGCAACAACTTTGATAATCACAGTGACAACAACAATGCCTTTGACAAGGATACAGGCAGCGACACCAACAATGACAGTAACATCTGAAAGTCACACAGGATTTGTAGCTTGTAATATGAAATCTAGCCAGAAAGCATATACAATGTATCTGAAGCTGAAGCTAACCCACTGAAGAAAGTCAGAAATGAAAGTTAGGCCTCATGTCAACAGGTGGGTCGGATTCCGCATGCAGGAGCTCACAATGGAATCCGACCATACCCGAGACCGATGACCCAGCGTACCTGTCCAGGTCTTCTTTTTTTAAGTACTGCAGATATGTGCGGAAGTGTCGGGCAGTGCACATGCGCAGTACAGGTTTTTTTTAAACTCCTGCATTCCTGCTGAATCCGTCACCCGTTTGCAATTTGAATGCGGACAGGCCGCGGATCGGACGGCTTTCATTAACTTCAAATGGAGCATGCTGTGATTTGTTTTCTGCACCAAATGGTCCACAAAACAAATCTGCATGCTTTAATTCAGCTGTGGGCGCCCATACTTCACTATGGGCGGCTTGAATTGTGTATCTTCTGCACGGGTGCCCTATGCAGATTCTACAAATCAATTCAGCCCGTGGACATTGGGCCTTAAATATGAATTGAGTATATCAGACAGCTAGGGAACTCATATATTGGGGTTTATTTACTTTGCTTATTTACCAGTGTTTGAAAGGCAGTTGCCGTTGTTCTTGTCAGCGTTGCTCTTATTGTTGTTGGTGTCAGTGTCATTGTCAGGTGTAAAACTTTCATTATCGTGATGTTTGACACTGAGGATGTCCTAATATGGACACTATATATGCTATGGCACTCCCCCCCCCCCTCCCTCCCCCAGTGGCTGCTATTGGCACAGAATTTTATAATGTACTGTAACTCTATACGGTGGGAAGAGTGAAACTGGAGATCTGAGGCAGAAAAACTGAGCTTTGATTTCTAAAAATATTAAAAGTAGAGATTGAATAGTATTACCTCACAACAGTCACACTGAAATTTGAAAAACCCTCTCAAAAATGTCACTTTTTCATTGTAGATTTTGAATTTATGTCTATATACTTAGCCTTTAACCTCCACCCCACACCCGTCTACTGTAGTGGGGTAAACCACAGAAAAACTTTACTCAAGAACGCTTCTAAAGTACCAGGAATATTAGGTGTTAGTAATAGCACTAGTAATTAGAGATGAGCGAGCACCAAAATGCTTGGGTGCTCGTTACTCGGGACGAAATTATCGCGATGCTCGAGGGTTCGTTTCGAGTAACGAACCCCATTGAAGTCAATGGGCGACTCGAGCATTTTTGTATATCGCCGATGCTCGCTAAGGTTTCCATTTGTGAAAATCGGGGCAATTCAAGAAAGTGATGGGAACGACACAGCAACGGATAGGGCAGGCGAGGGGCTACATGTTGGGCTGCATCTCAAGTTCCCAGGTTCCACTATTAAGCCACAATAGTGGCAAGAGTGGGCCCCCCCCTCTCAACAACTTTTACTTCTGAAAAGCCCTCATTAGCAATGCATACCTTAGCACCACACTACCTCCAACAAAGCACAATCACTGCCTGCATGACACTCCGCTGCCACTTCTCCTGGGATACATGCTGCCCAACCCCCCCTCCCCCCCCCCCCCCCCCGCACGACGCAGTGTCCACAGCGCACACCAAAGTGTCCCTGCGCAGCTTTCAGCTGCACTCATGCCACACCACCCTCATGTCTATTTATAAGTGCGTCTGCCAGAGGAACCGCAGGCACACACTGCAGAGGGTTGGCACGGCTAGGCAGCGACCCTCTTTAAAAGGGGCAGGGCGATAGCCCACAATGCTGTACAGAAGCAATGAGAAATATAATCCTGTGCCACCGCCATCAGGAGCTGCACACGTGGGCATAGCAATGGGGAACCTATGTGCCACACACTATTCATTCTGTCAAGGTGTCTGCATGCCCCAGTCAGACCGCAGTTTTTTATAAATAGTCACAGGCAGGTACAACTCCGCAATGGGAATTCCGTGTGCACCCACAGCATGGGTGGCTCCCTGGAACCCACCGGCTGTAAATAAATGTATCCCATTGCAGTGCCCATCACAGCTGAGGTAACGTCCGATTAAATGCAGGTGGGCTTCGGCCCACACTGCATGCCCCAGTCAGACTGGGGTTCTTTAGAAGTAGACACATGCAGTTACAACTCCCTGTGGACCCACAGCATGGGTGGGGGCCAGGAAGCCACCGGCGGTACATAAATATATCCCATCGCATTGCCCATCACAGCTGATGTAATGTCAGCTTTAATGCAGGTGGGCAAAAAATTAATTGGATTACACTGTAGGCGAGGGCCCCAAAAAATTGGTGTACCAACAGTACTAATGTACCTCAGAAAAATTGCCCATGCCCAACCAAGAGGGCAGGTGAAACCCATTAATCGCTTTGGTTAATGTGGCTTAATTTGTAACTAGGCCTGGAGGCAGCCCAGTTAAAATAAAAATTGATTCAGGTGAAAGTTTCAACGCTTTAATGAGCATTGAAACATATAAAAATTGTTTACAAAAATTATATGACTGAGCCTTGTGGGCCTAAGAAAAATTGCCCGTTCGGCGTGATTACGTCAGGTTTCAGGAGGAGGAGCAGGAGGAGGTGGATGAATATTATACACAGATTGATGAAGCTAAAAGGTCCACGTTTTTGATGGTGATAGAGAACAATGCTTCCATCCGCGGGTGCAGCCTACGTATTGTTTAGGTATCGCTGCTGTCCGCTGGTGGAGAAGAGAAGTCTGGGGAAATACAGGCTTTGTTCATCTTGATGAGTGTAAGCCTGTCGGCACTGTCGGTTGACAGGCGGGTACGCTTATCTGTGATGATTCCCCCAGCCACACTAAACACCCTCTCTGTCCTCACTAGGAAGATCACTTTCAGGATCCTCCTCCTCCTCAAGCCATACACGCTGAAAGGATGACAGGCAAGCAGCATGGGTACCCTCAGCAGTGGGCCAAGCTGTCTCTTCCCCCTCCTCCTCATCCTCCTCATGCTCCTCCTCCTCAACGCGCTGAGATATAGACAGGAGGGTGCTCTGACTATCCAGCGACATACTGTCTTCCCCCGCCTCTGTTTCCAAGCGCAAAGCGTCTGCCTTTATGCTTTGCAGGGAACTTCTCAAGAGGCATAGCAGAGGAATGGTGACGCTAATGATTGCAGCATCGCCGCTCACCATCTGGGTAGACTCCTCAAAGTTTCCAAGGACCTGGCAGATGTCTGCCAACCAGGCCCACTCTTCTGTAAAGAGTTGAGGAGGCTGACTCCCACTGCGCCGCCCATGTTGGAGTTGGTATTTCACTATAGTTCTACGCTGCTCATAGAGCCTGGCCAACATGTGGAGCCTAGAGTTCTACCGTGTGGGCACGTCGCACAGCAGTCGGTGCACTGGCAGATGAAACCGATGTTGCAGGGTGCGCAGGGTGGCAGCGTCCATGTGGGACTTGCGGAAATGTGCGCAGAGCCGGCGCACCTTTCCGAGCGGGTCTGACAAGCGTGGGTAGCTTTTCAGAAAGCGCTGAACCACCAAATTAAAGACGTGGGCCAGGCATGGCACGTGCGTGAGGCTGCCGAGCTGCAGAGCCGCCACCAGGTTACGGCCGTTGTCACACACGACCATGCACGGTTGGAGGCTCAGCGGCGCAAGCCAGCGGTCGGTCTGCTCTGTCAGACCCTGCAGCAGTTCGTGGGCCGTGTGCCTCTTATCTCCTAAGCTGAGTAGTTTCAGCACGGCCTGCTGACGCTTGCCCACCGCTGTGCTGCCGTGCCGCGCGACACCGACTGCTGGCGATGTGCTGCTGCTGACACATCTTGATTGCGAGACAGAGGTTGCGTAGGAGGAGGAGGAGGAGGAGGAGGGTGGTTTATTGGATGAAGCATACACCGCCACAGATACCACCACACAAACTGGGGCCCGCAATTCTGGGGGTGGGTAGGACGTGAGCGGTCCCAGGCTCTGACTCTGTCCCAGCCTCCACTAAATTCACCCAATGTGCCGTCAGGGAGATATAGTGGCCCTGCCCGCCTGTGCTTGTCCATGTGTCCGTTGTTAAGTGGACCTTGGCAGTAACCGCGTTGGTGAGGGCGCGTACAATGTTGCGGGAGACGTGGTCGTGCAGGGCTGGGACGGCACATCGGGAAAAGTAGTGGCGACTGGGAACTGAGTAGCGCGGGGCCGCCGCCGCCATCATACTTTTGAAAGCCTCCGTTTCCACAACCCTATACGGCAGCATCTCCAGGCTGATAAATTTGGCTATGTGCACGTTTAACACTTGAGTGTGCGGGTGCGTGGCGGCGTACTTGTGCTTGCGCTGCAACACTTGCGCTAGCGACGGCTGGACGGTGCGCTTACAGACATTGGTGGATGGGGCCGAGGACAGCGGAGGTGAGGGTGTGGGTGCAGGCCAGGAGACGGTAGTGCCTGTGCCCTGAGAGGGGGGTTGGATCTCAGTGGCAGGTTGGGGCACAGGGGGAGAGGCAGCGGTGCAAACTGGAGGCGGTGAACGGCCTTCGTCCCACCTTGTGGGGTGCTTGGCCATCATATGTCTGCGCATGCTGGTGGTGGTGGCTCCACGGTTGATCTTGGCGCGACAAAGGTTGCACACCACTGTTCGTCGGTCGTCTGCACTCTCAGTGAAAAACTGCCAGACCTTTGAGCACCTCGGCCTCTGCAGGGTGGCATGGCGCGAGGGGGCACTTTGGGAAACAGTTGGTGGATTATTCGGTCTGGCCCTGCCTCTACCCCTGGACACCGCACTGCCTCTTGCAACCTGCCCTGCTGCTGCCCTTGCCTCCCCCTCTGAAGACCTGTCCTCAGTAGGCGTAGCAAACCAGGTGGGGTCAGTCACCTCATCGTCCTGCTGCTCTTCCTCTGAATCCTCTGTGCGCTCCTCCCTCGGACTTACTGCCCTTACTACTACCTCACTGATAGACAACTGTGTCTCATCATCATCGTCCTCCTCACCCACTGAAAGGTCTTGAGACAGTTTCCGGAAGTCCCCAGCCTCATCCCCCGGACCCCGGGAACTCTCCAAAGGTTGGGCATAGGTCACGACAAACTCCTCCAGTGGGAGAGGATTCGGAACCCTTGCTGCCCATTCTGGGCAGGGGCCCGGGAACAGTTCCTGGGAGTCTGCCTGTTCCTCAGAATGTGTCATTGTAATGGAGTGAGGAGGCTGGGAGGAAGGAGGAGCAGCAGCCAGAGGATTCAGAGTTGCAGCAGTGGACGGCACAGAACTCTGGGTGTTCGATAGATTGCTGGATGCACTTTCTGCCATCCACGACAGGACCTGCTCATTTTCTAATAAAGGTCTACCGCGTGGACCCATTAATTGTGAGATGAATGTGGGGACGCCAGAAACGTGCCTCTCTCCTAATCCCGCAGCAGTCGGCTGCGATACACCTGGATCAGGAGCTCGGCCTGTGCCCACACCCTGACTTGGGCCTCCGCGTCCTCGCCCGCGTCCACGTCCTCTAGGCCTACCCCTACCCCTCAGCATGGTGTATTACCAGTAGTGCAGAAACAGAACGCTGTAATTAAATATGCCGCTTATTGGCCTGTGGTTGGAGGCTGACTTCGCTTACGGAACGCCAGGAAATAATTTTGCGCAAGCCTGCTGTAACACTTAGCTGGCTGCGTATGAATTAGGAGGACAACTACACCCAGCACAGACCCAGTACACTGAGGACAGTCACAGGCAGCCCAAATAGATTTTTTTCCCCAAATGTTTTTGGAAAGGCCCACTGCCTATATTTAATAAATATGTCTTCTGTCCCTGCCTCACCACCACTACTGGCCCTGGAGTATGTAAAATAACTGCAGACTGTTGCACTGTGGACTGGAATGTGATGTAACAGCCAACACAGAGCCAGGAAATAATCTTGCGCAAGCCTGCTGTAACACTTAGCTGGCTGCGTATGAATTAGGAGGACAACTACACCCAGCACAGACCCAGTACACTGAGGACAGTCACAGGCAGCCCAAATAGATTTTTTTCCCCAAATGTTTTTGGAAAGGCCCACTGCCTATATTCAATAAATATGTCTTCTGTCACTGCGTCACCACTACTGGCCCTGGAGTATGTAAAATAACTGCAGACTGTTGCACTGTGGACTGGAATACAGCGGTGATTTAACAGCCAACACAGAGCCAGAAAATAATTTTGTGCAAGCCTGCTGTAACACTTAGCTGGCTGCGTATGAATGAGGAGGACAACTACACCCAGCACAGACCCAGTACACTGAGGACAGTCACAGGCAGCCCAAATAGATTTTTTTCCCCAAATGTTTTTGGAAAGGCCCACTGCCTATATTCAATAAATATATGTCTTCTGTCCCTGCCTCACCACCACTACTGGCCCTGGAGTATGTATAATTACTGCAGGGCGCAATGCTCTGCACGGCCGATATACAAAAAATAAAAATGTGCAACACTGCAAAAAGCAGCCTCCACACTACTGCACATGGTTAGATGTGGCCCTAAGAAGGACCGTTGGGGTTCTTGAAGCCTAAAATACTCCTAACACTCTCCCTATAGCAGCTCTGGCACCAACAGCACTTTCCCTCCTCTATATCAGAATAAATCTGTGGCGAGCCGCGGGAGGGGCAGATTTTTATACTCGGGTGACACCTGATCTCGCCAGCCACTCACTGCAGGGGGGTGGTATAGGGCTTGAAGGTCGCAGGGGGAAGTTGTAATGCCTTCCCTGTCTTTCTATTGGCCAGAAAAGCGCGCTAACGTCTCAGAGATGAAAGTGAAAGTTACTCGAACATCGCGTGGTACTCGTCACGAGTAACGAGCATCTCGAACACGCTAATACTCGAACGAGTATCAAGCTCGGACGAGTACGTTCGCTCATCTCTACTAGTAATCCTTCCTTAAATTCCTTAACGGTCCATATACAGAGTAGCCTGTTGCTACCTTGACCAGAAGCTCTAGCGTACTTGAAAACTCCTGTTCAAAAGACATGTGTTTGCCTCTGAGGTTATATGCTTACTGGAAGAGGTACGTTTTCAGTAAGTGTTTGAAGTATGTAAAATAGGGTGGCCCACAGAGCAAAAAATAAAGTGGCAGCTATACAGCAACACCTTCCCAATCTGTTACATCTGCTAATAGTAATGTTAAGGTAAAGTTGTAGCTTTAAATTCCACTTGCAAGATGGTTCTTAAAACTGATGTACATTATGAGAAATGGCGCTTACATGCAATATTTCCGATTACACAAGCTTCAGCATTAATATTAGCAATTTGCTTTTGCAAAAGAACTACTACACTTTAAAACATTTAGTATCGTCTATGGCATTTGTCCTGACAATCTACACATTTGTCCTGACAATCTACACATTTGTCCTGACAATCTACACATTTGTGATCTTCCTACAAAAATAGCTGCAAATATATGAAAATAGTTGCAATTATGACATAAATACTTGTCAGCCAGTGCTTAAGGACTGGACAGCAGACTTCTTGGTAATCTGTGTTGGAACAGCCTTGCGATGTGCTTCCATAACCTGAAGCAGCAGCTGTTTTTCTTCTTTGTCATTAGTAAAAAGTATTAAAATTCATGGTCTTCGAGCACAACCTTGTCGTAGACATAAGAACCTGAAACTCTGCCCCAAATAAAGGTTCTTTGAGGAAAACAATTAGAGGGTGTCTTGCTTTGCAGTTAAAAGTTGAGTTTTTTTAGGCCACCTTAATGTAGGGTAACAGAATTTATACATGTTTGGTACAATACACGGTCAGCCATGAGGTGGCATAAAGAAGAGAATGTATCAAACATAAGGTAATTTTACCATGTCATGTAAACCATAGCATTTTAGTACATTTGTGCCATTTTCATCAGCTTGTAAATTAACGGATCCTGTAATGTTTTTGATAAATCTCCCAGTCAAGAAGAATTTTAGTAAGCTTCGGGTTAAAGGCTATGTATACCTTTGGAAACCTTTTTTTATTGCTTTGATGCATCTAAAATGAAAAATCATTTCTGCAAATAGTCTTAATTAAAAATGTCTCAGTGTTTTGTGTCTATAGTTGTTTTGCAGTTCAATATAAATCTCCATGGTAACAGACAACTAATAGCCCTGTGCACTTTGTACCCCAATTCTTGCTTATCTGCCAAATGTATGTCAGTAGGAAGTTGGAGACAGGTAGGAATGTATTTACAGGATCAACCTACACAGGTTTTGTTGTACATTATGTAACCATGAAAACATGTAGAGGGGCTGTAGGCAAAAAAATGGATTAAAAAAAATATATATTTGTTTTACAATTATGTAAACATACATAACAAAACAAAAGAGAGACTCTATGTGTTGAGTTACAAAAGTTTACAAATAATATATCACATTGTAACACTGGTACAACATTGACCTAAAAATATACTACATATCTAACTAATATTAGAGATAATGATCGATCCTGGTATGTCTTTGATAATTTATCCATCGTTCTCATATTTCAGTATTCTGATTGTATATCCCCTTCATCCCATCTTATTTTTTCAAACATGCTCAATGCAGTAACTTCTGAGAGACATTCTCTAATAGATGAGAAGTTTGTATCTTTTCAATACTTAGCTATAAGCACTTTTGCTCCTTTAATTAAATGCATTATTGTGGACTTTTAACAATGAACTTTATGTGATGGGTCAAGGTTGAAGAAGATCAGTTCTAGAGATAAATATCCAATTTGAAACAATCTTTAATAATTCCATTAATCTTATCCAAAAAAAAGCTTCTTATCTTTTCACATTTAAGCCAGATGTGGTGAGATATTTCTCACCCTAGTACCACATCTACAACATTCTGAGGGAAATTTTTTATCTACCCAGTGCAATAATGCTGTTGTTTTTTTGCCATCACAATAACATTTGATAACCCAATTCTGTAATATGTTTGATATCGATAGGGAATCAGTATTTCTCAATATTTCTTTAAATTGTAATGAGTCAATACTCACTTTTAATTTGTTCTTCCATTTAGAGATATGGGAGTATACAAGTTCTGCATTTGTCAGAAATTTATATACAGCAGAAACTGCATGGTGCAAAGGTGCTAACTTAGGCCTCAGTCAGACGGGCGTTTTTTCGCGCGTTTTGCGCATCGCATGTCGCATGCGCATGCGCAAATCGCGTGACCGGAGGCGAAAAATCGCGGGAAAAATCTGCACCTAGCCGCGTTAATCGTCGCAGAAAAACGCCCGTCTGACCGGAGAAAAATCGCCGTGCGCATCAAAATGCGCATGAAACTTCGTCTGACCGGCGAAAAAAATGATTTTGGTGCGCACATTAATCGCAAAACGCCAATAGGCGCGATTTGCGAATCGCCGTGTCCTATAATTTTTCGCAAAAGCGGACATGTGACCGATGCCATAGCGAACCATTGGTTCCATATATGCGCGAAACGCATGCGCATGCGCAAAACGCGCGAAAAAACGCCCGTCTGACTGAGCCCTTAGGGTGGATTCACACGAGCGTGTTTTTGTGCGTACATAGGTGCGTACATAAGTGCGCACATAAGTGCGCACATAAGTGCGCACTCATGTACGTGCAAAAACACACATGAATGCAGGTCCGTGCATTGTTTTCAATGGAGCCGCGGCTGCTGCTGGTGGCTCCATTGAAAACAATGCTCTGCCGGCACTCTTGCATTATTTTTCAGGGAAGGGCTTTACATATAAGCCCTTCCCTGAAAAATAAAAATTTTAGTGTATAAAAAAAATATATATATATATATATATACTTACCTGTCCACTGCTGCCGTGATCCCCGCGGGGAGGAAGAACACATCTGCCACATATGGCAGATGATTCCTTCATCCCCGCTAGTATAAGGAATACCCTGCTGCTACATCTGCCACATCTGTGACAGATGCAGCAGAGGAATCCTTCAATTTTCTACCGCAGCTGTCACACATAACAGCTGTGGTAGAGGATTCTGCTGGCACCCGTCAATTTATTTCAGGGAAGGGCTTTAAATATAAGCCCTTCCCTGAAAATCCAGTAAAAGTGGTTTAAAAAACGAAAAAAATACATACTTACCTTCTATCAGCTGCAGGGGCTCAGCCGTGTCTTCTCGCTTTCCCCAGCTCTCTAGTGCTGATCTATCAGCAGCCGGGGATTTAAATTCCCCGCCTGCTGTAAGAGCTGCTTATGATTGGCGGACGTGCTCAGCCAATCACAGGCAGCTCTCACCCATCATTTATTCGTCAAAAGCAGGGCCAGGCAGCACCCTCTTTGAAAGTGTGGGGATAGCCCACAATGCTGTTGAGAAATGATGATAAATTGATGAACGATCATCATTCCAATCCCATGCCACCTTCATCACAAAATTGTTAGGAGCCGCAAACGTGGGCATAAAGGGGACTCCAGTGCCAGCATTTCTACACATCTCCACAATGCAGCAATACTCTGTGTGGGACGCACGTGAGCAGGCCCAGGGTCAGGCTCGGTCCCAGCCTCCACTTTGTGTCACCCAAGGTGCTGCGAGTTACATAGCAATGGGAAATCCATGTGTCCCAACACAATTCATTCTGTGTAGGTGTCAGATAGCTCAACACCGCAATGGAAAGTCTTTGAGTTCCTTGGGCTCGCCTATGCTGTCACTGCAGAAAGATGGTATTACACAGGAAGAAATCAGAGTACCCAAACATGGCAGAGTTTCACCCCGCCCAGGACCTCGGCCCACATTTCTACCCTAGTCAGTCAGTGTATTTGTGCCAGACAGGAAAAACACTGCAATTGGAATTCTTTGTGCACCCACAGCATAGGCGAGCCCCTGGAACCCAAGGAAAGTATTACACATAAAAAAATCAGAGCGCCCAAACATGGCAGAGTTTCACCCACCAAGGACCTTGGCCTACATTTCTACCCTAGTCAGTCAGTGTATTTGTGCCAGACAGGTAAAACACTGCAATGTGAAGTCTTTGTGCACCCACAGCATAGGCAAGCCCCTGGAACCCAAGGGGAGTATTACACATAAAGAAATCAGAGCGCACAAACATGGCAGAGTTTCACCCTGCCAAGGGCCTCGGCCTCGGCCCACATTTCTGCCGTAGTCAGTCAGAGTATTTGTGCCAGACAGATAAAACACAGCAATGTGAAGTCTTTGTGCACCCACACCATAGGCGAGACCAAGGAGCTTAAAGATGGTATTATACATGAGGAAAACAGAGTGCCCAAACATGGCAGAATTTCATCCCGCCAAGGACCTCGACCCACATTTCAACCCAAGTCAGTCAGTGTATTTGTGCCAGGCAGGTAAAACACTGCAATGTGAAGTCTTTGTGCACCCACAGCATAGGCAAGCCCCTGGAACCCAAGGAAAGTATTACACATAAAGAAATCAGAGTGCCCAAAACATGGCAGTTTCACCCTGCCAAGGTCCTAGGCCTCGGCTCACACCCTCATTAGTTGTAGGCATAAAGTGGACTCGGATGCTAGTGCAGCTGTCAACGTCTCATTAATGCAGTAACGCTCCTTTTGTTTTGCCCAAACCACTGTCTCAGATAACTGTGGTAACACGAGAGAAAATACATGTTGCTCAGCGCTGATACCCAGACCCCAAGCTGGAGGAGGAGGTGGCATAATAAGGCCAAGAAACCATGACCAAGGTAAGACCCGCAATACTCTGTGTGGGAAGTACGTGAGCAGGCCCTGTGTCAGGCTTGGTCCCAGCCTCCACCTTGTGTCACCCAAGGTGCCATGAGTTAAATAGCTATGGGAAATCCATGTGTCCCCACACACTTCATTTTGTGTAGGTGTCAGATAGCTCAACACCACAATGGGAAGTCTTTGAGTTCCTTGGGCTCGCCTATGCTGTGGGTGCACAAAGATGGTATTACACAGGAAGAAATCGGAGTGCCAAAACATGGCAGAGTTTCACCGCACCAAGGACCTCGGCCTTGGCCCACATTTCTGCCCAAGTCACTTAGTGTATTTGTGCCAGACAGTTAAAACACTGTGATGGGAAGTCTTTGTGTACCCACAGCATAGGCAGACCCCAGTAACATTTCTGTAGCCAAAGTATAGGCAGACCCCAGTAACATTTCTGTAGCCAAAGTATAGGCAGACCACAGTAACATTTCTGTAGCAAAAGTATAGGCAGACTCCAGTAACATTTCTGTAGTAGGAGTATAGGCGGACCCCTGTAACATTTCTGTAGCAGAAGTATAGGCGAACCCCTCAAACCATTCAGTAGAAACTGCATAGGCGGACCCCAGTAACATTTCTGTAGCAAGAGTATAGGCGGACCCCAGTAACATTTCTGTAGCAAGAGTATAGGCAGACCCCAGTAACATTTCTGTAGCAAGAGCATAGGCGGACACCAGTAACATTTATGTAGCAAGAGTATAGGCGGACTTCAGTAACATTTCTGTAGCAAGAGTAGAGGCGGACTTCAGTAACATTTCTGTAGCAAGAGTAGAGGCGAACCCCTCAAACCATTCAGTAGAAAAGGTATAGGCAGACCCCAGTAACATTTCTGTAGCAAGAGTATAAGCGGACCCCAGTAATATTTCTGTAGCAAAAGTATAGCCAGACCCCTGTAACATTTCTGTAGCAAGAGCGTAGGCGAACCCCTGAAACATTTGTGTACCAAGAGTATAGGCAAACACCTGAAAAAATTTGGTTACCAAGAGTGTAGGTGAAGGCCGGAAAAATTAGTTAGATAAGAGTATAGGCGAAGGCCAGAAAAATTGGTGTACCAAGAGTACAAGTGCACCCCTGAAAAATTGCTCAACCACGAGGGCAGGTGAAACCCATAAACATTTTTTAAAGATACAGCTCGCTGTTGCTTAATTTGTAACAGAGCCTGGAGGCAGCCCTGTGAAAAAAACTGTTTCTTTTAAAGTATCAGCACTTTTGAAACTTTTAAAAATTGAAAAAAACTTTGTAAAAATTTTGTATAATTGTAAAAAACAGAGCCTTTTGGGCCGCAGAAAAATTGCCAGTTCAGCGTGATGACATACTGTTTTAGGAGAAAGAGTAGGAGGAGTAATAATATCCGAGAGTGATTAACAAAGCTAATTCCCCCTTTTTTGTGGTGGTTGAGGATGCATTTTTCTCCTGTTGCAGCGAAAAAAATCATTAGGTTCCGCTTCTTTCCGCCAGTGGAGAAAAGAAGTCTGGGGAAATTCAGCCTTTTTGTTCATCTTTATGAGTGTAAGCATGTCGGCACTGGCAGTTGACATGCAGGTACGCTTATCTGTGATGATTCCCCCAGCTGCAGTAAACACTCTCTCTGACAAGATGCTAGCGGCAGGGCAGGCCAGCACCTCCAGGGCGTATAGCGCAAGTTCGTGCCATGTGTCCCTCTTTGACACCCAATAGTTGTAAGGAGCAGAGGCATCACGGAGGACGGTGGTACGATCAGCTATGTACTCCTTCACCATCTTTTTACAGTGCTCCCTCTGACTTACCCTTGACTGGTGAGACAGTCTTGCTGGGGAGCCATAAAACTGGCAAAGGCCTTGGAGAGTGTTCCCCTGCCTGTGCTAGACATGCTGCCTGATCCCCGCTCCTTCCCTGCTACTTGGCCCTCGGAACTGCGTCTTCTGCCACTAGCGGTGTCAGATGGGAACTTTAGCATCACTTTTTCCACCAGGGCCCTGTGGTATTGCATCGCTCTTGTACCCCTTTCCTCTTTAGGAATGAGAGTGGAAAGGTTCTCCTTATACCGTGGGTTGGGAAGGGTGTACACCCAGTAATCCGTGTTGGCCAGAATGCGTCTAACGCGAGGGTCACGGGAAAGGCAGCCTAACATGAAGTCAGCCATGTGTGCCAGGGTCCCAGTTCACAACACATCGCTGTCCTCACTAGGAAGATGACTTTCAGGGTCCTCCTCTTCCTCTTCAGCCCATACATGCTGAACAGATGAGAGGAAAGCAGCATGGGTACCCTCTGCAGTGTAGCCAGCTGTCTCCTTTCTCTCCTCCTCCAAAACGTGCTGAGATATAGACATGAGGGTGGTCTGGCTATCAAGCGACATATTGTCATTCCCCGCCTCCTGTTCCAAACGCAAAGCATCGGCCTTTATGCTTAGCAGCGAACTTCTCTGCAGGCAAAGCAGTGGGATCGTAATGCTAATGATGGTCGCATAGCCGCTCACCATCAGGGTAGACTCCTCAAAGTTTCTGAGGACCTGGCAGATATCTGCCATCCATGCCCACTCCTTGGTATAGAATTGCGGAGCTGACTACCACTCCAACGCCCATGTTGCAGCTGGTATTCAACTATTGCTCTACGCTGCTCGTACAGCCTGGCCAACATGTGCAGCGTAGAATTCCAGTGTGTGGGCACGCCACACAGCAGTCGATGCTCTGGCAGCTGAAACCGACATTGCAGGGTCCTCAGGGTGGCAGCGTCCATGGTGGACTTGCAGAAATGTGCGCAGACGCGGCGCAGCTTGCCGAGCAAGTCAGACAAGTGGGGGTAGTTTTTCAGAAACCGCTGAACCACCAGATTGAAGACGTGGGCCAGGCATGGCACATCTGTGAGGCTGCCAAGCTGCAGGAGGAGAAGGAGGGAGAGGGATTGTAGGAGGTGGCATAAAACGCCGCAGATACCAGCAACGAGGTAGGACTTGCTATTCTGGGTGTGGGTAGGACGTGAGAGGTCCCAGGCTCTAACTCGGTCCCAGCCTCCACCAAGTTAAATCCAATGTGTTGTCAGGTAGATAGTCGCCCTGCCCACCAGTACTTGTCCACGTGTCCGTGGCTAAGTGGACCTTCCCAGTAACCAAGTTCGTGAGCGCACGATTTTTGTTGCGGGAGACGTGCTGGTGTAGGGCTGGGATGGCACACCGGGAAAAATACTGGCGAATGGGGACCGAGTAGCGCAGGACAGTCGCCGCCATCATGTTTTTGAAAGCCTCCATTTCCACAAGCCTGTATGGCAGCATCTCCAGGCTGATTAATTTTGCAATGTGCATGTTTAAAGCTTGTGCATGCGGGTGGGTGGCGGCGTATTGGCGCTTTCGCTCCAACGCTTGTTTTAGCGACAGCTGAAGGCTGCGCTGAGAGACATTGCTGGATGGAGTGAAAGACGGTGGAGGTGAGGGTGTGGGTGAGGCCGGAAGGCACTCGTTCCTGTGTCCTGGGAGGGGGATTGGATCTGTCTGACAGGTTGGGGCACAGGGGAATGGCCTTCGTCCCACCTTGTGGGGTGCTTGGCCATCATATGCCTGCGCATGCTGGTGGTGGGGAGGCTGGTAATGGTGGCTCCCGGCTGATCTTGGTGCGACACAAGTTGCACACCACTGTTCGTCGGTCGCCCCCCCCCTCACTAAAAACATCCACACCTTTGAACACCTAGCCCTCTGCATGGAGGCTTGCCATGAGGGGGTGCTTTGGGAAACAGTTGGGGGATTCTTCGCTCTGGCCCTGCCTCTACCCCTGGCCACTCCACTGCCTCTTCCAATCTGTCGTGCTGCTGCACTTGCCTCCCCCTCTGAAGCCCTGTCCTTAGTAGGCTTAGCAAACCAGGTGGGGTTAGTCACCTCATCGTCCAGCTACTCTTCCTCCGAATCCTCTGTGCGCTCCTCCCTCGGACTTACTGCCCTTACTACTACTCACTGACAGACAACTGTGTCTCATCATCCTCATCCAAAAAAATCTCTTGAGACAGTTGCCGGAAGTCCCCAGCCTCATCATCCGGACTCCAGGAACTTTCCAAAGGTTGGGCATCGGTCACGACAAACTCCTTAGGTGAGAGAGGAACCATTTTTTCCCACTCTTGGCAGGAACCCAAAAACAGTTCCTGGGAGTCTGCCTGCTCAGAATATGTCATTTTCATGGAGTGAGGAGGCTGGGAGGAAGGAGGAGCAGCCAGAGGATTCAGAGTTGCAGTCCCTAGGCCATGAGTAGTGGACTGCGTAGAAGACTGGGTGGTCGATACATTGCTGGATGCATTTTCTGCCATCCACGACAGGACCTGCTCGCACTGCTCTGTTTGTAATAAAGGTCTACCACACGGACCCGTAAATTGTGATATGAAGCTGGGGAGCCCAGAAGCTTGCCTCTCTCCTAATCCCGCAGCAGCCGGCTGTGATTCACCATGCCCAGGAACTCGGCGTGTGCCCACACCCTCACTTGTACACCCGCGTCCACGTCCTCGACCCTTACCACTACTCCTCATCATAGGGGATTAAAAATAGAGGAGGGCCCAAATAAATTACCCCACTGTACAGCACTGACAACTGTGGCTTAATTCACCGCACACAATAGACTTGTAGATAGCGGAGGCTCTATGCTGTGACTTGAAAAAATTAACTCGCTGTCTTGCGCAGATACCTAGGGGTAATTTACCGCTCGCAGAGACTTGTAGATAAAAGAGGCTGTATGAAGTTGGAGAAGACTCTAAAGCCAGTGGATAGTGCTGGTAACTGCGGCTATCTCAACCCCACCAAGAATAGGGTATTGTGAGACGCTCTGCACAGTGGCAGAGCTAAAATACTTTGCAGTGGCCCAGGAAATATTACAGTACTGTTTATCGTTTAAACCTCTGTCTAACGCACTGCAGACACAGAACGGTATAACTGAAGTAGTTTGCAGTAGTCTAGGAAATGTTAGAGTGCAGTTTCATGGTGAGAGCTGGTTGTACTGCACTTCAGGCTGAGAACGCTATTACTGAAAAGCGGGGAACAGGCCTGGATGCGAAATACAAAAGTTGGTGCACTACTGCTGCCAGCCAGCCACAACTGTAAAGCACACGGTCAGATGTAGCCTTAATAAGGAGCGTTGGGGTTCTTGCACGAAGGATCAGGACTGTATAACTTTCCCTATCGAAGTGACTGTGCCCCTAAACTCTGCGTTATGCACAGCACACACAGAACGGTATAACTAAAGTAGTTTGCAGTAGGCTAGGAAATGTTAGAGTGCAGTTTCATGGTGAGAGCTGGTTGTACGGCAATGCAGGCTGAGAAAGCTATTGCTGAAAAGCTGGGAACAGGCCTAGATGCGTAATACAAAAATGGATGCACTACTGCTCCCAGCCAGCCGCAACTGTAAAGCACACTGTTAGATGTTGCGCTAAGAAGGACCATTAGGGTTCTTGCACAAAGGATCAGGACCGTATAACTTTCCCTATAGAAGTGGCTGTGTCCCTAAATTCTGCGTTATGCACAGCACACACAGAACGGTATAAATAAAGTAGTTTGCAGTAGGCTAGGAAATGTTAGAGTGCAGTTTCACGGTGAGAGATGGTTGTACGACACTGCAGGCTGAGAACGCTATTACGGAAATGCGGGGAACAGGCCCAGATGCGTAATACAAAAGTTGGTGCACTACTGCTCCCAGCCAGCGACAACTGTAAAGTACACGGTCAGATGTAGCACTAAAAAGGACTGTTGGGGTTCTTATATGGAGGATCAGGACTGTATAACTTTCCCTATGGAAGCAGCTCTGTCCCTAAACTCTGCGTTATGCACTGCAGACTGAGAATACTATAGTTGAAATGGCCTGCACAGCCCGGGATGCTTAAAAAAAAGTTGGTGTACTACTGCTCCCAGCCAGCCACAACAGTATTGCACACTATGAAGAGAAGCCCTAAGAAGGACCGTTGGGTTTCTTGATGACAGGATCCTACTCTAACACTGTCCCTATATCAGCAGCAGCACTATCCCTAACCTCTGCCAGCATGCGTCTGAGGCGACCCGCAGGTGGGACCACTTTAAGTACTCGGCGGTCACCTGATCGGCCCAGCCACTCACTACTGTCGGGGGGAGAGGGCTGGCACGTCACAGCAGGAAGTGGTAATGCCTTCCCCGCATGTCTATTGGCTAGAAAATGGCGCTAAACATGCGGGGAAGGAAATGGAATTGACTCGAGTACCGTGTGGTGTTCGTCTAGAGTAACGAGCATCTCGAGTACCCTAATACTCGAATGAGCATCAAGCTCGGACGAGTGTGCTCGCTCATCTCTATTGAATATGCATATGTTTCATGGATCTTGCCTGCATTTTGAACAATGTTACAATAAAGGTGACTATTTTTAGCCTTCATAGCTATATTAATTTACTTCCTTCCTTATTCCTATTATATTTGGTCAAAATGTAATTTGTGATACTAGAGCAGGTAAGCTGGTTTATAAATACTAGAGACTTTGTTGTATATTACCATGGAGATCCCTAGGTCTGCAGACAAGCTTCAAAACAAACAAAAAATATAATATTCTTAATAGTGACTATTTACAAAGCTCCTTCAAGTTTCATTTTCTTTAGCGAAACATTGGAGGAAAAAGAAAAAGGCTGTGAAATTGTGCATAGTTTTTAACTTTGAAGAAGTTTCTGAAATTTCAGCAATTTAAACTTTTCCAACATATGCTGTACATGTATGGTGAAAATTAGAAGGAATTGTGTGGAGAGGGCTAAGAAGCTGAGCCCACTTAATATGCAGTGATGCTAAGTGTGTTAAAAGGCTGGCACCTGACTGCAATTCCGATCCTGTTTGCTAAACCCCTTCAATGCTGTGATGAATAACTACAGACCATGCCAGCTAAGCGGTTAAACAGAAAAGGATTGTTTTCCTCAATCAATTGGTATCCCTTCTCCCCTTCGTGATCTTACAATCTCAGGGTGCCCAGTCACTGTCATAGCAGTCGGGGCCATGCAAAAGGCTTCTAGGACTGCTATTTCATATACCTCAAAATATACCACAAAAAATGGCCCCCACACAGCTCCATGGATAGAAAAATAAGAATCTTATGGGTGTCAGAATATGGTGACACAATGCAAATTTTTAAAAAAGTTTTTATATATTTGAATTTTTAACACATAACAAAAACGTTATAAACTTGAAATCAGCATAATTATTCTGACCTGTGGCACAAATTAACATGCACTTTTGGTAAAACAAAAGGTAAAAACAAAACACAAAAAAAATTTAGATTTCTTATAGTACATTACACTGTACCATTAAAAAATGTGACTTGTCCTGCTAAAAATTGAGTCACGAAGTTATGTTCACAGAAAAATAGAAAAGGTATATGTTATGGAAAGCGAGGATGATAAAAGTACAATGGGAAAACTAAAAATGGCTGTTATGGGTAGGGACTATGTAAAATGCAAATTGTCAAGAATTTTCCACATAAATGATTCTAAACATTTTAAAAACGATATCAAGCCTTTAGTACTTTGGTATTTTTTAAACACAGGTATTTAACATCACATAAAGCTCCTACATTAAACAAGAGATCTGTTGACTGTCACCAGATTATTTTGCACAGACCAGTTGAGTATAATCTACAATTACAAAATCTTTCTGCATAATTTTTTTCCATTTGGAGACAACATCTAACCATACAGAAAACACGGTAATCACTCCAAGGACTCATTTTAAGAGAGAATATCTTGCTATTCACTAGAATGAACATTAAAGTACTTATTTACTTAACTGACTGGAAAATTGTTGCTGCACTTCCTACTCATGGGTCTCCTGATAGCTGAATTCAGGTGTTTATGGATTCCAATGCAAAATTACAAAGGTTTTCTACTGTCCAAGACTATAAGATTTCTTTAGAGCAACCATAAAACACAGCCCATACATATTCATTCTGACATAAGATTTGCGGTGTTTATGTGCCTTATTTTAATACCAAATATTCAAACAAAATAGCATTCTGTATTTTTGCTTAAATTTCCATTTGCTATTATGAAAATGTATATTTTTTTATTTTACATTAAAATCCTTAAATTAAAAGGGGGTTCCATTATCAGAAAAAAAAGATCCAAAGGCAAATAATGACGTAAAAAAAAAAGATCAATTTCTCACTTTGCCATTCTAATGCCGGTGCTCTGGTGCTTCCAACCATTTTTTCTTTACTGTGCTGCAGCAAAGTAGTTTCTGACTACCCATATGACTTCTAAGGGAAGGAACATCTATGGTACATCATTTTAGAAAATCACTGGCCTTAATTATGCAATGCTAATTCCTGAGATTATCTGTATGGATTGCATGGCCAGTCTGGCACATCATTGCTGCAGTTGAGTAAGTGCACTGGCCCAGAATTAGTGGGTCCCCTCCAGAATGTTCTATGTCTGTCTCGTGTCAATGTCTTGCTTGTGGTGTGGATTTGATTTATGTGTATTGGATGCTTGCAGGACTGAAAGAATTAATGTTTGGTATGTTCTGTCCTGTCTGGAAAATGTGTTGTTTGTGGTCACGTGATGGTGTTGTATATATGTGTTTGCTGAATGTAATGTAGAAGTGTGTAATAGTTGGTGGAGTTGGTGAGTGAGCCGCACAGACACTAGAGAGAGATCGGTCTGTGTGTGGAGAATGGAAGAGGTCGTTTGACTTCCTTATTCTCAGCCTTGGCCCTTTGAACCCAAGAATCCTCTGTGATTCTGCTGAGCGCTGGGAAAAGGAAAACCACTTCATAGCGAGAAGGTGAGAAGGTGAGAAGATGTGAGTGTTTGCCAGTGGAGAGAGAAAGTAAGTGCCGGGAGTAAAGAAACCTGCAGATAACTTGGACTGTGGATTGTACAAATACCCATGAGCTCCACTGAGATATTATACTTGTAAACTGTTGTAATTGACTTTATTCAAATGCTTAAAGGGGTTGTCCCGCGCCGAAACGGGGTTTTTTTTTCAACCCCCCCCCCCCCCCCCGTTCGGCGCGAGACAACCCCGATGCAGGGGTTAAAAAAGATCACCGGACAGCGCTTACCTGAATCCCCGCGCTCCGGTGACTTCTTACTTACCCGGTGAAGATGGCCGCCAGCATCTTCTCCCTCCGTGGACCGCAGGGCTTCTGTGCGGTCCATTGCCGATTCCAGCCTCCTGATTGGCTGGAATCGGCACGTGACGGGGCGGAGCTACACGGAGCCCCATTGAGAAGATAAGAAGACCCGGACTGCGCAAGCGCGTCTAATTAGACGGCGAAAATTAGACGGCAACCATGGAGACGAGGACGCCAGCAACGGAGCAGGTAAGTGAAAAACTTTTTATAACTTCTGTATGGCTCATAATTAATGCACAATGTACATTACAAAGTGCATTAATATGGCCATACAGAAGTGTATAGACCCACTTGCTGCCGCGGGACAACCCCTTTAAGTAAATGGACAGGATAGATCATTCCTGGTTTTGTTCTAAAAATCTACTGTTTTGGTGTTGGACTACTTTATTAATCTACAAGATCCATCCCTGAAAAAGGAACGGTGGGGTCACGAGTGACAATTGGACTACAGGTAACCCCCGGTTACTATCCCTGTGATCTCCCCCAGCAATAACGTGATCGGGTCCCAAGCTACCCTTAATGGGAGAAGATGGTAGAGCCCCGTGACAAGGTCTTTCTCTACCCTGCTGTCTCCTCGGCTATGGGCCTGCTCCTTGGACATTGGATAAGCAAAGACAAGAGTTGTAGTGATAACATGTATGAATACCCACATAGTCACTGCAGGTCTCCGCAGTGTACCAGCATAGTAAACAAAGACAGCAGGAAACAGTAGTGTTGGAAAAGGAAGGTGAGAAATGGGTCTTTTTTATATTATGGCATTTGTCCTCATGGCCTAATTTTTTCTGATGTTGGAAAACCTCTTTTACTCTTTCGCGTTAAAGGGTGTACATGTATGCCCTTTAATGTAAGGGGTATATAGAGCAAGGCCAGGAGCCAAGTCCAAACTGCACCCAACAGCTGACATCCACCCACAATGATTAAGATTGGATCATGGCTATTTAAACACTTAGAAGCTGATAGGGGCATTTAAGCCAGTAGATGGGGGAATTCCCTTGGTCACACCATCAGCCCCCATGATTGGTCATGGAAAGCCAATGGTTGCCATGAAAGCTGGGGCCTTGTGAAGACTCCCAGGACTGCCAGGGCATCAGACCTATCAAGTCCTATCTTTGGCAGGGCTTAATAGCCTCAGATTAAAGTAAGAATAATTGTAAGTTCAAGTTCCCTATAAGGACTAATAAAACTTGTAAGAATAGATACTTTTTTTTTTCAAATAATAAAGAGTAAAAAATATTAAAGATTCAAAAAATCCTTAGACCGTTTAAAAATCTAGAAATTAAAATAAACTAATTGGCATTGCTGAATCCATAAGAGTCTGAAGCATTAAAATATTGCATTATTTATCCTGTATGGTGAACACTGTAAAAAAAAATACAATGCTAGAATTGCATTTTTTCATCACACTGTGGTGACTGTAAAAAGTGATGAAAAATGTTTATGTGCTTCATAATGTTATCATAAAAAAATACAGCTCACTCTGCAAATAAAAAACCCTGACACAGCCTCCTCAATGGAAAAATTAAAAAAAAGTTATGGGCCTCCGCATATGGCAATGAAAAGCAAATAAACAAAAAAGGGTTTTTTTAGCATTAAAATGTTAAAAACTATATAAGCTTGGTATCTCCATAATCTTACTGATCCACAGAGTTAAATTAACAAGTAATTTTTATTTAATAATCAACGCTAAACCCAAGGAACCTTAGCACAATTTGTGTATTCATAGAAACAGAAAATTACTGGCAAAAAAAAAACATGTAGTCCATCTACTCTGCCCTTATATTATTTCATTTTTATTTCTTACGATAGATTTCAATTCTCTTAATTTTTAAAAAAGTTTTTTTTTATTACATTGTATGGTATATTAAATGGTACCATTATAAAATACAACTGGTCTTGCAAAAACAAGCTAGGACACAGTTTTGGCAATGGAAAAAGAAAAAGGTTATGAGTCTCAGAATATAGCAACACAAGACAATTTTTACATTTAAAAAGATTTTTAACATTTTGAAACAATAGTGAAACATAAGAAAAACGATATACATTTGGTATTGTTTTAATTGTACTGATTTACAGAATAAAGTTAACATGTCATTTGTACTACATGATATAAAAACATTAAGCCATAGCGAACTAGGATTTTTTTTCCATTTCATCATACAATCTTTTTTCTGTTTCTCATCTCAGTTTATGTTGCATTAAATGATGACCTTCAAAATATAACCCATCCTGTAAAAAAACAAGCCCTCATATGGCTATTCTAATGGGAAAATAAAAAGTGATGGCTCTTGAAATGCAGGGATGATAAGGAAAATCACAGAAAAAGCACTATTCTAGTCTTGAATGGGGCAGAACTGAAATGGTAGACAAACACATGGACAATAGTTATCTTGTTTCTGTAAACAACTCAAAAGTACAAAAAAGATTGGTTGAGCCCAGAGCCATGGCCTGTTTCTATATTAAATAATTAAAATTAGTATTGGTTGTTCAACCTCATCTATACCTCTTTAGTGCTGTGTCATTAACCTTAGGCTCTCAGGTAACTCTTTGGCTAGACTAAACATTTCAGTAGTCACCCATGGTTGCTGGTGATAAAAGTGGAGGGCCCTCAAATGACCCCCAGTGCTGAAGGTCCCAGGGAAAATGTCATTTTTGTCCTCCCTCTAGTCTTATAGTCCAGCCTTGACTTATTGTACCAATAGGTGTGACCACTTTCTTTTTCAATGATATGAGTTAATTAAAATTAGTCTTGGTTGTTCATCCTCATCTCTACCTGTTTAATGCTGTGTCATTAACCTTAGGCTCTCAAATAACCCTTTAGCTAGACTTATAATGTCAATAGTGACCTATGGTTGCTGGTGCAGAATGGCTGGTGATAAAAGTGGAGGGCCCTCAAATGACACCCGGTGCTGAAGGCCCCAGGGAAAATGTCATTTTTGTCCTCCCTCTAGTCTTATAGTCCAGCCTTGACTTATTGTACCAATAGGTGTGACCACTTTCTTTTTCAATGATATGAGTTAATTAAAATTAGTCTTGGTTGTTCATCCTCATCTATACCTGTTTAATGCTGTGTCATTACCCTTAGGCTCTTAAATAGCCCTTTAGCTAGACTTATAATGTCAATAGTGACCTATGGTTGCTGGTGCAGAATGGCTGGTGATAAAAGTGGAGGGCCCTCAAATGACACCCGGTGCTGAAGGCCCCAGGGAAAATGTCCTTTTTGTCCTCCCTATAGTTTTATAGTCCAGCCTTGATTTATTGTAGCAATACATGTGACCACTTTCTTTTTAATGATATGCATTGTAACAACTGGAAAATCAAAAACATACATTTCATTCAATCAACTCCCATGTAATTCTTGGATTTTCTTGAACCAAACTGTAAATTTACTAATTACTCTGGCACTTGGACACATAAACTTTAACTAGTGCAGAATTTGTGCTAAACTATGCTATTAGTGTCAGTCCTTAATAATTCACACATATTATATCTTCCAGAGTCTTATAATTATGCCACCATGTTTCTATATCACAGAAAGACATTAATATAAATTTGGTATTCCTGTATATGTATCTACATTTCTACATTTATTTATAAATAAAAAAATAGAAATACATTAGGCAGCTCATTAAAGGGGCTGACCAGCTTCTAGCTTCCTGCGGGGAAAAAACTGTTAAAAGTGGGACAATCTCTTTTAGAAAGTATGATTTCTGTACCTCTCTGGTTAGTCAGACTTTAGGCATAAATATACTGCTATCACTGGTGAGATAATATAATTATTCAGTAAATATAAAGTGCATTCTTCTTTTTATAACATTATTACAGTGAACAGGTACGTTCTGTGAAAAGAGATACCAAAACATAAATTATGTTTTTACATTAATCTTCTTCAACCAATATCTATCCAGCCACTTTGTCACTATTACGGCATGTCATGACATCATATGTGGTTTCACAGGGAATAAATGGAAGATGTCCGACATATAGAGTTTTAAGAGGTAACTTGGACCAAAATGAACGTATCTCATATTTTCCATTAAGGAATTACATGTGTCAATCTCTTTGGGTGCACTGACATGAGCGTGTGCGGGTGTGTACATAGGTGCGCACAAAACTGGCGCACCCATGTACGTGCACAAACACGCATGAATCCAGGTCCGTGCAGCATTGCTTTCAATGGGGCCGCAGGTGCTATGGTGGCACCATTGAAACCAATGGCCTGCTGGCAACCCCTGCAGTAATTTTCAGGGAAGGGCGGGGACTAAAAAATCGTAAAGGATCGCAATGTTCTAGTATTGCTTTCAATGGGGTCGCCACTGCTGCCGGCAGCCCCTTTGAAAGCATTGGGCTGCCAGCAACCCCTGCAGTGATCATCCCTAGCATGCGTTAAAAAAAAAAATTATACTCATACGCTTCTAGCTATTTGTCTCCCTGCATGGCTCTAAAGCTCCTTAAGCAGGTGGGGATTTAAAATGCCTGCCTGCTGAAAGGGCTGTATCTGATTGGCTGAGTGCTCAGCCAATCCCATGCAGTGCTCGGCCATTCATTGAATTGAATTTTGTGCCTAATTAGATCTCCAATCACAGGCAGCGCTCAGCTGTCATTCAATGAATGGCTGAGCGCTGCCTGTGATTGGCTGAGCACTGAGCCAATCAGAGACAGCCCTTTCAGCAGGTTGGGATTTTAAATCTCAGCCTGCTGAAAGAAATTCATTACAGTGGTAGAGACCAAGCAGCTAGACACACTTGAGCCCCAACAGCAGCGAAGAGGTAAGTATATATTTTTTCTTATTTTTTACTACAGCAAGGAATGATTTTCAGGGAAGGGCTCGTTTTAAAGCCCTTCCCCGAAAATCACAACGGGGGTTGCCGGCATTCTATTGCTTTTAATGGGGCCGCTGACAGCAGCAGTGACCCCATTGACTGCAATAGGCAAAAGCTTTTGGCACGTGCATGGACGAGCGGATTTGCGCACACACGCACATGCAAAACAACGCTCGTGTGAACGAGGCCTAAAATAAAGTAAATAAAGGTCCCAATGGTTGTACTCACACCAATCATTAATTTACGGTCTATACTATTGATATACAATACATCCCATGTCTATGATCAATAAATGCAAAATCGCGCACCCGTCTTGTCTGTGCTGCTTCCACTTTACACTTGGGCTTAGAAGTCCACCAGGACAGCTTAGCCGTTTAGTCCACCACGGCCGTGTATATGAAATGAGTTAAAGATTCTGCTGTTCTTAAAGTGGATAAATCCAAAAGCCTTTATTACAAGAAGTGTCACATAAAAAAGGTCAGATACTATACAGGACACGTTTTTTTATAGACTCTTTCTTATAGAGTCGAAACGCGTCCTGTGTAGTATCTGACCTTTTTTATGTGACACTTCTTGTAATAAAGGCTTTTGGATATATCCACTCTAAGAGCAGCAGCATCTTTAACTCATTTCATCCTATGTCTATGATGTGAGAAAGTCTGTAATTATCACCCTATTAAATGCCATTATCACTAGATATATTGCATTATACAGATAGCAGCATGGTAATGTATTTGCAAGCTATTTTGTACCTACTTTTGTTCTCAATAATGTGTTCTCATTCTCTTCATATTTTGACAAATGTATGCACCAATAAACTTTGACTGGCTGCTTCATAAAGAGTAAATTAGTATAGCTGTATGAAGGCTCAGCAGACAATGGAGAAATCAGTGGGTTTGGGCTCTCTTTTACATAAGACTCATTTGTTATACATGCGCAGATTCATTTAAATACATATTTAATTTACATTCTAAAGGAATACAACTGAAAAAGAGAACGACTCAACAATGCTTTTGATTGACACATCCTAGTAAAATATGGGCCATTATTTTAAAAACATTTGTCATGATAATTATGTTTTCCTTGTTTTTCAATATCAAAATACACAGCAGGGAGTGAATTAAAGCAATATGTCATTTTAACTTTTGTCATATTATACTGTATATGTGCAGATTATCCTTCTGGGCAGGTGGTGGAAGGTGTTCTTTGCACCTGAGAATAAGATCTTGCTAATGTGAAACGATTTGCCATAAGCATTTGTTTAATGTAGAACATAAGATGGTCCACTGAGGCTAATCAAAAACTTTTAGCTCACAAGACATAAGGCAAGGTCCATGATTCAATTTGGCATTATCTTCTACCCCAAAATTATAACTTTAATATAAGCAAAACATATTTACATACTTTCTTTTCCATATATTTGTAAAACTATATGCAGAATTTGCTGTACCTAGCACATAGATATCCATGTTCCTATGCCATGTACATTACAAATTGAATGACACTAGCACCTAAAGGACTATAACCTCAGTGTGATGTATTTGCACATGAATGAGACTATTGAGGTTGATTTTGGTGCTTGTCTGTACCTAGCACTATACTTTTCGTGCACGTAGAAATAGTTCACTTGGGTGCGCGACACACGCCTTCCATAGCTTAAAAGGCTATTTAACCTAATGAGGTCCAGGTGTGTTCTTTTTGTCATAGTTTTGCACAGTGTTTCACACATCCCCTTGATTATTTGCGCAACTCCCATAGACTTCTATGGGGCCTTTGCTGCACAAAATGCTGAAAGATAAAGCAGGTCCTACATTTTTCCTTGTGTGGAATGCGCATGCAAAACATGCTCATGAGGACGAACCCATTGAAAGTATTGGTTTCTATTTTCCGTGTTTTGCATGTATATTTTATGTGTGCAAAAACATGTGCAAATACAGTCATGTAAAGAAGCCTTACGCAAATGCTTTTTAAATGTATGTAAACTGGAAAAAGGAGGTATGTTTTGTTTTTTCCCATCACTCTTGCCTCTCAGCTGTGTCTATCATTTCAGCTCATCCCCTTTTCCATGAATCTTGTTGAGCTATGTTAGAGTGCGTCTTTAAATTTATAATTGGCAATAAGGCTACAGGTACCTGAGTTCTCTCAAGTGTCTAAATAAATTAACAATAATCATTGGAGTCAGAGATATCAATTGTATGAAGTCACCATTGTGCTCTTTCTAACCAGCCTAGCCCAGTGAACTTTATTTATCATGCACAGCAGAACAAAATAAAGTATGATGTTTAGAGATGAGCGAACGTACTCGTCCGAGCTTGATATTCGTGCGAATATTAGGGTGTTCGGGATGCTCGTTACTCGTAACGAGCACCACGCGGTGTTCTGGTTACTTTCAGTTTCCTCTCTGAGACGTTAGCGCGCTTTTCTGGCCAATTGAAAGACAGGGAAGGCATTACAACTTCCCCCTGTGACGTTCAAGCCCTATACCACCCCCCTGCTGTGAGTGGCTGGGGCGATCAGATGTCACCCGAGTATAAAAGTCGGCCCCTCCCGCGGCTCGCCACACATGCCTTGTGACTTAGCTGAGGGAAAGTACTATCGTGCTGGTGCTGCTGTAGGGAGAGCGTTAGGAGTCAGTGTAGGCTTCAAGAACCCCAACGGCCCTTCTCAGGGCCACATCTAATAGTGTGCAGTACTGTGTTAGCACAGTATTTTTTATTTTTTTTGTCCAAAATTGGATCTGCAGAGCATTGCGCCCAGCAATAGGGACAGAAGTGGGGGTTAGGCAGGGAAAGTGTTAGGAGTTAGTGTAGGCTTCAAGAACCCCAACGGTCCTTTCTAGGGCCACTTCTATCCGTGTGCAGTACTGTCCAGGCTGCTGTTAGCAGTGTTGCATATTTTTTTTTTTTTCTCAAAACCGGCTGTGCAGAGCATTGCACCCGGCATTAATACTACAGGGATAGAATTGTGTAGGCAGGGCCAGAAGACATTTATTATTCATTGAATACACGCAGTGGGGTCTTCCCTTTGCTAAAAAGGAAAAAAATTATATTTGGCCTGCCTGTGTCAGTCCTAAGGTCTGCGTGTACGTGTGTGCTGCGTGTACAACGTACAAAAATCTGACGCAACCAGCTACGCTTTACTGCAGCCTAGCGCCATTGTGTATCCTGACTGGCAAATACCTGCTCTGCTAGAGTTAATAACTCTGCTACACTATACTTGTGTGACACTTTTTGAGGGCCACACTACAGTTCTAAAAGTTATTGTTCATTGAATATACGCAGTGGGTCCTTCCCTTTGCCAAAAAGGAAAAGAAATTATATTTGGCCTGCCTGTGTCAGTCCTAAGGTCTGCGTGTACGTGTGTGCTGCGTGTACAACGTACAAAAATCTGACGCAACCAGCTACGCTTTACTGCAGCCTAGCGCCATTGTGTATCCTGACTGGCAAATACCTGCTCTGCTAGAGTTAATAACTCTGCTACACTATACTTGTGTGACACTTTTTGAGGGCCACACCACAGATATTAAACTTCTTGTTCATTGAATATACGCAGTGGGGTCTTCCCTAAGCTAAAAAGGAAAAAAAATTATATTTGGCCTGCCTGTGTCAGTCCTAAGGTCTGCGTGTACGTGTGTGCTGCGTGTACAACGTACAAAAATCTGACGCAACCAGCTACGCTTTACTGCAGCCTAGCGCCATTGTGTATCCTGACTGGCAAATACCTGCTCTGCTAGAGTTAATAACTCTGCTACACTATACTTGTGTGACACTTTTTGAGGGCCACACCACAGATATTAAACTTCTTGTTCATTGAATACACGCAGTGGGGTCTTCCGTTTGCAAAAAAGCGAAAACATTATATTTGGCCTGCAGGCTTGCGCCAATTTATTTCCTGCCTGGGAAATCAAATCCCTGGTAATACAGCATGCTGAGGGGTAGGGGTAAGCCTAGAGGACGTGGTCGTGGCCGAGGACGCGGAGGGCCAAGTGAGGGTGTGGGCACAGGCCGAGCTCCTGATCCAGGTGTGTCGCAGCCGACTGCTGCGCGATTAGGAGAGAGGCACGTTTCTGGCGTCCCCACATTCATCGCCCAATTAATGGGTCCACGCGGGAGACCTTTATTAGAAAATGAGCAGTGTGAGCAGGTCCTGTCCTGGATGGCAGAAAGTGCTTCGAGCAAGCTATCATCCACCCACAGTTCTGCGCCGTCCAGTGCTGCAAATCCGAATCCTCTGTCTGCTGCTCCTCCTTCCTCCCAGCCTCCTCACTCCACTACAATGACACCTGCTCAGGAGCGGGAACACTCCCAGGAACTGTTCTCGGGCCCCTGCTTAGATTGGGCAGCAGTGGTTCCTCTCCCACCAGAGGAGTTTATCGTCACTGATGCCCAACCATTCGAAAGTTCCCGGGGTCCGGGGGAAGAGGCTGGGGACTTACGCCAACTGTCTCAAGAAGTTTCTGTGGGTGAGGAGGACGATGACGATGAGACACAGTTGTCTTGCAGTGAGGTTGTAGTAAGGGCAGTAAGTCCAAGGGAGCAGCGCACAGAGGATTCGGAGGAAGAGCAGCAGGACGATGAGGTGACTGACCCCACCTGGTGTGCAACGCCTACTCAGGACAGGTCTTCAGAGGGGAAGGCAAGGGCATCAGCAGGGCAGGTTGCAAGAGGCAGTGCGGTGGCCAGGGGTAGAGGCAGGGCCAGACCGAATAATCCACCAAGTGTTTCCCAAAGCACACCCTCGCGCCATGCCACCCTGCAGAGGCCGAGGTGCTCTAAGGTCTGGCAGTTTTTCACAAAGACGCCTGACGACCGACGAACAGTGGTGTGCAACCTTTGTCGCGCCAAGATCAGCCGGGGAGCCACCACCAACAGCCTCACCACCACCAGCATGCGCAGACATATGATGGCCAAGCACCCCACAAGGTGGGACGAAGGCCGTTCACCGCCTCCGGTTTGCACCGCTGCCTCTCCCCCTGTGCCCCAACCTGCCACTGAGATACAACCTCCCTCTCAGGACACAGGCACAACCGTCTCATGGCCTGCACCCACACCCTCACCTCCGCTGTCCTCGGCCCCATCCACCAATGTCTCGCACCGCACAGTCCAGCCGTCGCTAGCGCACGTGTTGGAGCGCAAGCGCAAGTACGCCGCCACTCACCCGCACCCTCAATCGTTAAACGTCCACATAGCCAAATTTATCAGCCTTGAGATGCTGCCGTATAGGGTTGTGGAAACGGAGTCCTTCAAAGCTATGATGGCGGCGGCGGCCCTGCGCTACTCAGTTCCCAGTCGCCACTACTTTTCCCGATGTGCCGTCCCAGCCCTGCACGACCACGTCTCCCGCAACATTGTACGCGCCCTCACCAATGCGGTTAGTGGCAAGGTCCACTTAACTACGGACACGTGGACAAGCACAGGCGGGCAGGGCCACTACATCTCCCTGACGGCACATTGGGTGAATTTAGTGGAGGCTGGGACAGAGTCAGAGCCCGGGACCGTTCACGTCCTACCCACCCCCAGAATTGCGGGCCCCAGCTCGGTGGTGGTATCTGCGGCGGTGTATGCCTCGTCCACTAAACCACCCTCCTCCTCCTCAACCTCTGTCTCGCAATCTAGATGTGTCAGCAGCAGGACGTCGCCAGCAGTCGGTGTCGCGCGGCGTGGCAGCACAGCGGTGGGCAAGCGTCAGCAGGCCGTGCTGAAACTACTCAGCTTAGGAGATAGGAGGCACACGGCCCACGAACTGCTGCAGGGTCTGACAGAGCAGACCGACCGTTGACTTGCGCTGCTGAGTCTCCAACCGGGCATGGTCGTGTGTGACAACGGCCGTAACCTGGTGGCGGCTCTGCAGCTCGGCAGCCTCACGCACGTGCCATGCCTGGCCCACGTCTTTAATTTGGTGGTTCAGCGCTTTCTGAAAAGCTACCCACGCTTGTCAGACCTGCTCGTAAAGGTGCGCCGGCTCTGCGCACATTTCCGCAAGTCCCACACGGACGCTGCCACCCTGCGCACCCTGCAACATCGCTTTAATCTGCCAGTGCACCGACTGCTGTGCGACGTGCCCACACGGTGGAACTCTACGCTCCACATGTTGGCTAGGCTCTATGAGCAGCGTAGAGCTATAGTGGAATACCAACTCCAACATGGGCGGCGCAGTGGGAGTCAGCCTCCTCAATTCTTTTCAGAAGAGTGGGCCTGGTTGGCAGACATCTGCCAGGTCCTTCGAAACTTTGATCAGTCTACCCAGGTGGTGAGCGGCGATGCTGCAATCATTAGCGTCACCATTCCTCTGCTATGCATCTTGAGAAGTTCCCTGCAAACCATAAAGGCAGCCGCTTTGCGCTCGGAAACAGAGCCGGGGGAAGACAGTATGTCGCTGGATAGTCAGAGCACCCTCCTGTCTATATCTCAGCGCGTTCAGGAGGAGGAGGAGGAGGTTGAGGAGGATGAGGAGGAGGGGGAAGAGACAGCTTGGCCCACTGCTGACGGTACCCATGCTGGTTGCCTGTCATCATTTCAGCGTGTATGGCCTGAGGAGGAGGAGGAGGAGGAGGAGGATCCTGAAAGTGATCTTCCTAGTGCGGACAGCCATGTGTTGCGTACAGGTACCCTGGCACACATGGCTGACTTCATGTTAGGATGCCTTTCTCGTGACCCTCGCATTCAACGCATTCTGGCCACTACGGATTACTGGGTGTACACACTGCTCGACCCACGCTATAAGGAGAACCTTCCCAGTCTCATTCCCGAAGAGGAAAGGGGTTCGAGAGTGTTGCTATACCACAGGACCCTGGCGGACAAACTGATGGTAAAATTCCCATCTGACAGCGCTAGTGGCAGAAGGCGCAGTTCCGAGGGCCATGTAGCAGGGGAGGTGCGTAGATCGAGCAGCATGTACAGCCCAGACAGTGCAACAGTCTTTAAGGGCCTGGCCAGCTTTATGGCTCCCCAGCAAGACTGTGTCACCGCTCCCCAGTCAAGGCTGAGTCGGCGGGAGCACTGTAAAAGGATGGTGAGGGAGTACATAGCCGATCGCACGACCATCCTCGGTGACGCCTCTGCCCCCTACAACTACTGGGTGTCGAAGCTGGACACGTGGCCTGAACTAGCGCTGTATGCCCTGGAGGTGCTTGCTTGTCCTGCGGCTAGCGTCTTGTCGGAGAGGGTGTTTAGTGCGGCTGGGGGAATCATCACAGATAAGCGTACCCGCCTGTCAACCGACAGTGCCGACAGGCTTACACTATCAAGATGAACAAAGCCTGGATTTCCCCAGACTTCTCTTCTCCACCAGCGGACAGCAGCGATACGTAAGCAATACGTAGGCTGCACCCGCGGATGGAAGCTACGTTCTCTCTCACCATCCAAAACGGGGACATTTCTGCTTCATCAATCTGTGTCTAATATTCCTCCTCCTCCTCCTCCTGCTCCTCCTCCTGAAACCTCACGTAATCACGCTGAACAGGCAATTTTTCTTAGGGCCACAAGGCTCACTCATAATTTTTCGAAACAATTTTTAGATGTTTCAATGCTCTGAAAAGCGTTGGAACTTTAACTTGAACCAATTTTTCGTTAAACTGGGCTGCCTCCAGGCCTAGTTACCACTTAAGCCACATTACATTAACCAAAGCGATTTATGGGTTTCACCTGCCCTCTTGGTTGGCCATGGCCAATTTTTTTCAGGTACATTAGTACTGTTGATACAGCAATTTTTGTGGGCCCTCGCCTACAGTGTAATCAAATAAATGTTTAGCCCACCTGCATTAAGCACGACATTACTACCTCAGCTGTGTTGGGCAATGCAATGGGATATTTCTATGTACCGCCGGTGGCTTCCTGGCACCCACCCATGCTGTGGGTCCACAGGGAATTATAAATGCATCTGTTTCCACTTGTAAAGAACCCCAGTCAGACTGGGGCATGCAGTGTGGGCCGAAGCCCACCTGCATTAAGCACGACATTACTACCTCAGCTGTGTTGGGCAATGCAATGGGATATTTCTATGTACCGCCGGTGGGTTCCAGGGAGCCACCCATGCTGTAGGTGCACACGGAGTTTTTACTACATGTGTCCACTTGTAAAGAACCCCAGTCTGACTGGGGCATGCAGTGTGGGCCAAAGCCCACCTGCATTAAGCACGACATTACTACCTCAGTTGTGTTGGGCAATGCAATGGGATATTTCTATGTACCGCCGGTGGCTTCCTGGCACCCACCCATGCTGTGGGTCCACAGGGAATTATAAATGCATCTGTTTCCACTTGTAAAGAACCCCAGTCAGACTGGGGCATGCAGTGTGGGCCGAAGCCCACCTGCATTAAGCACGACATTACTACCTCAGCAGTGTTGGGCAATGCAATGGGATATTTCTATGTACCGCCGGTGGGTTCCAGGGAGCCACCCATGCTGTGGGTCGACAGGGACTTCACAATAGGGAGTTGTACCTGCCTGTGTCTATGAATTAAAAACCGCGGTCTGACTGGGGCATGCAGACACCTTGACAGAATGAATAGTGTGTGGCACATAGGTTCCCCATTGCTATGCCCACGTGTGCAGCTCCTGATGGCGGTGGCACAGGATTCTATTTCTCATTGCTTCTGTACAGCATTGTGGGCTATCGCCCCGCCCCTTTTAAAGAGGGTCGCTGCCTAGCCGTGCCAACCCTCTGCAGTGTGTGCCTGCGGTTCCTCGTCATGGCAGACGCACTTCTAAATAGACATGAGGGTGGTGTGGCATGAGGGCAGCTGAAGGCTGCGCAGGGACACTTTGGTGTGCGCTGTGGGGGGGAGGGAGGGGTTGGGCAGCATGTAACCCAGGAGAAGTGGCAGTGGAGTGTCATGCAGGCAGTGATTGTGCTTTGTTGGAGGTAGTGTGGTGCTTAGCTAAGGTATGCCATGCTAATGAGGGCTTTTCAGAAGTAAAAGTTTTTGGGAGGGGGGGGGGCCCAGTCTTGCCGCTATTGTGGCTTAATAGTGGGACCTGTGAACTTGAGATGCAGCCCAACATGTAGCCCCTCGCCTGCCCTATCCGTTGCTGTGTCGTTCCCATCACTTTCTTGAATTGCCCAGATTTTCACACAAGGAAACCTTAGCGAGCATCGGCGAAATACAAAAATGCTCGGGTCGCCCCATTGACTTCAATGGGGTTCGTTACTCGAAACGAACCCTCGAGCATCGCGAAAAGTTCGTCCCGAATAACGAGCACCCGAGCATTTTGGTGCTCGCTCATCTCTAATGATGTTCAGTCACAGTGATACAACACTCTAAGTTACACCTTGTTGCTGTAAAAAGTAACACATCCTACAAAAGTCTAACACTTACGAAATGATAAATTATGGGATGTGTTGTTTACATCACTTAGGCCACTCTCACACATATGGCTGGTAAAACACCATGATTTTACACTCGTCGTTGGACACATTGTGATGGGTGATGAGGTGCAGTAAATGCAGTAAAACAGAGTAGACAGCGCTTGAAAATGGTGGCATAAGAAAACATCGGGATTGAGCGTATGTCTGCGATGCCCCATTGAAATCACTGGAAGTTTTATCCCGCAATTACCACTACAGTAATCGCGATAAAAAGAGCATGCATGAGAGAGGCCTTATACAGATAAGGGTACAGGAATGCATACACAATGACTAACCATGGTCAAACTCCCCCACTACCCAGTCAGGTCTGTGCTGCTTTTAAGGTTTTTTTTACATTTTATTTACCCATGAATGATAGGCCATTTACACATAACAATTATCGCTCAAAATTTGTTCAAACAAACAAATTTGAGCGATAATTGTGGAGTGTAATTGCAAAAAAATACTCCCTATTCATTCACTTGTCATTATTGTTGACTTTTAGTCAGCATAGAAACTATCACCAGATTCACATAGAAGGTGAAGCACTGAGCAAGAAGCCTGCAGTTAAATCTTTCTGTTTAAATGCTCTGGACAAGCGCTAATAAACTTAGCGGTGACGTCAGCACTTGAGCAGTAGTTTAGACAAAATTGGAAACTAAGGGAATGTAAAATCCTCTTGGATCCTTGAAACTACAAAAAGATGCATTTGATCTGTACACTGACTATATTCTGATTATAATCGGACTGCCACGAAAAACAACATAATAAGTTTAAGACTACTAGGGTCTCCATCTAGCTTCTCCTCTTCTTTCACTTTGTCTCCCAATCAAGAGGACGTGCATGATCATACTGCCAAAACATCAGGAGTAAAGTAACGATTATCACACAAAATTCGCCAAATGGCCAAAAATGAGCAATAATCGTTACATATAAAGGTGGGCATAGTGCACTTTTCATTTGAACTATGGATATAACTTCACATTAAACACATGCCCGAGTCAGCAAACTACTCTTGAAGGTCCTTTTACATGCAAATGAAGATGATAAAGTGTTATTGGCCATTAAAGCCATTAATACTTTATGCAAATATATCGCTAAATCTTTCAATCTTTCAGCTGTTTGAAAGATTATCTTTGCATGTAAAAGGACCTAAAGATTTATTTACTTTACTTAACTCTGCGACCAAGTTGTTGGAAAACACTGTTCCTTCTAAACTGTTCACTCTGGAAATTATGAAGTTAAAAAAAAATACTACACCTTGAAGATGGCTATACTGTACCTTTAATTGTGCTCGTTGACCTTATAGTGTGGTATTTTAACTATTTCCTTTCAAATTACACAACTTAAAAGGAACACTAGTTATTGACTTGACATGTGGTGTGATTAAACTTAAAGCAAGGATTGATTAAGCAACTGCTCATGTTGTATGCCCAGGATTGATTACGCCACTCTGCCACTAGGGAATGGGTCACTGCATTTAACAAACACTGACTTTATCAATGTCCAAGCTGCAGACTGTTCCATCTGCTACTAGGGACAAACAAAACAAAAAATTTTACAGGCCACTGGAAATCTCATCAAAAACTTCAGACTCCTATCAGTCAGGATAGATAGGCAATTACAAAGATAGTCTCTTGCCTAGGGCAGACCCAGCCCATCCATTTACAGCATAATATGGTCAAACAATTATTCAAATAGCCAGCATGTAGCATTATATTTTGCCTGGGGTGTTTTTCTTTTGTCTTTTGTAAAGATTTGGTTAATTTGATCACCAGGAGTAAGATACCATTGGCAGGATCTTCTACTTAATTACCAGTCTTCTACTAAATATGAGGCAAGATGCTGAATGTAACACTATTAGATTCCAACCACTGATTATCGCACTAACTAGTATTGACTGGTCATTGACTGATCCATTGAATACTACCATTTGACAACCGGGGAAAGTACCAGTAACCATGTATAGAACACAACATGCATACAATATTGACAACATTTGAATTTTTATTTCCAAATCTTTATTTTGTCTCATTTTCCAAAGAAATAAAAATCACTTTTATGCTTGTTCATATATTTGTGTGTCTGTGTCCGTATTTAGATGTTTAGTTGTGTTCACACTAGCATTTGCTCCTGAAATATTCCTTTCAGTAATTTTCACAGAAAAAAAATCACAGAGAAACATTTCCTTTAATGCCATAAAATAACATCAATGGGATTTTTTTTCTGGCAAATGTCATTAGTGAAAATCAATTATTATAAGATTTCCACAGCTTTTAGTGGCCAGAATAATCTAAACAGATATGATACATAAAAAAACGTAAAGCTGACATTCCTTCATGTTTGTATTTGATTCATATGTGCACAAAGCCTAAGCTGTGCAACATCCATAAACAGGAGCAAAGCTGCAGATTTCCATAAATGCAGCTATTCCAAGGGCTACAACAGACAAGCGTGTTTTGCAATACTCTCGCTCCTGTGTAATCTTTTTGCACAGTGAACGAGTGCATTTTGCGTGCATGTCTGCGCAAATACTGTATGTATTTGCTCATGCAACCTTCCTTTCACATGGGCGGGGGAATCATCCCATCCGGCTTTAAATGGCTAATTAGCCTAACAAGGTGTAGTTGAGCGCAGGTATGCGCAGCCTTTAGCGCGTACCAGCGCGTTAAGATGTGCATGTTTGAGCACCCCCATAGACCTCTATGGGCTCTTTCGTGTGCAAATCTACACAAAATAGAGCAGGTACTATTTTTTGCGCTCACAAAAACAGCGGGAGCAAAAAAAAGAAGTGAGAATGGGTTCTATTCTCTGCTTTTTGCAGGAAGGATTTTACAGCACGTAAAAATGAGCAAAAACACGCTCGTCTGTCGAAGCCGTAAGGGGAAGGATAATCTAAAACAATATCTAAAAACAGTCATATTAACAATTAGCTCCTCACTGAGGGTGCACTGTTGAAACCCTCTGCAATCAGACGTATTGTATAATGTAGATATATATTGTAGATCAAATTAAAATCAACAATGAGGCCATAAAATGTGTGCAAGACTTCATCTTCCTTGGTTTGAAAATTTACCAGGATGGAGAATCTATGCCAGAGATAAAACGTAGGATGGCATTGGGGCAAAGCACGATGCTAAACATGGACAAAATCTGGAAAAGTAGGGATATTGGTATAGCAACTAAACGCAGGATAGTAAAAAACACTGTTTTCCCCAGAGCCATGTATGGATGTGAAATCTGGACTGCGAAAAAAGCCGATAGGAGGACCGATGCATTTAAGCTGTGGTACTGGCGAAAGCTGTAACGTTTGCCCTGGACGGCGAGAGTAACAAACAGAGAAGTCCTGAATCGTATAAGACCCGATGTATCACTGGAGGGGGAGATGACTGGGCTCAGGCTCAAATATTTTGGCCATTTAATGTGAGCAGAGTCGCTAGAAAAATCTTTAATGCTTGGACAGATCAGTGGCAAAAGAAGACCCGGCCGCCAAAGGACACGATGGCTGATACTGTCAAAGCTGATACTGGAACTGATATCACACAACTGAAAGAAGTAGTGCAAAACCGAAAAATATGGAGGTAGCTCGCCTTTAAGGCCCTCAACAACTAAATGGCTAACAACAATAATTATAATCAGTTGCTTTGTGGAAAGTCATAGCCATCCACATATTTGTATTAATGCATTGTTGCATGGTACCAGGTAGAAGTGCAAATGGCTCTTGTTTGGCTCCAAGCTGGTGAACCTCCATCATGATGTTCATAATCCCTACGGATAGGGTTGTTCTCATGAGACAATCACTTTAAACAGTCTGAAAACTTCTTTAAAACTCTCTGCCAACAATCAATCATATATACTGTTTCTTATCTGCATAATAAGGCCTCGGTCACACGGGCGTTTTTTCCCGCGATTTGCGGATCGCATGACGGATGCGCATCCGCAAATCGCGTGACCGGGGCCGAAAAATCTGCTCCTAGCCGCATTTCATTAGAAACAGGCCGGAGCAGTGCAGCGCTATCCAGTGCATTGAATTCAATGGAGCCGGCAATACAGCTGGCTCCATTGAAAGCAATGGGCTGCGGGCGATCTCACGATGAATTTTCGGGAAGGGCTTAAAAATATAAGCCCTTTCCGGAAATTCATCCAGAAATGTGTAAAAAGTAAAAAAAAATATATACTCACCTTGTCCCGGCAGACGGAGTTCAGCCGCGGCCGGCCGGCAGTTCTCCTGAACTGCTGTGAGTAGTATTCAGCAGCCGGGGATTTAAAATCCCTGCCTGCTGAATGAGCTGCCTCTTATTGGTCACAGCCTCACCAATCAGAGGCAGCTCTCACTCACCCATTCATGAATTCATGAATGGGTGAGTGAGTGCTGCCCCTGATTGGCTCAGCGCAGGGACCAATCAGGGGCAGCTCTCAGCTGTTATTCAGCAGTGCTGCTGGGAATTCATCTCTGCAGTTGGGGTGATTAACTTTATTTCCCCATGTACATATGTTAGATTAATTTATGTTTGGATATATGGAATAGTATCATGACAAAATGAGGGGATATGCAAGTTTCTCTGTCTCTGTCATGACAATGAAGGTTTGTTGATTATGCAATATGCAGTCCATTGTGCTGAGCTCTGGAGTGCAACGGTTTGTAATGTTGCCGACACATGAAGAGTTAAGGAGACTCTTCCACAACACAGCGCATGCGCTGGGATAACGTACAGCTCTTCCGCGTTCCAACGGGGCTGAGTATCGGCTCTCGCAAGGACGGAGATCCCGCGCATGCGCAGACACAAAGACGGCACTGCAAGACCCGCAAACGCTCAGTTGCATGAACCGGGTCGGCTATGAGATGATGTCACTCATTATGCGCCCGGCACTAGCCTGGTCGTGGAGAACGGGGCAATCAGCGATTTATGAGGTATACCTGTGTATAACATGTTTTTATTGGTCTGTTCATCTCACATTCCCTATATATAGTGTGCACTTTAATGAGTATGTATTAGGGTGCGTTCACACGAGCGTAGGCGTATTTACGTTCGCACGAGCGCAGCGTATAATCGCCGGAAAGAACGTTTTTCGCCGATCACGACCAGAGCTAGAAAGCGTATTTTCGTTTGTTCCTACTTTTCAAACGGTCTTTTCGGCCATCGAATATGCGTTGGCGCGTATTTCGGTCGCATATGTTCCGTTTTTTTTCTGGGTTGCCGTTTTTGCGCGCCGTAAAATCGCCCGTGCGAACGAATACATTGGAAACCAATGCCTCAGATGGTCACGTTTATACGATTGGGCGCAAAAACGCGCCGTTTATGCGCTCGTGTGAACGCACCCTCCGCTTGAGGAAGGTCCATTTGACCGAAACGTCGCTACTGTTTTTCTGTAATGGGGTAAATAAACATTTTTGTATCTTTCTACATTCCTGTCTGCTGCCGGTTACTACTACTTATATCTGATTGGTGAGGCTTTGACCAATCAGAGGCAGCTCATTCAGCAGGCGGGGATTTTAAATCCCCGGCTGCTGAATACTACTCATAGCAGTTCAGGAGAACTGCCGGCCAGCCGCGGCTGAACTCCGTCTGCCGGGACAAGGTGAGTATATTTTTTTTTTACTTTTTACACATTTCTGAATGAATTTCAGGGAAGGGCTTATATTTTTAAGCCCTTCCAGAAAATTCATCGCGCGATTGCCGGCAGCCCATTGCTTTCAAGGGAGCCGGCTGTATTGCCGGCTTCATTGAATTCAATGGGCAAACAGCATTCTTCTCTGCCACAGCTGTTACAGCTGTGGCAGAGGAGAATGATTTGTGTAGTGTATGTTCTCAATGGGGTCGGCGATGCTGCCGCCGGCCCCATTGAGCGCATATAGAGAAGAGAACAGGAATCGCAGATCGCAGATAGGTGCGATCTGCGATTTCTGTTCTATAATTTATCGGACGAGCGCATAAAAAGCGCTCATGTGTCCGATACCATTGCAAAGCAATGGTTTTATAAAATCGCACATTGCATGCGCAGATCGCACGGAAAATCGCCCGTGTGACCGAGGCCTAAGGAAGATGGAATAATACCTCCACAGTTTCACCTATTGGAAGGCAGCATTCCTTCAACCCAACGTTAGACTCTTTATACAAGCCCGGTAACAATGACTGGGAATTAAGCAAAGCCAGACTCTATGGACAGCTAGCTGTTTCAGAGTATTTCTCCCACATCAGTGTGCAGCAGGAGGCTGGCTTTGCTAGTGAGAGGCCTGAGAAGGGGTTCAGAAACGCTATATTTTCTCCTTAGGGAGAGCACCTAGATGGTGAGTGAGGAGACTCAAAAGGCCATTCATGCTCTTCTGGGTAATATGCAAATAAGGGAAATGGAATTATACCTCCACAGTGCCACAGGTATTATTCCATCTCCCTTATTTCATAGTCTGGGTGCTCTCCCTAAGGAGAGAAGATAACGTTTCTGAGCCCCTTATCTGCATAATTAATTCAGTAAAAGATGCATACTACTAACAGATAGCTTGATTGGATTTACATTAATATACACATTGTGTATATAATTGTTTACTTCTATTAACTATTATAAATCATTTTTAAACTAAAGAGCTTGGTTTCAATGGTACTTTTTGTATAATAGCCATTAGCTATAAAAATGTTCTTAATAATTTCCTGTTTAATGGAACACCGTGATATCCTTGTCCTATGAATATATGATATTTCCTGATGGATACAAGACAATCTCTAGAGATTTACATTACTTAATAATGAATTGTCTATCATTTGGCTAGAGGTCATGCAAGTCAGCAAAATGTAAAAGTGCTCCTCTTAGGTCCAATTCAAGGTGTCGGATTTCAGACCCTACTTGAAAATGACTTCAGGCTCTAGAGTAGAAAACAGATGGGACAGATTGCCATCACAGCGTGGTTCTACAGAAACACTGCCTGAAGAAATTTCAGCCTGGTATGGGATAGTCTTCATTACAATACCAACTGCTGACTTTGCTTTGGAAAAAATAGAACACAACTAAACAAATGCAGAGTGAAAAACCCTTTAGGAAATATATTATGCATAGGGGATTTAAGACAGTAATATAGAACAATACTGTGGAAAACAAGAAATGTGCCAATTTACAATACATGTGGCAGCTATTACTCATGCTTGGAGATGGATGTCTTTCTTTAAACAACGGGCATGTCAGATTTTCATGTCATTGACATAGAAATGTAGTACTAAACATAGAGTTAAGAAGACTGGAGGAATCTAGTTAATATGGCTGGTATGAATATCCGATATATATATACACACACACATGTGTATATATATATATATATATATATATATATATATATATGTATATACACATGCATGTATGTATATATATATATATATATATATAGATAGATAGATAGATAGATAGATATAAAGCAAGTCATCCTGGGGGGGGGGGGGGGGCGGCAAAGACACACTTGGACCAGGAGGTGAACAAAACTTACTTCAGTTTTATTTTGAGGTAAACTCCAAGCAAAAGCAAAACAGAAAAGTCCTTTCAAAATAATAGGTGCACCACGCAGGGTGCTCAGGTCCATACAATAAGCTGTTGCTCCCTCCTCAGCTTGACAAGCACTGACTCCCTGGGAGCTGCAGTCTTTTATATCCCCATTAATGGGGCCAGTCCCTAAAACTGAGCCTCCTAAGAACCAGGGTAAAGTTGTGACCTTGACCGCCACCCTGTCCAGACTAAGAGCATGGGGGGGAGGTATACTCTATCAACAACCTCACCCTTTAACTGCCTACTGTGAGGTACTGAGGGGCGTGATAGTGGATGGTCGCTACATCGCCCCTAGGTTCCGTTATTATGCCTAGTGGAACTGGAGGAAGTTCATGTCCCGCTATTTGAGACATGAAAATCCAGGAGGGCAATGTAATCTCCAGCAAGTAGTTGCTGGAGGTTTTCCTTTAAAAGTCTTTGGGCCTGGATTTTTGGAATGGATGTCAGGTTGGTAGTGGGGCCATCCATTACACTTCCTCCACTCCAGGTTGTGTGCGAGGTCAATGAGCACAGGTGCTGAGGCTGAGCCAGCAGGAGGTGTGCATATAAATAGCAGTGTGCACGGACACAGGGGGGAATAAGATGGCTGCTGGACCCTGGCAGCCTTTGATACCTACTAGAGGTGAAAGCCCTGCTGTGTGGTGCATCTGCTGAGCGTGACCTGGTCAGGCAGGGACTGCCTGTTGACCTATTGCTGGACTGTTATTTTCTTGCCTGAAGGTAAGGCTGAATTTGTGTTGATTTTTCTACACTGAAATAAACGCAGGTCACGCCTGCACTTAGAGTTTACCAACTTGTTTCCGTCTTTGACTGCCGCAAAACCCGCACTCTACCGAGCTGTCCTCCCACATATAGTGGATACAGGGTGCCAGACCATTCTGATATATGTAGTTCACCATGCAGACCAGCAACCTATTAATGACACCATGATAATTGGGCGGGTTGTCCTGCATTTCCATCAGTGAACCACATTGGTACTGCCACCCTGGGCTCCCACTGGAGTCCTAATGCCACACTGCATGTGAATGATAGATAATAAATGCAAGGCATTGGTTGAATGTTGGCTAAGATACATGAGCCCACTAATCACTTCACGGTTCCCTGCATTGTAGTGGGTCCCTACACTAATATAAATGCATCACAGAAGGGGAAATAAAAAATTGAAAACAATCACAGAAAAATGGCTGCTACTTACTGAATGAGGAGTGCACATAGATGCATCCTCTCACCATGCAGGCAGCCGGCCACCAAAAGGAGGAGCAAACAATACCTGTGCAGGACACCAATAAGACAACCACTCACACTACCTCTTGCTAATGAGGGGGGTGGCTGCTTGGCGTTCACTCCCACACATAGTGGATAAGGTGCGCGGGGAAGAACTGGAACAGCTGGTGGTACCCCAACCATATTGCCGTGTAGTTCTCAACCTGGTTCCACTGTTCTGGGCCTTGTGGAGGAAATGGACTTCCGTTAATAAGAATGTGATTGATAATGTTGTGTGCCAGGGGGTAAACCCTGAGTCATATGACACGGACACGGCTGGGCCCGCAGTCGGGGTGACCAGCGGTGACGATGATGATTGTCCCCTAGCTGTTCTGGCGGGCGACATGGAAAGCCCGGCAGATGTTCCGGCCATGCCGGAACTTGAGGTGCCCGTGAAAATTTCGGGTCTGCTCAGCTGAATGACCCCACGTTGATCAGGGCCCGTGAGGCCGTAACAAAAGTAAACGGGGTACCTCAAACTCCAGGTGGGAGTGAAGTATACCCGTATATGGCTGTGAATAATGACATGTTGTACCGAGTGGATAAGGTGCGCGGGGAAGAACTGGAACAGCTACTGGTACCCCAACCCTATCGCTGGATAGTCCTCGACCCGGCACATAAACATGTGCTTTGAGGTCATCTTTGGAGTGAAAAAACCCGCGAACGAGTGTTGCAAAGGTTCTATTGGCCCGGGGTACATGAGGAGGTTAAGCGGTATTGCGCCTCATGTCCTATATGTCAATTAACGGCCCCTAAACCTAATTTCTGGAGTCCATTGGTGCCCTTACCCGTTATCGAGGTACCATTTGACCGAATTGCCATGGATTTAGTCAGTCCAGTAGTGAAGTCCACTAGGGGACATCAGTATATACTGGTCATTCTAGACTATGCCACGCGGTATCCGGAGGCAATTCCTCTGAGAAACACCTCCTCCAAACTCATTGCCCGAGAGCTGTTCCAGATGTTCTCCCGCACCGGTATTCCCAAAGAGATCCTTACCGATCAAGGGACTCCGTTTATGTCAAAAGTAATGAGAGAGATGTGCAAACTTCTAAAGATTAAACAACTGCGTACCTCAGTATATCACCTGCAAACTGATGGCCTGGTCAAAAGGTTTAATAAGACTTTGAAGAGTATGCTAAAAAGGGTGGTCAGCCAAGATGGGAAGGATTGGGATTGTGTGTTGCCAGCCTTGATGTTCGCAATATGTGAGGTTCCCCAATCCTCCACAGGTTTTTCTCCATTTGAACTGCTGTATGGTAGACACCCACGCGGTCTCCTCGACATCGCCAAAGAAACTTGGGAAAATGAACACACCCCCTACAAAAGTGTTGTAGAACATATTTCAGTAATGCAGGACAGGATAGCAGCTGTCATGCCCATTGTGAAGGAACACTTAGAACAGGCACAAGTGGCACAGAGTCGAGTCTATAACAGGTCGGCCAAAGTCAGAACTTTTTGCCCGGGAGATATGGTGTTAATTTTGGTGCCTACAGTAGAGAGAAAGTTCTTAGCAAAATGGCAGGGGCCCTAGGAGGTGCTTGAGCGCATAGGAGAAGTCAATTATAAAGTGTACCAACCTGGCAGGAGGAGACCGGAGCAGGTATACCATGTGAATTTGCTTAAACCCTGGAAAGAACAAGAATCTCTGGCAGCAGCGAATGCGCCGAGCAGCCAGGTTTTTGTGAAGTTCATGGACAAAGCTCCTGAAGTGGCTATCTTAGGGTCCCTATCTAAGGTGCAGAAACAGGAGGCAAAGCAGTTGGTGCTTTGAAACACGGATGTGTTTTCGGAACTACCGGGACGTATGTCAGTGATCAAACATGACATCGTCACGGAACCTTACGTACGGTTCCGGGTGAAACCCTACAGAATTCCTGAAGCATGTAGACAGGCTATATCAGAGGAAGTAAAGAAGATGTTGGACCTTGGGGTCATTGAAGTGTCAAAAAGTGATTGGTCTAGTCCCATTGCCCTGATTTCTAAGCCCGATGGCACCTTGAAGTTTTGCAACGACTTCAGGAAGTTGAACGAAGTCTCTGAGTTTGACTCCTACCCGATACCACGAGTAGATGAGCTAATAGAAAGGCTAGGACATGCTAGGTTCTTCTCTACCTTGGACCTGACTGAAGGGTATTGGCAGGTACCACTTACCGACGAGGCCAAAGAAAAGACTGCCTTTTCTACTCCCGAGGGACTCTTCCAGTATGTCTGCCTACCTTTTGGGCTACATGGGGCACCAGCTACATTCCAAAGAATGATGGATATCATCCTGAGACCTCACCGTCGGTATGCCTCCGCCTATCTGGATGACATCATTATATTTAGTAATGACTGGGAAAGTCACTTGGCAAAAGTACAGGCAGTAGTTGATTCCCTCAGGGATGCAGGGTTAATGGCAAACCCCAAAAAGTGTACATTGGGAGTGGATTAATTAATAAAGTAGAGGCCATCCAAAACTGGCTCCAACAAATGCAACAGGTGAGAGCGTTTCTAGGGATTGTAGGCTACTACGTCAGGTTCATCCCTAGCTTCGCCACCATAGCAGCGCCCTTGACAGAGCTAACAAAGGGAAGAAGTTCCACCATGATCAAGTGGAATGACGAGGCCGAGCAGGCATTTCGGAAGTTAAAGACAGCCCTGTGTAGAGAGCCAGTCTTAATTACTCCCGACTTCAGCAAAACATTCGTAGTACAGACAGATGCTTCTGATGTAGGTGTGGGGGCTGTCCTTTCCCAAGTGGTTAGAGGCGAGGAGCACCCAGTCACCTATCTTAGTAGGAAACTTACTCCCGTAGAGAGAAATTATAGCATTGTGGAACGAGAGTGTCTGGTGATAAAGTGGGCTTTAGAGTCCCTACGGTACTATCTGCTTGGACGACATTTCAGATTGGTGACAGACCACTCCCCTCTCACCTGGATGAGTCAGGCCAAAGAGCGAAACGCTCAGGTGACGAGGTGGTTCCTTTCTTTACAAAATTTGCTACAAGGAAATGCCGATGCGTTGTCCCGAACTCACTGCTTGGTTAGTAAAAGTGTTCGCCCCTACGGGTTCGAGCAGAGGGGGATGGTATGTGAGGTACTGAGGGGAGTGATAGTGGATTGTCGCTACATCGCCCCTAGGTTCCGTTATTATGCCTAGTGGGACTGGAGGAAGGTAACGTCCCGCTGTTTGAGACATGAAAATCCAGGAGGGCAATGTAATCTCCAGCAAGTAGTTTCTGGAGGTTTTCCTTTAAAAGTCTTTGGGCCTGGATTTTTGGATTGGATGTCAGGTTGGTAGTGGGGCCATCTATTTCACTTCCTCCACTCCAGGGTGTGTGCGAGGTCAATGAGCACAGGTGCTAAGACTGAGCCAGCAGGAGGTGTGCATATAAATAGCAGTGTGCACGGACACAGGGGGGAATAAGATGGCTGCTGGACCCTGGCAGCCTTTGATACCTGCTAGAGGTGAAAGCCCTGCTGTGTGGTGCATCTGCTGAGCGTGACCTGGTCAGGCAGGGACTGCCTGTTGACCTATTGCTGGACTGTTATTTTCTTGCCTGAAGCTAAGGCTGAATTTGTGTTGATTTTTCTGGACTGAAATAAACGCAGGTCACGCCTGCACTTGGACTTTACCAACTTGTTTCCGTCTTTGACTGCCGCAAAACCCGCACTCTACCGAGCTGTCCTCCCACACTACAATCTATCTATCTATCTATCTATCTATCTATCTATCTATCTATCTATCTATCTATCTATCTATCTATCTATCTATCTATCTATCTATCTATCTATCTATCTATCTATCTATCTGTCTCTCTGTCTGTCTGTCTATCTGTCTATCTGTCTGTCTATCTGTCTATCTGTCTATCTGTCTATCTATCTGTCTATACCATACTTTTCAGACCATAAGACACCTGACGTGAAGACGCGCCGTTAGCTTACACTGTTAAAATTTGAAACCAAATGTCTTACAATTTAAAACTTTCCTGGTGGTCTAAGGAAGCTAAGGTGTCAATGTCACTAACTTTAGTAGTTTAGGGGGAAGTGAAGGGGGCCAAAACTCCACTCCTTTTAAATTTAATGTGCCCACAGAAACAAATTGAAATGGTGCACACACATACCTTACATTTTGCTATCCTCATAAATGTTTGCATAAAATGTTTGTTTTATGTTTTTTTTATAATTTTAGGTATTTTTTTTCACTTCCTAAAAAAATTATACACACACGCACTGCTCTCCATCACTCACTATATATACACACACAGATTAGCTGCATATATGCTATGTTCACACGTAGCAAATGTGGTGCAGATTTTCTGCAGCTGGAAAACCTGTACCAAAAGTTGCACCATTTGGTGCAGATTTTGACAGAGGTCTACAGCAGACTTCTGCAGATCTGCGTCAAAATCTGCCCCTTTTGTGCGGATTGTGACTCAAATATTTCTGCTGTCGAAAATTCGCACCAAATCTGTTACATGTGAACACACCCATAAAGTACATATACACACAGCTCTTCAGTGCACACATCTATATATATAAAATTGAATGTATGTCTGTCTGCGTGTCTGTCTGCGTGTCTGTCTGTCTGTTTGTCCTTTATGCGCTACTACACCATTCATCCGATCGCCATGAAACTTTGGAAAGTTGTTGAGTCCACTCCTGGAAAGATTATAGGCATAGTACAATTATGCTATGATAAATGGCGCGCGTGCGAGCGTCGTCGACAGTTACGCCCCCCCCACGTAGATCGTTTGATTTCCATCACTGCCACTAATTCTCTCACTTCGCGATGTCGTAGAAACATGAAATTTGGCACGAGCACTGATTATGTCATAAATAGGAAAAGCTTATGGGTCCCAACTCGATTATTTAATTCTAAGCGCCAAAGAATTAGCGTCCAAATTTTACGTACGGAATCTAATTTTCTCGCTTCCCAATGTCATAGAAACTTGAAATTTGGCATGAGCATTGATTATGTCATAAATAGGAAAAGTTAATAGGTCCCAACTCAATTATTCAATTCTAAGCGCAAAAGAATTAGCGTCTAAATTTTACGTACAGAATCTAATTCTCTCATTTCCCAATGTCATAGAAACTTAAAATTTAGAACGAGCATTGATTATGTCATAAATAGGAAAATGTAATGAGTCCAAACCTGATTATTCAATTCTAAGCGCTAAAGAATTAGCGTCCAAATTTTATGTACGGAATCTAATTCTCTAATTTCCCAATGTCATAGAAACTTGAAATTTAGAATGAGCATTGATTATGTCATAATTAGGAAAAGATAATGGGTCCCAACTCGATTATTCGATTCTAAGCGCAAAAGAATTTGCGTCCAAATTTTACGTACGGAATCTAATTTTCTCACTTCCTAATTTCATAGGAACATGAAATTTGGCACGAGCATTGATTATGTCATAAATAGCAAACGTTTAAAGGCCCCAGCTTGATTATTCAGTTCTAAGCGCCAAAGAATTAGCGTCCAACTTTTAGGTACGGAATCTAATTTTCTCCCTTTCCAATGTCATAGAAACTTGAAATTTGGAACAAGCATTGATTATGTCATAATTAGGAAAATATAATGGGTCCCAACTCGATTATTCAATTCTAAGCGCAAAAGAATTAGCGTCCAAATTTTACGTACGGAATCTAATTTTCTCACTTCCTAATGTCATAGGAACATGAAATTTGGCACAAGCATTGATTATGTCATAAATAGGAAAAGCTAATAGGTCCCAACTCGATTATTCAATTCTAAGCGCAAAAGAATTAGCGTCCAAATTTTATGCACGGAATCTAATTTTCTCACTTCCCAATGTCATAGAAACTTGAAATTTGGCACGAGCATGCATTATGTCATAAATAGGAAAAGCTAATGGGAACCAACTCGATTATTCAATTCTAAGCACCAAAAGATTTAGCGTCCAAATTTTATGTACGGAATCTAATTTTCTCACTTCGCAATGTCATAGAAACTTGAAATTTGGCACGAGCATTGATTATGTCAAAAATAGGAAAAGTTAATGGGTCCCAACTCGATTATTCAATTCTATGCACAAAAGAATTAGCATCCACATTTTACGTACGGAATCTAATTTTCTCCCTTCCCAATGTCATAGAAACTTGAAATTTGGCACGAGCACTGATTATGTCATAAATAGGAAAAGCTAATGGGTCCCAACTCCATTTTTTAAATTCTAACCGCAAAATAATTAGCGTCCAAATTTTACGTACGGAATCTAATTTTCTCACTTCCCGATGTAATTTGGCACGAGCATTGATAATATCATAAATAGAAAAATTTAATGAGTCCCAACCCGATTATTCAATTCTGAGCACCAAAGAATTAGCGTCCAAATTTTACGTACGGAATCTAATTCTCTTACTTCCCAATGTCATAGAAACTTGAAATTTAGAACGACCATTGATTATGTCATAAATAGGAAAAGCTAATGGGTCCCAACTCGATTATTCAATTCTAAGCACCAAAGAATTAGCATCCAAATTGTACGTACGGAATCTAATTTTCTCACTTCCCAATGTCATAGAAACTTGAAATTTGGCACAAGCATTGATTATGTCATAAATAGGAAAAGCTAATGGGTCCCAACTCGATTATTCAATTCTAAGCACCAAAGAATTAGCGTCCAAATTGTATGTACGGAATCTAATTTTCTCACTTCCCAATGTCATAGAAACTTGAAATTTGGCACAAGCATTGATTATGTCATAAATAGGAAAAGCTAATGGGTCCCAACTCAATTATTAAATTCTAAGCGCAGAAGAATTAGCATTAGAGATGAGCGAACGTACTCGTCCGAGCTTGATACTCGTTCGAGTATTAGCGTGTTCGAGATGCTCGTTACTCGTAACGAGTACCACGCGATGTTCGAGTTACTTTCAGTTTCATCACTGAGACGTTAGCGCGCTTTTCTGGCCAATTGAAAGACAGGGAAGGCATTACAACTTTCCCCTGCGTCATTCAAGCCCTATACCACCCCTCTGCTGTGAGTGGCTGGGGTGATCAGGTGTCACCCGAGTATAAAAATCGGCCCCTCCCGCGGCTCGCCTCAAATGCGTTGTGAGTTAGCTGAGGGACAGTGCTATAGTGTTGGAGCTGCTGTACGGAGAGCGTTAGGAGTTAGTGTAGGCTTCAAGAACCCCAACGGTCCTTCTTAGGGCCACATCTAACAGTGTGCAGTAGTGTGGAGGCTGCTTTTAGCAGTGTTGCACTTTTTTTTTTTTTTGCTATATCGGCCGTGCAGAGCATTGCGCCCTGCAGTAATACTACAGGGACAGAAGTGGTGGTTAGGCAGGGAGAGTGTTAGGAGTTAGTGTAGGCTTCAAGAACCCCAATGGTCCTTCTTAGGGCCACATCTAACAGTGTGCAGTAGTGTGGAGGCTGCTTTTAGCAGTGTTGCACTTTTTTTTTTTTTTGCTATATCGGCCGTGCAGAGCATTGCGCCCTGCAGTAATACTACAGGGATAGAATTGTGTAGGCAGGGCCAGAAGACATATATTATCGATTGAATATACGCAGTGGTCCTTTAGAAAAAAATATTTGAAAAAAAACTATTTGGCCTGCCTGTCACTCTGCTCAGTGTTCTGGGTCTGTGTCTGCTGGGGGTAGTAGTTCTCCAAATAAATACGCAGCCAGCTAAGTGTTACAGCAGGCTTGCGCAAAGTTCTTTCCTGCCTCTGAAATCACCGCTCTGTTGCACTTAATAACAGTGCAACACTGCAGTTCCGTGACACACACATCAGGGACAGAATTGTGTAGGCAGGGCCAGAAGACATATATAGATTGAATATACGCAGTGGTCCTTTAGAAAAAAATATTTGAAAAAAAACTATTTGGCCTGCCTGTCACTCTGCTCAGTGTTCTGGGTCTGTGTCTGCTGCGGGTTGTAGTTCTCCAAATAAATACGCAGCCAGCTAAGTGTTACAGCAGGCTTGCGCAAAATTCTTTCTTGCCTCTGAAATCACCGCTCTGTTGCACTTAATAACAGTGCAACACTGCAGTTCTGTGACACACACATTAGGGACAGAATTGTGTAGGCAGGGCCAGAAGACATATATAGATTGAATATACGCAGTGGTCCTTTAGAAAAAAATATTTGAAAAAAAAATATTTGGCCTGCCTGTCACTCTGCTCAGTGTTGTGGGTCTGTGTCTGCTGCGGGTTGTAGTTCTCAAAATAAATACGCAGCCAGCTAAGTGTTACAGCAGGCTTGCGCAAAATTCTTTCCTGCCTCTGAAATCACCACTCTGTTGCACTTAATAACAGTGCAACACTGCAGTTCCGTGACACACACATCAGGGACAGAATTGTGTAGGCAGGGCCAGAAGACATATATAGATTGAATATACGCAGTGGTCCTTTTGAAAAAAATATTTGAAGAAAAACTATTTGGCCTGCCTGTCACTCTGCTCAGTGTTCTGGGTCTGTGTCTGCTGGGGGTAGTAGTTCTCCAAATAAAAACACAGCCAGCTAAGTGTTACAGCAGGCTTGTGCCAAATTATTTCCTGGCGTTCCATAAGCGAACTCAGCCTACAACCAGAGGCCAATAAGCGGCACATTAAATTACAGTGTTATGTTTCTGCATTCCTGGTAATACAGCATGCTGAGGGGTAGGGGTAGGCCTAGAGGACGTGGGCGCGGCCGAGGACGCGGAGGCCCTAGTCCGGGTGTGGGCACAGGCCGAGCTCCTGGTCCAGGTGTATCGCAGCCGACTGCTGCGGGATTAGGAGAGAGGCACGTTTCTGGCGTCCCCACATTCATAGCACATTTAATGGGTCCACGCGGTAGACCCTTATTAGAAAATGAGCAGTGTGAGCAGGTCCTGTCGTGGATGGCAGAAAGTGCTTCCAGCAACTTATCGTCCACCCAGAGTTCTGCGCCGTCCACTGCTGCAACTCAGAATCCTCTGGCTGCTGCTCCTCCTTCCTCCCAGCCTCCTCACTCCATGAAAATGAGACATTCTGAGGAGCGGGCAGACTCCCAGGAACTGTTCTCGGGCCCCTGCTCAGATTGGGCAGCAATGGTTCCTCTCCCACTGGAGGGGTTTGTCGTGACCGATGCCCAACCATTGCAAAGTTCCCGGGGTCCGGGGGATGAGGCTGGGGACTTCCGGCAACTGTCTCAAGACCTTTCAGTGGGTGAGGAGGACGATGACGATGAGACACAGTTGTCTATCAGTGAGGTAGTAGTAAGGGCAGTAAGTCCGAGGGAGGAGCGCACAGAGGATTCAGAGGAAGAGCAGCAGGACGATGAGGTGACTGACCCCACTTGGTTTGCTACGCCTACTGAGGACAGGTCTTCAGAGGGGGAGGCAAGGGCAGCAGCAAGGCAGGTTGGAAGAGGCAGTGCGGTGTCCTGGGTTAGAGGCAGGGCCAGACCGAATAATCCACCAACTGTTTCCCAAAGCGCCCCCTCGCGCCATGCCACCCTGCAGAGGCCGAGGTGCTCAAAGGTTTGGCAGTTTTTCACTGAGACTGCAGACGACCGACGAACAGTGGTGTGCAACCTTTGTCGCGCCAAGATCAGCCCGGGAGCCACCACCACCAGCCTCACCACCACCAGTATGCGCAGACATATGATGGCCAAGCACCCCACAAGGTGGAAGAAGGCCGTTCACCGCCTCCGGTTTGCACCGCTGCCTCTCCCCCTGTGCCCCAACCTGCCACTGAGATCCAACCCCCCTCTCAGGGCACAGGCACTACCGTCTCCTGGCCTGCACCCACACCCTCACCTCCTCTGTCCTCGGCCCCATCTACCAATGTCTGTCAGCGCACCGTCCAGCCGTCGCTCGCGCAAGTGTTGGAGCGCAAGCGCAAGTACGCCGCCACGCACCCGCACGCTCAATCGTTAAACGTGCACATAGCCAAATTTATCAGCCTGGAGATGCTGCCGTATAGGGTTGTGGAAATAGAGGCTTTCAAAAGTATGATGACGGCGGCGGACCCGCGCTACTCAGTTCCCAGTCGCCACTACTTTTCCCGATGTGCCGTCCCAGCCCTGCACGACCACGTCTCCCGCAACATTGTGCGCGCCCTCACCAACGCGGTTACTGCCAAGGTCCACTTAACAACGGACACGTGGACAAGCACAGGCGGGCAGGGCCACTACATCTCCCTGACGGCACATTGGGTGAATTTAGTGGAGGCTGGGACAGAGTCAGAGCCTGGGACCGCTCACGTCCTACCCACCCCCAGAATTGCGGGCCCCAGCTCGGTGGTGGTATCTGCGGCGGTGTATTCTTCCTCCACTAAACCACCCTCCTCCTCCTCAGCAACCTCTGTCTCGCAATCAAGATGTGTCAGCAGCAGCACGTCGGCAGCAGTCAGTGTCGCGCGGCGTGGCAGCACAGCGGTGGGCAAGCGTCAGCAGGCCGTGCTGAAACTACTCAGCTTAGGAGATAAGAGGCACACGGCCCACGAACTGCTGCAGGGTCTGACAGAGCAGACCGACCGCTGGCTTGCGCCGCTGAGCCTCCAACCGGGCATGGTCGTGTGTGACAACGGCCGTAACCTGGTGGCGGCTCTGCAGCTCGGCAGCCTCACGCACGTGCCATGCCTGGCCCACGTCTTTAATTTGGTGGTTCAGCGCTTTCTGAAAAGCTACACACGCTTGTCTGATCTGCTCGGAAAGGTGCGCCGGCTATGCGCACATTTCCGCAAGTCCCACACGGACGCTGCCACCCTGCGCACCCTGCAACATCGGTTTCATCTGCCAGTGCACCGACTGCTGTGCAACTTGCCCACACGGTGGAACTCTACGCTCCACATGTTGGCCAGGCTCTATGAGCAGCGTAGAGCTATAGTGGAATACCAACTCCAACATGGGCGGCGCAGTGGGTGTCAGCCTCCTCAATTCTTTACAGAAGAGTGGGCCTGGTTGGCAGACATCTGCCAGGTCCTTGGAAACTTTGAGGAGTCTACCCAGATGGTGAGCGGCAATGCTGCAATCATTGCGTCACCATTCCTCTGCTATGCCTCTTGAGAAGTTCCCTGCAAGGCATAAAGCCAGACTCTTTGCGCTCGGAAACAGAGGCGGGGGAAGACAGTATGTCGCTGGATAGACAGAGCACCCTCCTGTCTATATCTCAGCGCGTTGAGGAGGAGGAGGATGAGGAGGAGGGGGAAGAGACAGCTTGGCCCACTGCTGAGGGTACCCATGCTGCTTGCCTGTCATCCTTTCAGCGTGTATGGCCTGAGGAGGAGGAGGAGGATCCTGAAAGTGATCTTCCTAGTGAGGACAGCCATGTGTTGCGTACAGGTACCCTGGCACACATGGCGGACTTCATGTTAGGATGCCTTTCTCGTGACCCTCACGTTACACGCATTCTGGCCACTACGGATTACTGGGTGTACACACTGCTCGACCCACAGTATAAGGAGAACCTTTCCACTCTCATACCCGAAGAGGAAAGGGGTTCGAGAGTGATGCTATACCACAGGACCCTGGCGGACAAACTGATGGTAAAATTCCCATCCGACAGCGCTAGTGGCCGAAGGCGCAGTTCCGAGGGCCAGGTAGCAGGGGAGGCGCAGAGATCAAGCAGCATGTACAGCACAGGCAGGGGAACACTCTCTAAGGCCTTTGACAGCTTTCTGGCTCCCCAGCAAGACTGTGTCTCGGCTCCCCAGTCAAGGCTGAGTCGGCGGGAGCACTGTAAAAGGATGGTGAGGGAGTACGTAGCCGATCGCACGACCGTCCTCTGTGACGCCTCTGCCCCCTACAACTACTAGGTGTCGAAGCTGGACACGTGGCCTGAACTCGCGCTGTATGCCCTGGAGGTGCTTGCTTGTCCTGCGGCTAGCGTCTTGTCAGAGAGGGTGTTTAGTGCGGCTGGGGGAATCATCACAGATAAGCGTACCCGCCTGTCAACCGACAGTGCCGACAGGCTTACACTCATCAAGATGAACAAAGCCTGGATTTCCCCAGACTTCTCTTCTCCACCAGTGGACAGCAGCGATACCTAAACAATACGTAGGCTGCACCCGCGGATGGAAGCATTGTTCTCTATCACCATCAAAAACATGGACCTTTTAGCTTCATCAATCTGTGTATAATATTCATCCTCCTCCTCCTGCTCCTCCTCCTGAAACCTGACGTAATCACGCCGAACGGGCAATTTTTCTTAGTCCCACAAGGCTCAGTCATATAATTTTTGTAAACAATTTTTATACGTTTCAATGCTCATTAATGCGTTGAAACTTTCACCTGAACCAATTTTTATTTTAACTGGGCTGCCTCCAGGCCTAGTTACAAATTACGCCACATTAACCAAAGCGATTAATGGGTTTCACCTGCCCTCTTGGTTGGGCATGGGCAATTTTTCTGACGTACATTAGTACTGTTGGTACACCAATTTTTTGGGGCCCTCGCCTACAGTGTAATCCAATTAATTTTTTGCCCACCTGCATTACAGCTGACGTTACATCAGCTCTGTTGGGCACTGCAATGGGATATATTTATGTACCGCCAGTGGGTTCCAGGGAGCCACCCATGCTGTGGGTCCACAGGGAGTTGTAACTGCATGTGTCCACTTCTAAAGAACCCCAGTCTGACTGGGGCATGCAGTGTGGGCCGAAGCCCACCTGCATTTAATCGGACGTTACCTCAGCTGTGATGGGCACTGCAATGGGATACATTTATGTACAGCCGGTGGGTTCCAGGGAGCCACCCAAGCTGTGGGTGCACACGGAATTCCCATTGCAGAGTTGTACCTGCCTGTGATTATTTATAAAAAAACGCGGTCTGACTGGGGCATGCAGACACCTTGACAGAATGAATAGTGTGTGGCACATAGGTTCCCCATTGCTATGCCCACGTGTGCAGCTCCTGATGGCGGTGGCACAGGATTATATTTCTCATTGCTTCTGTACAGCATTGTGGGCTATCGCCCCGCCCCTTTTAAAGAGGGTCGCTGCGTAGCCGTGCCAATCCTCTGCAGTGTGTGCCTGCGGTTCCTCCTCATGGCAGACGCACTTATAAATAGACATGAGGGTGGTGTGGCATGAGTGCAGCTGAAGGCTGCGCAGGGACACTTTGGTGTGCGCTGTGGACACTGGGTCGTGCGGGGGGTTGGGCAGCATGTAACCCAGGAGAAGTGGCAGCGGAGTGTTATGCAGGCAGTGATTGTGCTTTGTTGGAGGTAGTGTGGTGCTTAGCTAAGGTATGCATTGCTAATGAGGGCTTTTCAGAAGTAAAAGTTGTTGGGAGGGGGGGGGGCCCACTCTTGCCGCTATTGTGGCTTAATAGTGGGACCTGGGAACTTGAGATGCAGCCCAACATGTAGCCCCTCACCTGCCCTATCCGTTTCTGTGTCGTTCCCATCACTTTCTTGAATTGCCCCGACTTTCACAAATGAAAACCTTAGCGAGCATCGGCGATATACAAAAATGCTCGGGTCGCCCATTGACTTCAATGGGGTTCGTTACTCGAAACGAACCCTCGAGCATCGCGATAATTTCGTCCCGAGTAACGAGCACCCGAGCATTTTGGTGCTCGCTCATCTCTAATCCTGTCCTTCAAAAAACAAAGCCTTATACGGCTATGTTGATAGAAAAATTAAAAGATCTACAAATTAAAAAAAAAAAGTAGTTGGTTATTAGGGCACAAACAACCTTTGATACTAAGGGGGCTACATACCAAAATAACCTTTTTATTCCTATATTTATCTTTGTATGGCAGCATGCCACAAACAAGTAAAGAATGGTAATGGGTACTTATAGCATTCCTTCTTATGCCAAATTATTTTCAAGATAATTGTAGCAAAAACACAAGTTCCTCTTGTGGTTCTTCTTGTGTTATGGTTCGTGTTTTATTTCAGACAGGAAAAGTGAAAAAATTAGGCAAAAGTTTCAAAGTCTATGCAAAACATAAGACAACCTTTCTTGAGAATTGAATGTGGATCCTTGTAACTGCAATTGTTATTATTCTAGCTAGATTGGAGTGATGAGTATAAAGGTCATGGTCCCAAGAATAGTTACCAGTTGGCAGTTAGACACAGTAGTGATGACAGCGCTGGAACAAGGTCATATGACTAAAAACACAATCACACAGAAGCGAGGGTCTGAACCAGGAAAGCAGTTCAGGAACCAGATGAAATATTTAGGGTACCAAGCAAGCGTTAGGATCGCAAGTATGTAGGACCACAAATATCAGGAACAACTAGGAATAAACTGGAAACTGACTTCAAAAAGAATCAAAACCACGTAAAAAAAAGGCAGAACCCACTGAAGCAGAGGACCAGATTTTAGCGAACTCTAGGGAATTTAGCCAACAGTAAGAACATCAAAAAAGCACCCCCTTCGAACATCAAATAATTTCACATGCATAAAAAATATAAGATAATTGCATCAAAACCATTGCATTTAGAAGCTGCAATAAAACCATAAGTTGAAAATGTAATTAATTTTAAAATCACATAGGGGGAATTTAACAACCATAGTATGACAGTTTTGAGATTAAAACTGATTGCACATTTTTACAAAAGTCCTATTTGCACTAAAATGTACAACTTTTGGCTCTTTTTGCATCCCCCCCTTGGTGCTTTTCTAAAAATGGGCTGGGCTTAGCAACGAGGCGGGATAGCCTCATGGCATGGATTTCATTCTGGTGCACGGACTGGTCAAGTATAGGCCAAAATCATTCCTTTTACAATATTGAAATACATTGCAGTTATGTAATCATAACTAAATATTAAATCAAGTAAATGTTTTCTACATCTCTATAAAATGTCAGTCTAAGTACATTTCCATGGTTTTTATTTTTTATGATTTCACTTGTATTTTAATAATGTAACTTTTTTCTACACTTGTGAGCTTAGCCTTACTGCCAGGGACTCACATGAGATGCATCCTTTGATTGTAATTGTCCTCTTTCCCTTTCCTTCTCTCTTTGGGCCCAGAACACCATGAAGCCACAACTCATCTCTACACACAAACTCATCAACCTACTGCTATGCATTATGCTACTTTTAAGGTCCACTAAAAAGTAAGGCCCGAGTCAGACGAGTGTTTTTTTTTTGCAGAAGACCCGAGCTTCATGCGCATGAAAATCGCCTATTCACTGTAGCAGCTGCGCTTTAAAAAGTGCAGCTGCTCCAGGAGGAGAGAGCAAAGAAGCCCTGCAGGGCTTTGGGATTTTCCCATAGCAGGGAGAGAGAGCGGAGCTATGGGGGATTAACCCATAGCAGGGAAAGATGGAGTGGGGGTATAGGGTATTAAACCATAGCAGGGAAATATGAAGTGGGGCTATGGGAGATTAACCCATAGCAGGGAAAGATGGAGTGGGGGTATAGGTTAATCCCCCATAGGTCTGCTCTATCACCCTGCTATGGAGAAATATCCCCGAAATAGTTCCACTCTCTCTTCCTGCTATGGGGATCCCTGAGGGATATCCCCATAGCGCAGAAAGAGTGGCTGAGGCTAGAGAGAGTGGGCTGGATTCCGTTGTGGGCTCTCACATGTGTAATCCAATCCATCCGTGGATATGAGGCCTAACACAACCATGTGAAGTAGCCACTTAATGCTGTTGTCAGTTGTAGCTGTGGATCAGTATCCAGCTCCTTCTTTTACAACACTTCTGCAACCATGTTTGTATTTTTCAATCCATTCATAAACACTCCAATGTGGCAAACATTTTCCATATTATGCCTAAACTCATTAATGGATTTCAACCCCTGATACACCTTCAGATCACAAAAAACATATCACTGAACATTGCTCTTCTTGGGTGAAAATGGAAAGCGGAGTGACTGCGACAATGGAACCTACCCAGTGACTACAAACCTGTGTAACAGTAATAAGACACAATCCACACCTCATGGCGTGCGTGAAAACAGTGCAACAGAAACACAAATGCAACAGCAATGCGGATAAATATATTATATGAAAGTTGTAATATTCTTAAGTGAAATTTTCTACCACCTCATACATATTATTATAGTAAAATACAGAAATTGTTATTAAACATTTATGAGCCCACTTGTTTAAAACTGGGATTTTATGAAAATGTCTTCTAGGTGTACTATACCTTCAGGTGCTCTTTAAAATGTACATTCATCTTATTCTATTTTCAACAAAGGAGTATTGAAATCCCTTTCCTCATATTATTATGGATATGGTCATTGCCTTAAAAGATCACAGATTCAAATTACTCCCTTACTGTAAATTAATGTTAAACTAAATCTAGTCCTTGCATTTGCTCTTGAAACATTTCAGTACTCATTCCTCATAGCAACACAGCTCACTATGTATGCCACAAAAAAGAGATGTATTATGTGTAATATGGCAGATAAGTCTATATTGTACATATGTTAAATAGTCAAATATTGGTATGGATAAAAGTTTAATGTAATCCCCATTCTTAAAATTGCATAAAAGGACACTTTCTTACATTTTGTAAATTTTTCTAAGAATATTACCTACAAACATGGATACAGTAGAAACAGTCAAAACAAAAGTTTAGTAATCAAACAGCATGTAACTAATATCTCAGGTACAGCATCCCTTGTCACAAGACTCTGCTCCAAGTGATCTCCTCTGTATCTGTCAATTATGTGACATCACTTTCTGCCTGGTAACAAACCTAAAGTATATGTTAAATATTAAATAAAATGCTGTACAGGCAGAGGTTCTGGTTAAAAAACTTCATATATTATCATTATTATTGTTGCAACTTAATACCATAACATTTTATTTAATACATTAATGTTATTCTGTTGTCTTTATTTAACCTTTTTGAAAATGTGATCTTTTTTGTATACAAGCACGGTTCAGGTATTACTTGGCTGCGTAACAATGTAGTGTTGCTGTCATATTGCATAACCATTAAAGTGGAAAATTACAGCTGCAGACCAATATTGAGATCATACCTCACTGTTATTCCAACTGCTATCATTCCAAGTCAACCTGCCACCCTAAGCTCAACCCAGCTGTCAGCATTTTCTTAGCTGCCTCTGTATACTAATACCATAAGCTTTGTTGGCATATTGAACGTATGGACTGCTGAGAAGATGTATGTATTTGGCAAGTCAATGTTCAGGAAATGAAGACACCATGAAACCCTGGGCTGATGCAACATGTTCAAGCTACAAAACCATACTACAGTTCAGAAGATAGGTCTTGCAGGTTGTTCTGTTTGATTGATGTACTTAGACAAGACACAATGGATATTAGAACTCCCATCTTGTCTGGCTTTAATTGAATGTGTCACTGACAATTGAAAATCACTTGTGCAATAGCATCTATTCCAAATGAAACAATTGTTTCAAAATAATTGCTCTGACAAGTAAGCTAGCAATCCTTAAGGGACAGGAAAATCCAAGCTCTGAGAACATCAGAGAACATGCTTACCGTAATTGCTTATAGAGCTTATACAGATTCAGTATCCATGAAGGCTTTGGACACCTTCAGGAGGGCATTTTTTTTCCTTTAAATGTGTGCATTTTGGGCTGACAATTTGCAATAGGGTTTAATTAAAAATGTGACACAGTTTGTCTTCTTCAGTTTCTATTTATCACTGTATGTTTACACTGCAGTTTAAAGCTTATAAGGGATGACTGTCAGGCACTGGAGCACCCAACAACCATCCCAGTGATAATCGCCTTTGTGTGTTTACATAGCTGGATCATCGCTCAGTAAATTGGAGGCAGTGCAGACCAGGGATCATTCCAGCATCCCACTTCCATTCATAGTAAGCATTCATAGATAAATGACTATCTGTTTAAACCGAGTGATGCAACGGAAGACCCCAGATGGTTTAATGGTCTGCATGAAAGATCCATTCAGTGACTTATTGCTGATTGGTCTTTCACTGCATGCATTCACACAGCACAATTAGGGCGCCCACCCACTGGCGTTTGCGATTTCCGCGCGTGAAAAACGCAGCGTTCTCCGCGCGTTTTTGGCGCGTTTTCCGCGGCTTTTTCGCGGCATTTTCGCGGCTTTTTCGCGCCTTTTTCGCGCCTTTTCCGTTAATTTCCATTGACATTCATGGGTGCATTAAGAGAAAAATAAGGACACATATGCAACTGACAGTTCCTATGTTAAAAATTGCAACGGACCGAAAAAAAAAACGCCAGTGGACAGGAACACATTCAATACTAATTGCTCTTGAGAAAAAACGCAAAACGCAAAGGAAAAAAAATCGCCAGTGGGTGGGCGCCCTTATTGTGCAATCCGCTCAATCTAACGAGGAATTTGCACAATTATAATGCTATGTTAAAGGGTAGAGATGAGCGAACGTACTAGGGTGTATTAGGGTGTTCGAGATGCTCGTTACTCGAGACGAGCACCACGCGATGTTCGAGTTACTTTCACTTTCATCTCTGAGACATTAGCGCGCTTTTCTGGCCAATAGAAAGACAGGGAAGGGATTACAACTTCCTCCTGTGATGTTCCAGCCCTATACAACCCCCCTGCAGTGAGTGGCTGGGGAGATCAGGTGTCACCCGAGTATTTAAATCTGCCCCGCCCGCGGCTCACCACAGATGCATTCTGACAGAGATAAGGGACAGTGCTGCTGATGCTGCTGCTGCTATAGGGAGAGCGTTAGGAGTTATATTAGGCTTCAAGAACCCCAACGGTCCTTCTTAGGGCCACATCTGACCGTGTGCAGTACTATTGAGGCTGCTGTGAGCAGTGTTGCACAATTTTGTTTTTTGTATATCGGGCGTGCAGAGCATTGCGTCCTCAGTCTGCAGTCATTGTACAGAGTATAGGGCCAGTACTGGTGAGGTAGGGACAGTGGGAAAGGTGAAAGAGATATACTGTCTATATAGGCAGTGGGCTTTTACAAACAAATTTGGGAAAAATACTATCTTTGGGCTGCCTGTGACCGTCTTGAGTGTACTGCGTCTCTGCTGGGGGTAGTAGTCCTAATTATTACGCAGCTAAGTGTTACAGCAGGCTTGCGCAAAATTGTTTCCTGGCTCTGCGTTGCCCGTTACATCACCGCCGTCATCCCGTCCAGAGGGAAACAGTCTGCAGTAATTTTACATAGTATAGGGCCAGTACTGGTGAGGCAGGACAGTGGGAAAGGTGAAAGAGATACACTGTCTATATAGGCAGTGGGCTTTTTCAAACAAATTTGGGAAAAATACTATCTTTGGGCTGCCTGTGACCGTCTTGAGTGTACTGCGTCTCTGCTGGGGGTAGTAGTCCTAATTATTACGCAGCTAAGTGTTACAGCAGGCTTGCGCAAAATTGTTTCCTGGCTCTGCGTTGCCCGTTACATCACCGCCGTCATCCCGTCCAGAGGGAAACAGTCTGCAGTAATTTTACATAGTATAGGGCCAGTACTGGTGAGGCAGGAAAGTGGGAAAGGTGAAAGAGATACACTGTCTATATAGGCAGTGGGCTTTTTCAAACAAATTTGGGAAAAATACTATCTTTGGGCTGCCTGTGACCGTCTTGAGTGTACTGCGTCTCTGCTGGGGGTAGTAGTCCTAATTATTACGCAGCTAAGTGTTACAGCAGGCTTGCGCAAAATTGTTTCCTGGCTCTACGTTGCCCGTTACATCACCGCCGTCATCCCGTCCAGAGGGAAACAGTCTGCAGTAATTTTACATAGTATAGGGCCAGTACTGGTGAGGCAGGGACAGTGGAAAAGGTGAAAGAGATATACGGTCTATATAGGCAGTGGGCTTTTTCAAACAAATTTGGGAAAAATACTATCTTTGGGCATGCCTATGACCGTCTTGAGTGTACTGCGTCTCTGCTGGGGGTAGTAGTCCTAATTAATACGCAGCTAAGTGTTACAGCAGGCTTGCGCAAAATTGTTTCCTGGCTATGCGTTGCCCGTTACATCACTGCTGTCATCCCGTCCAGACAGTATACATATATACGCTGCCTACAGTATCTGTCTGCTGTCTCAGCTCAGCCTTTAAAAAAATAGAAGCAAAATACTTAAGGCCTACTAGTGGCCTTTGGACACTTGACTGCTTCTGCACTGTGAATTCCACTAGCTCAGTGATACGCACCTACGTCTCACTACAGGCTTGCACAAAATTCTTTCCTGGCTCTGCTGTGCGTTCCGTAAGCGAAGTCAGCCTCCAACCACAGGCCAATAAGCGGCACATTTAATTACAGCGTTCTGTTTCTGCACTACTGGTAATACAGCATGCTGAGGGGTAGGGGTAGGCCTAGAGGACGTGGACGCGGGCGAGGACGCGGAGGCCCAAGTCAGGGTGTGGGCACAGGCCGAGCCAGTGCGGTGGCCAGGGTAGAGGCAGGGCCAGACTGAATAATCCACCAACTGTTTCCCAAAGCGCCCCCTCGCGCCATGCCACCCTGCAGAGGCCAAGTTGCTCTAAGGTGTGGCAGTTTTTCACAGAGACGCCTGACGACCGACGAACAGTGGTGTGCAACCTTTGTCGCGCCAAGATCAGCTGGGGAGCCACCACCACCAGCATCCCACAAGGTGGGACGAAGGCCGTTTACCGCCTCTGTTTCTGCACTACTGATAATACACCATGCTGAGGGGTAGGGGTAGGCCTAGAGGACGTGGACGCGGGCGAGGACGCGGAGGCCCAAGTCAGGGTGTGGGCACAGGCCGAGCTCCTGATCCAGGTGTATCGCAGTCGACTGCTGCGGGATTAGGAGAGAGGCACGTTTCTGGCGTCCCCAGATTAATCTCACAATTAATGGGTCCACGCGGTAGACCTTTATTAGAAAATGAGCAGTGTGAGCAGGTCCTGTCGTGGATGGCAGAAAGTGCATCCAGCAATCTATCGACCACCCAGAGTTCTATGCCGTCCACTGCTGCAACTCTGAATCCTCTGGCTGCTGCTCCTCCTTCCTCCCAGCCTCCTCACTCCATTACAATGACACATTCTGAGGAGCAGGCAGACTCCCAGGAACTGTTCTCGGGCCCCTGCCCAGAATGGGCAGCAATGGTTCCTCTCCCACCGGAGGAGTTTGTCGTGACCGATGCCCAACCTTTGGAAAGTTCCCGGGGTCCGGGGGATGAGGCTGGGGACTTCCGGCAACTGTCTCAAGAGCTTTCAGTGGGTGAGGAGGACGACGACGATGAGACACAGTTGTCTATCACTCAGGTAGTAGTAATTGCAGTAAGTCCGAGGGAGGAGCGCACAGAGGATTCAGAGGAAGAGCAGCAGGACGATGAGGTGACTGACCCCACCAAGTTTGCTAAGCCTACTGAGGACAGGTCTTCAGAGGGGGAGGCAAGTGCAGCAGCAGGGCAGGTTGGAAGAGGCAGTGCGGTGGCCAGGGGTAGAGGCAGGGTCAGACCAAATAATCCACCAACTGTTTCCCAAAGCGCCCCCTCGCGCCATGCCACCCTGCAGAGGCCGAGGTGCTCAAAGGTCTGGCAGTTTTTCACTGAGAGTGCAGACGACCGACGAACTGTGGTGTGCAAGGTTTGTCGCGCCAAGATCAGCCGTGGAGCCACCACCACCAGCCTCACCACCACCAGCATGCGCAGACATATGATGGCCAAGCACCCCACAAGGTGGGACGAAGGCCATTCACCGCCTCCGGTTTGCACCACTGCCTCTCCCCCTGTGCCCCAACCTGTCACTGAGATCCAACCCCCCTCTCAGGACACAGGCACTACCGTCTCCCGGTCTGCACCCACACCCTCACCTCCGCTGTCCTCGGCCCCATCCAGCAATGTCTCTCAGCGCACCGTCCAGCCGTCGCTAGCGCAAGTGTTTGAGCGCAAGCGCAAGTACGCAGCCTCGCACGCTCAAGCGTTAAACGTGCACATAGCCACGTTGATCAGCCTGGAGATGCTGCCGTACAGGCTTGTGGAAACGGAGGCTTTCAAAAACATGATGGCGACGGTGGCCCGGCGCTACTCGGTTCCCAGTCGCCACTACTTTTCCCGATGTGCCGTCCCAGCCCTGCACGACCACGTCTCCCGCAACATTGTACGCGCCCTCACCAACGCGGTTACTGCCAAGGTCCACTTAACAACGGACACGTGGACAAGCACAGGCGGGCAGGGCCACTATATCTCCCTGACGGCACATTGGGTGAATTTAGTGGAGGCTGGGACCAAGTCAGAGCCTGGGACCGCTCACGTTCTACCCACCCCCAGAATTGCGGGCCTCAGCTCGGTGGTGGTATCTGCGGCGGTGTATGCTTCCTCCACTAAACCACCCTCCTCCTCCTCCTACGCAACCTCTGTCTCGCAATCAAGATGTGTCAGCAGCAGCACGTCGGCAGCAGTCGGTGTCGCGCGGCGTGGCAGCACAGCAGTGGCCAAGCGTCAGCAGGCCGTGCTGAAACTACTCAGCTTAGGAGAGAAGAGGCCCACGGCCCACGAACTGCTGCAGGGTCTGACAGAGCAGACCGACCACTGGCTTTCGCCTCCAACCGGGCATGGTCGTGTGTGACAACGGCCGTAACCTGGTGGCGGCTCTGCAGCTTGGCAGCCTCACGCACGTGCCATGCCTGGCCCACATCTTTAATTTGGTGGTTCAGCGCTTTCTGAAAAGCTACCCACGCTTGTCAGACCTGCTCGGAAAGGTGCGCCGGCTAAGCGCACATTTCCGCAAGTCCAAGATGGGCGCTGCCACCCTGCACACCCTGCAACATCGCTTTAATCTGCCAGTGCACCGACTGCTGTGCGACGTGCCCACACAGTGGAACTCTATGCTCCACATGTTGGCCAGGCTCTATGAGCAGCGTAGAGCTATAGTGGAATACCAACTCCAACATGGGCGGCGCAGTGGGAGTCAGCCTCCTCAATTCTTTACAGAAGAGTGGGCCTGGTTGGCAGACATCTGCCAGGTCCTTGGAAACTTTGAGGAGTCTACCCAGATGGTGAGCGGCGATGCTGCAATCATTAGCGTCACCATTCCACTGCTATGCCTCTTGAGAAGTTCCCTGCAAAGCATAAAGACAGACGCTTTGCGCTCGGAAACGGAGGCATGGTAAGACAGTATGTCGCTGGATAGTCAGAGCACCCTTATGTCTATATCTCAGCGCGTTGAGGAGGAGGAGGGGGAAGAGACAGCTTGGCCCACTGCTGAGGGTACCCATGCTGCTTGCCTGTCATCCTTTCAGCAAGTATGGCCTGAGGAGGAGGAGGAGGAGAATCCTGAAAGTGATCTTCCGAGTGAGGACAGCCATGTGTTGCGTACAGGTACCCTGGCACACATGGCTGACTTCATGTTAGGATGCCTTTCTCGTGACCCTCGCGTTACACGCATTCTGGCCACTACGGATTACTGGGTGTACACACTGCTCGACCCATGGTATAAGGAGAACCTTTCCGCTCTCATACCCGAAGAGGAAAGGGGTTCGAGAGTGATGCTATACCACAGGACTCTGGCGGACAAACTGATGGTAAAATTCCCATCCGACAGCGCTAGTGGCAGAAGGCGCAGTTCCGAGGGCCAGGTAGCAGGGGAGGCACGGAGATCAGGCAGCATGTACAGCACAGGCAGGGGAACACTGTCCAAGGCCTTTGACAGCTTTATGGCTCCCCAGCAAGACTGTGTCACCGCTCCCCAGTCAAGGCTGAGTCGGCAGGAGCACTGTAAAAGGATGGTGAGGGAGTACGTAGCCGATCGCACGACCGTCCTCCGTGACGCCTCTGCCCCCTACAACTACTGGGTGTCGAAGCTGGACACGTGGCCTGAACTCGCGCTGTATGCCCTGGAGGTGCTTGCTTGTCCTGCGGCTAGCGTCTTGTCAGAGAGGGTGTTTAGTGCGGCTGGGGGAATCATCACGGATAAGCGTACCCGCCTGTCAACTGACAGTGCCGACAGGCTTACAATCATAAAGATGAACAAAGCCTGGATTTCCCCAGTGTTCTCTTCTCCACCAGCGGACAGCAGCGATACCTAAACAATACATAGGCTGCACCCGCGGATGGAAGCATCGTTCTCTATCACCATCAAAAACGTGGACCTTTTAACTTCATCAATCTGTGTATTATATTCATCCTCCTCCTCCTCCTGAAACCTCACGTAATCACGCCAAACGGGCAATTTTTCTTAGGCCCACAAGGCTCAGTCATATTACTTTTGTAAACAACGTTTATATGTTTCAATTCTCAATTCAATAAAGCGTTGAAACTTGCACCTGAACCAATTTTTATTTTAACTGGGCTGCCTACAGGCCTAGTTACAAATTAAGCCACATTAACCAAAGCGATTAATGGGTTTCACCTGCCCTCTTGGTTGGGCATGGGCAATTTTTCTGAAGTACATTTGTACTGTTGGTACACCAATTTTTTTGGGCCCTCGCCGACATTGTAATCCTAGTAATTTTTAGCCCATCTGCATTAAAGCTGACGTCACCTCAGCTGTGCTGGGCACTGCAATGGGATATATTTATGTACCGCCGGTGGGTTCCAGGGAGCCACCCATGCTGTCGGTCCACACGGAGTTGTAACTGCATGTGTACACCTCTAAAGAACCCCAGTCTGACTGGGGCATGCAGTGTGGGCCGAAGCCCACCTGCATTAAACCTGACGTTACCTCAGCTGTGATGGGCAATGCAATGGGATATATTTATGTACCGCCGGTGGGTTCCAGGGAGCCATCCATGCTGTGGGTCCACAGGGACTTCACATTAGGGATTTGTACCTGCCTGTGTCTATGTATTAAAAACCCCGGTCAGACTGGGGCATGCAGTGTGGGCCGAAGACCACCTGCATTTAATCGGACATTACCTCAGCTGTGATGGGCAATGCAATGGGATATATTTATGTTCCGCAGGTGGCTTCCTGAGACCCACCCATGCTGTCGGTCCACACGGAGTTGTAACTCCATGTGTCCACTTCTAAAGAACCCCAGTGTGACTGGGGCATGCAGTGTGGGCCGAAGCCCATCTGCATTAAACCTGACGTTACCTCAGCTGTGATGGGCAATGCAATGGGATATATTTATGTACTGCCGGTGGCTTCCTGGGACCCACCCATGCTGTCGGTCCACACGGAGTTGTAACTCCATGTGTCCACTTCTAAAGAACCCCAGTCTGACTGGGGCATGCAGTGTGGGCCGTAGCCCACCTGCATTAAACCTGATGTTACCTCAGCTGTGATGGGCAATGCAATGGGATATATTTATTGACCGCCGGTGGGTTCCAGGGAGCCACCCATGCTGTGTGTCCACAGGGACTTCACTTAGGGATTTGTACCTGCCAGTGTCTATGTATTAAAAACCCCGGTCAGACTGGGGCATGCAGTGTGGGCCAAAGACCACCTGCATTTAATTGGACGTTACCTCAGCTGTGCTGGGCACTGCAATGGGATACATTTATGTACATCCGGTGGGTTCCAGGGAGCCACCCATGCTGTGGGTGCACACGGAATTCCCATTGCGGAGTTGTACCTGCCTGTGACTATTTATAAAAAAACCCGGTCTGACTGGGGCATGCAGACACCTTGACAGAATTAATAGTGTGTGGCACATGGGTTCCCCATTGCTATGCCCACGTTTGCAGCTCCTGATGGAGGTGGCACAGGATTGGATTTCTCATTGCTTCTGTACAGCATTGTGGGCTATCGCTCCGCCCCTTTTAAAGAGGGTCGCTGCCTGGCAGTGCCAACCCTCTGCAGTGTGAGCCTGCAGTTCCTCCTCATGGCAGACGCACTTATAAATAGACATGAGGGTGGTGTGGCTATGAGGCCTGCGTGTGGCATGAGGGCAGCTGAAGGCTGCGCAGGGACACTTTGGTGTGCGCTGTGGACACTGGGTCGTGCGGGGGGGGGGGGGGGGTTGGGCAGCATGTAACCCAGGAGAAGTGGCAGCGGAGTGTCATGCAGGCAGTGATTGTGCTTTGTTGGAGGTAGTGTGGTGCTTAGCTAAGGTATGTCTTGCTAATGAGCGTTTTTCAGAAGTAAAAATTGTTGGGAGGAGGGGGGCCCACTCTTGCCGCTATTGTGGCTTAATAGTGGGACCTGGGAACTTTAGATGCAGCCTAACATGTAGCCCCTCGCCTGCCCTATCCGTTGCTGTGTCGTTCCCATCACTTTCTTGAATTGCCCAGATTTTCACAAATGAAAACCTTAGCTAGCATCGGCGATATACAAAAATGCTCGAGTCGCCCATTGACTTCAATGGGGTTCGTTACTCGTAACGAACCCTCAAGCATCGCAAAAATTTCGTCTCGAGTAACGAGCACCCGAGCATTTTGTTGCTCGCTCATCTCTATTAAAGGGGCTTAAGTCTCAAGAGAAGATTTAGAAATGGCTTAAAAGGCCATTTACATGGGACTACGGTATTATTGCTCAAAATTCATTCAAACAAACGAAATTGAGCAATAATCCTCCCGTGTAAATGCAAAAAAATAGTTTATATTCGTTCACTTCTCATTATCCCTGACTTTCTCGCTGCTTGTAAAAGCTCCCCACTCAGCACTTCACATAGAAGGCGAAGCACTGAGCGAGAAGCCAGAGATCTAGTGATAAAGTCTGCCAGTCTAAACGCTCCGCACGAGCGCTAATGATCTTAGCGGTGATATCAGTGCTCATACAGTTGTTTAGACGACTGTCGTCACATCTAAATGGGACATTAGTTTTCAGCCCTTATCTCTTCTCTCCCGTACTTTTTTTTATTAACTAACTTATAACAATAACAAAGATAAACTAAGTTGTGGCTATAAATTAACTGATAAGACTTTTGAGGATTATAGAGTAGAGGGAAACTAAGGGTCCTTTTACATGGGATGATTGTCAGGCATTTAAGCAAACCACAGTTGACCAATTATTGCTCCTGTGCATTCACACAGGAGCGATGATCGCTTAGTGAATGCAGGTTGAGCGGGCTGGAGATCACTTCCAACTGCTTCTTTTCCAGTAGCTTCTGCACAGGTGCCCATCAGCAAATTGGAGGACAGAATCACAGAAGTCAGGGAGGGCCCGAGAAATTTAAAATCTCCTTGCTCTTGGATAGCTTGGAGCAGTGACCAGAGGCCCCGTTGAGCAGTCACCAGTTCCATGATGACCATTATCCAATTGTATTTAAAGATAGCGGCCTATCTTAGGCCAGTATGAGAAAACCAGATAGGAATTGCGGATTCCACAAGTTTTGATCTGCGGTAATATGTGCATCAGTCAAATGCACTGGATTGCACAATTCCACTCACATTAGTGGGTCAGAATTGCACAATCCACTTGCAGAAAATAAAACACAACATGTTCTATTTTACAGCAGATCTAGAGCCCATTGTTCTCAATAGTCGTGGAAATAACCTGCACTTTCATGTGCACTATAGAAAAGAAATCTGTCTTTAAAATAGCATATTTACAAAAATATGAAATTTTATTTTTTCTCCACTAAATTGCATTAAATCCTGAAAACAAACTGCGAGATCAAAATATTCATTAAACCTCTCTGTGAACACGTTAAGGGATGTTTTTGTTAAAAAAAATGAGGTTATTTGTGGGGGTATCTACTATTCTGACACCTATGAGCCTTTTCAATCTAGGCTGGTGTGGTAAAACAAAATGTTCCTCAAAATTCTGATAATGAATGTTAAATTTGTGCTTCCCAAATAAATGTTAAAAATGTGCTTCCAGAATAAAGTAAACAGATGGAAATATATATCTCATCAAAAAATTGCACAGTATGTTTGCACGTATTTGACATATTGCATATGTAACGTCAAACTAGGACATGAGCAGAGTCCCACCGGCACATGAACTGCAAAACTATTAACTGGACGCAAAATTTACTGGCAGGTGAACTCAGAAACAGCAGACATAACTCATGGACAGACAAAAAATGCTCACTGACTACTGCTTAAAACACTCACCTGCATACCTGCACACATAGATAGATAAAATAACTATAGAATGTACGAGGTATTGTTTCGTATTTTGGCCAAGATATTAAAAGCCAACTTCAAGGGCCTTGTTGTCTCGCTTACACTAACAAGACAACTAACCCTATGAAACCTGCCTGTGATGCAGGGCGATCGTCCCGAAAGGGACAACACCACACTGGAATCTACCTTGTTTTAGATGACCAAGGACCCACAGCAAGACACAGTTCACACCGCATGTACCAAGAGCCGCAGACACACAGGAGCATGACACTGCCCACACTGAATACACTGAAAAAGCAAAGAAAAGGCCAGCAGCCTCTAGCAAAGGAGCTGGTATATATGAGCAACAGACCTTGGGGATATATACAGCTAGCCAGCTCAATCAACCCCCACCTGTGTGGCTGAGTAGCTGAAAACCCATGTAATACAACTGATCCCAGCCGGGAACCCTAAGAGTACCTCCCCCTTCAAGAGAGGCCTCCAGAGATACAGGCGCCTAACACACAGGGGTCTAAGACCTGGGGCACTGACTGGCTGGAGAAATCCACCCCTAGTTAGCTCAATCAACCCCCAACTGTGAGGCCGATTGTTACAGGACTAGCAGTGTGCACAGGTGTACACAGCGTGGGACTCCCTGACTATCACTCACACCAATTTCCCTTCTTGGAGGTAGCCCCAAAGGTGGACAGGTCCAGGCCACCAACACTGACCCTACACTGCCTAGTGGCAGAACAAGAAGGATCCGCCATACCAACACAGGGGACAACTTACTAGTACTGACAGGCTTGGCAGGTGGAATAACCAACTCTACAGGAAAACCAGTAGACCAGGGCAGAGCTGGAATGAGCCAAGGTAACCTCCACAGGGGCAGGACAGAACTCAAACACACAGGGAGTGGCATAAAATACCAGGGCCAGACACTCAGCAGGTCTGAGCAGCGGGACTGCTCAGGAAACACTGGAGAATAACCAGCAACTTCCAGGCAGCCAGAGCTGGCTCTTATAGGGAGGCGGGAGCAGCTGATTAGCAGACAGACATGTCAATCACCAGCACACCTCTCAGACCCTAATTAACCTAAATTAGGAAGCACAGGAGCTGTTAACCCTGGCTTGTTTGTACAGAGCCTACGGAAACAAGGTGTGCTGGCAAATAATTAACTATGTGCTGACTGAAACGTGACACTGATCAGCTAGAAACACATGTAGTACCACATATCCCAGCAGAAACCCTAGCATTGCAGTTGAAAATGTGAAAATATTATAATTTTTTCAAACTTTTCCTAGTTTTGGTGCTTTTAATAATTATACACAAATTCTATTAGTCTATTTTTACCACCTAAATGAAGCACAATATGTGGCAAAAAAACTATGACACAATTACTTGGATATGCAAAATCTTCACAGAGTTATTCTATGTTAAAGTAACACATGTCAGATTTCTAAAATGTGGCCTGGTCATTAAGGCGCAAACAGGCTTGGTCACTAAAAAATTAATAAAAGTTATGTTTAATGTCAAATCTGTTGCCTTGGAAACTTGTTTACTGCCTAATGACATAAGGTGTAATATTGTACCAAAGGGAGTACAGTATGACCTAACAGGACATGAATTAAATTTGTTCAGAGAATTACATTGTTTACTATAATTTCATGATTAGCAAGTTTAGCCATATATCAGACTCAGTTTTGTTGCAACTGTACTCTAAAATGTTTAATAGTTTGGGGTAAAGTTTGTCCCTAGATTATAATGGCTACTCTGTAAATTAACTCCAGCATCAGCTCTACTATAGCGGCTCACAGCTGATCCAAAAAGTGATCTCAGTAGTGTGCCAGCTGACGTTACACAAGACCGAGGTGTGAACACAGACATAACTAGTAGACAAGCTGAGGTACAGCCAGCATATGCTTCAATATGGAGATCAGACATTGGGTAAGGACTGGCAGAACAGGTTCAATATGATAAACAGTTTGAGTTGAGGCAGGCAGCTGGCAGATAGAGTGGTCCAAGAAACGTAACTGAGATCAGGAATGGAGAAGTCAGGATAGTCTTAAACAGGCCAAAGTCAGGAAACCAGGAAATAACACTAACCACTTGCAACAAACTTACACAACTAAAGGAACCAAATTGCTTAGGCATTCTCCTTAGGGAAAATAAGACTAATATAGCCAGGGCTGACAAGTGATAGGCTGGGGACACTTTACCAGAGTGCGCACTGGCCCTTTAAGAAAAAAAAAACAGTAGCATGTGTGCACACTACAGACAGAGGCAGGAAGCTTACAGAGAAGGAGATGCAGGGTCTGTTGCCTGAAAGGGAATGGTTACTGACCGCAGCCGCAGATGGTGTCGGCACGCCGTGACAGTTTTTATCTAGGTCCCTTGTTATATTGTCTTTAAACTTTGAACTGTTATTGCCTCACCCATGAATAGACAGTAACTATGCATTATGAAAACCAATTTGTTATTAGTATTGTTTTATAAATTTTGTAGTCGTTATACTATTTCTTTTCTATATATCAATGCTGAACCAAAAGCTTACAATATCCTTATTTAAATAATCTCTATCAGCTACTTTAATTTCTATAAGCTAAGCTTATGGGCTGAAAGTAGGTGACCCGTTGAGTCCGGGGATGTAAGTTTTATACACATCTTCCCCGCCATTCCAGTGTTGCCAGCGCTCAAACCGGCAGCTGCGGTGCTTTCAATGGTGTGTTAAGTTGTTCTCCCATTCTAATTTAAAACATAGGAATACTTTGTATGCAAATCAATAGACTGCAGCAGCATGTTTGTGTGCTGACACTGGTAGAAAGGCAGGGAAGGTAAGTATAAAATTTACATCCCTGGACACAGCGGGTCACCTACTTTCAGCCATAAGCTGAATTTATAGGACTCAAATTAGCTGACAGAGTCTTGTTAATACCTCAATTTATACACAATATGAGATACTGAATTTTGTGTGTATATTTTCTTGTATTTATGTAATAGTACCTCCATGCATAAAACATGGTATATGATCTACACGAAGATTACATTTTTTGTAATTAAGAGACTTTGAGATCTACACATGAACTACTTAAATGGGTTGTACCACAATAGACTTTCATCACCAATCCATAGGACAGGTGATTAAAATCTGATCATAGGGGTTTCCCCGCTGAGACCCCCACCAATCACAAGAATAGGGGTCCCATTTCCTCAGTGTGCTGGAATGGCGGGAGCAGAAAGAAAAGTAAACCAACATTAGAGTAAGCGGGGCTGTAACTGCAAAACAATATAAGTGAGGCCACTGACTCAAGGACATAACAGGCCCTTTTTAAATGTGTTTCGACATTAAATGCTTTAAGAAACAAAAGTCAAATGACAAAATCAAAATTTGCTTTGCAATAGAAAACAGACTTTTATAATACATATAATATGGATATCTGACTCAATGCTACAAATTGAACCAAACAGATCTCTAAAGGCATACTCCATTGGGACATTTCACAAAAACTGCTTTTAAAGTAGCATCTAATACTTGATAGAATTTACAAAATCAACAACTCCTCTCCTAATCTATGCTAGAGAGGTTGTGGCCAAAAAGGCTCATATATGCATGTAGGGCGGAACTGCCAAATTGAGGTCCTGTCTTCCCACCCATCACATCATGGACTTGGATAGGACTGGATATTAGCTGCAACATGTCCATGGAAGGACTGTACGGCTGGTTCACTTGATGGCCTCTGGAGAAGCTAAAGGATGTAAAAATGGTACTCCAAATACATTCAGCATAGTCATAATCCTGATTTCTTTCTTTGAATCTGTTATGTTAAAAATCTACCAAACGACTCCTTTAAAATACGCTTATGTGAACAAACCTCATTGAAATCAATGTATTTTAACTGGTTCTGTTTCTGAAAAAGAAAGCAGATCCTATTTTTCTACCTGTTGCAGCCCCTCTAGATATGCAGGAGATGCCACATGTCGGAAAATGTGTAAATGAGTTTTTGTTCCACGGATTGCTTCTGAGAACAATCAAGTGTTACTGCATTGGAAACTAACAGAGACATCCTATTACATTACAGCCATTTGTTACTCCACATAACAGATTTCTGTGGTGTGAATTCTAAGCAGAAAGCAAAAGGAGAGAATGTAAGATTGGTGGCGACAGTAATTATTCTATTAGTAGAAGTAGTTATCCAATAAAGTGTTTTTGTCTAAATATTTTGGCCTATATTTAGAGATGAGCGAACGTACTCGGATAAGCACTACTCGTCCGAGTAATGTGCCTTATCCGAGTACCGCTGTACTCGTGCTGAAAGATTCGGGACGCTCCGCTGCTGACAGGTGAGTCGCAGCGGGGAGCGGGGCAGAGCGGGCGGGAGAGAAGGAGAGAAAGATCTCCCCTCCGTTCCTCCCCGCTCTCCCCTGCAGCTCCCCGCTCCGCAGCGCGTCCCGAATCTTTCAGCACGAGTACAGCGGTACTCGGATAAGGCACATTACTCGGACGAGTAGTGCCTATCCGAGTACGTTCGCTCATCTCTACCTATATTCCAACATCTAAATTTTGTTAACTAAATCCTAAACTAATTGTTAATATTAAACTTAAAGGGGTTGTCTTGCGAAAGCAAGTGGGGTTAAGCACTTCTGTATAGCCATATTAATGCACTTTGTAATATACATCGTGCATTAAATATGAGCCATACAGAAGTTATTCACTTACCTTCCCTGCGCTGGCGTCCCCGTCGCCATGGCTCCGTCTAACTTCAGCGTCTAATCGCCTGATTAGACGCGCTTGCGCAGAAGGGTCTTCTGCCTTCAGGTCTGTCCGGCAGCAGCGGCGTTCTAGCTCCTCCCCCTTCTACGCCAGCGCAGGGAAGGTAAGTGAATAACTTCTGTATGGCTCATATTTAATGCACGATGTATATTACAAAGTGCATTAATATGGCCATACAGAAGTGCTTAACCCCACTTGCTTTCGCGAGACAACCCCTTTAACAATTTCACTTCAGCATTGGGAATATTGCAGATTTGTCCACTAAAATGCATACTCTCACATATGCCTTATTCTTCTAAAATCAACCAAATTGTTTTCACTGCAGGAAAAAGTATAATATCAGTTTTAGGTTAACCATTTAAAGTATATAAACCGTCATACACAAATTACAATTGAAGATTTTATATTTATTTAAGCCATTAAATACACAACTTATTTTGTCCTCCAAAGTACAGCATTCTTTCAATATCTACCTCACCACATTCCAAGAGTCAATACATTTTTACATTTCTATTGACATTGCTGTGAGGTCTTGAATTTTGCTATTTGTGGTATATGTAAATAAATGTTTTGTATAATTTTTAGAAACATAAAAATGAGAGTTTCATTTATACACATTTTTTAAGTGGAATACACAAGAAATTCAGTTCTGCCTTTGGTTTTTTTTTGTGTTTTTATGCAATATTTGGAAAATTTTAAATTACATTTTGGTTAAATTTATCAAATGAGTTGTAGTGATTAAGGGGATAGTAAACATGTATGTCTTTAAAGGGGTTGTCCCGCGCCGAAACGGGTTTTTTTTTTTTTCAACCCCCCCCCCGTTCGGCGCGAGACAACCCCGATGCAGGGAGGTAAAGAAAGCTCACCGGAGCGCTTACCTTAATCCCCGCGCTCCGGTGACTTCTCTACTCACCGCTGAAGATGGCCTCTTCCTCCGTGGACCGCAGCTCTTCTGTGCGGTCCACTGCCGATTCCAGCCTCCTGATTGGCTGGAATCGGCACGTGACGGGGCGGAGCTACACGGAGCTACACGGAGCCCCATAGAAGACTGCAGAAGACCCGGACTGCGCAAGCGCGGCTAATTTGGCCATCGGAGGCCAAAAATTAGTCGGCTCCATGGAGACGAGGACGCTAGCAACGGAGCAGGTAAGTATAAAACTTTTTATAACTTCTGTATGGCTCATAATTAATGCACAATGTACATTACAAAGTGCATTATTATGGCCATACAGAAGTGTATAGACCCACTTGCTGCCTCGGGACAACCCCTTTAACTTTGAAAACTGTTACTTTATAGAAAAATATAAAGGCAAAGGAATTAAAAACTTTTTATCCATGCAATATTATATATATGGCAAAATATACATCAGAAAAACAATACAAAAAATAGCTCAGAAAAGAACATGACATTCTAAAATTTTGAATATTGATGGCCAAGATTTTGAATTTTTTCAGTGCTGAAATAAAAAATGAATGGGCTAGAAGAGGTGGAGAAGGAGAGGGAAATACAAATGGTAATGGGGATCTCTATAAGAACAGATGAGGGCCATTGTTTAAAGATAGAAACAGGCCAAATCAAGTTTGCTGCTTAGCAATAAATAAAGAAGCAGAGTTTTGTCCTAGAAAAAAGTGGAGCCTTGCCCCTAATATACTTACTGTTTATTGGATTGTGTAGTTTGGGCATGCAGACTAGGATCTACTGTTTGTCCTGACAAGCAGATCCCCAGTCTGACAGTGGTGGAAAGCTGAATGCTCCTGCCAAAACTTAAAGCATGCTGCCCTTCCGCCAAGTGAGAAATTGAGGTTCCAGCTTCAGGATTCGGGTAGGCCGCAGTCTTCTGAGGTTGGAGGAAAAAGTGAGAGACTCTCATTAGATGAAGCAGCACTGCTGACAGGTGAATCAGAAGTGGAACTATATCTTGAGCAGGGAAAAGAAGCCTCAGGGAAAAAAAAAACAAATGTCCACCCATTTGTCTATTATGCAGCAGTTTTGATCTAGAGAAAGGTAAAAGCTTCCTTGAGATAGATGACAATTGTCCTCATCTTAGGAAAAAAAATGCCTTTCCAATTCCAAATCTGCTAATAAAAATAAACCCCTGTGTCAACTACCCATCTGCAGAAATGTAATAATTATAACGTGTAATGTTATTATACTTAAAATAGGCAACCACGGCCATTTTGAACAGCTTTAATGAATTCATCATGACAACTTTCTCAGGTTGAGAATTTCATAGTCTCACTCTTTTCATAGAAGAGAACACCCTTTTATGTTGATATAGAACTCTTCTTTCTCTGGATATAGAGGATGCTTCTTGTTACACTTACATTCCTGGATATAAATAGGTCATGAAAGAGAACTTTGGATTGATCTTTGATATAGTTCTACATTGTTATTAGGCCATTCTTCAGATGTCTTGTTTTCCAGACTAAATAACCCAAATTTTGATCATCTTTTTGATTGTTTTAATCCATCTAATTTATTTCTTTTGTTGCCTACCTTTGAACTTGCTAAAACTCTATTATGTCTTTCTTGTGTACTGGTTCCCTAAACTGTGAACAATATTCAATGTGTGGTCTGACTAGTGATTTGTGAAGCCTCAGTCACACGGGCGTTTTTTTCTCGCGATTTGCAGATCGCATAATGGATGCGCATCCGCAAATTGCGTGAGCGGGGGCCGATGATTCGCTGAAAAATCTGCACCTAGCAGCGTTTTCAGCGAAATGGCCCCGCTATCCTCTGCCACAGCTGTGGCATAGGAGAACGATGTTCACCCATTGAATTCAATGCAGCCGGCAATACAGCCGGCTCCATTGAAAGCAATGGGCTGCCGACAAGCACTGGATGAATTTTCGGGGAAGGGCTTAAAATATGTGTAAAAAAAAAAAAGTATACTCACCTTTTTCCTGCAGCCGGAGTTCAACCGCATATTTTAAGCTCTTCCCCGAAAATTCATCCAGCGCTTGCCGGCAGTCCATTGCTTTCAATGGGCGAACATCGTTCTCCTCTGCCACAGCTTTTACAGCTGTGGCAGAGGAGAACGATCTTTAGCATATGTTCTCAATGGGGTCAGCGCTGCTGCCGCCAGCCCCATTGAGCACATATATAGAACACAATGATGCGCAGAACACAGATAGGCGCGTTCTGCAAATTGTTGTGTCCTATAATTTATCGGACATCCGCATAAAAAGCGGACATGTGACCGATCCCATTGGGATGCATTGGGTCTATAGATCTGCAGATCGCAAGCGCGTCTGCAGATCGGACCAAAATGTTCGTGTGACCGAGCCCTAAAGTGGTAGAACTATATCAATCTATGCCCCTTTTGATGCACATCATAATTTTATTTGCCTTGGCAGCAGATGACTGATACTAGTTGCTGCATTTAAGTTTACCGTCAATTAAAATGTCTAAGTCATTTTCCATGTCTGTTCTTTACATGTCAGTGTTTTTCCACGTAGTATGCAGATGGAAGATGTCACAATCAATCTGCATCACCACCTATTGGAAGTATTGTTCAAAGGTCGCACATTGATTTATACGAAAGCTGCTGTCCAATAGATGCCAACTTATAGGGAAGCTGCCTTCCAATTGGTAGTACTACAGAAGCATTGTACCATCTCCAAATTGCTTACCATATTTCCAGAGGTGCATTGCACGACCTCTTAAGTTTCCTCATGCCCACCTGATTGTCTCCACAAGTAGAAACTGTACACCTACTGACCCATTTAATATGTAATAGTGACATGTATTTTCCCTCACTTACACGGAATGACTGGCAATTGAGGAATCACGATTTTTATGCCTGCATAAAATAAATGACGAACAATAAGAAAATGAATGATTATTTATAGAGATGAGCGAGCACCCAAATGCTCGGGTCTGCATTATTCGAGTCGAGCTTTTCGTAAATTCGAGAGCTCTACTCGGGTAACGAACCCCATTGACTACAATGGGAGACTCGAGCATTTTTGTATGTGGGACGCACATCACTTTCAAAAGGATCAACACTTTCAGTTTAACCTTTTTAATATTTATATAATTTAATAACATTTTAGTGTTAGTTTATTTTTTTCTTATAGCTTTTTAGTGCTTCTTAACTGTCTGCTTGTTAATTGTTTTCATTATTTAATGCCCTCTTTACTTCTTTTATTTATCAATTAAAGCTTTCTGTTTTTCTCTTAGTTATTGTGTGTCACAGTAAAAACCTTTAAAACGGTTGGCATGTTGTGTAAATCACATAGTACAACCCCACTAAAATATCGATTTTATTTTCAGGTTAGAACGTAGTAAACAAGAAAAGCACCAAGAGGTGAACAGTTCTGCAGCAGTCTACAACCTTAAATGGCTGTTCAAAGACTACATATAATACCAATCAAAGAAATAAGTGAATAAAACAAATGACTCTTTTTTAACCTCCCTGAATCCAGTCAATTAGCTCAGGTCACACACTTAAGACAAAACACATCTTAGATCACAGCACATTTATACACATAACACCCTTATCACTTTTTCAGTCAGGTTTTCCCTACTCAGATGCCGCAGATTCTGCAAATGATTGCTCCGGTTGTATTCCCATGCATTACTACCTATGCTTGCACAGGCATCCTGGTCATTTGTCATGAAGTCAGTCTTTTAAGGTATTACGGACATCTATTAGCCAAAGATGAGAGATGTTAAGTAAGAGCAGCTGCCATTTTGGTGGACTCGGCTAACACATGTATTGCTGGGTTGCCCATTCACTCCCATAAACTTCATACAAAATTTCATGTTCTCTCATCATGGCTAACACAAGGAAATGTATGGCAGTCAAAACTACCCTTGAAAAGATCAATTAACAGCTGAAGGTTTCAGTAGCTAGAACTTTTTTTAGTGACTACGTTGTCTTTGTGAGTTAACCTCAGTTCCAGGTTACCATTAAACTATAAATGTCCAGTTGACTCATGCCCGATTGTGAAGAAAGTTAAAACTTTTGGTCATGAAGTGGTTAAGATAATGTTTATTTTTACTTTTTGTATTACTAATAATAAGGAACAAAAACTTACATTTTGGCTGGGCTCAAATGGGGTGGAATATTGATGTGGACTTTCCGCCTGCAATCTTAAGCCTGAGACTAAGCAGCAAAGTTGATGAGACTTGCAAAACTTTCGTTCACACGCTGCAGACAGTCCACTCTGAAACTGACATGCCGTGTGGAATTCAAAGCTGCGGCATGTCAATTGTATCGCTGTTTCAGCTGCGGGCTCTCTTCACAGATTAAGCTGCTTTCAAAACCTGCGCCAAATGTCTCGGGACTTCAGTTGCACAATTCTTGCGGAATTTCTTGCAGTCCTGCTGCAGACATTTCACTGGATTTCTGCCCTGTGTGAACCCAGCCTTAGAGTATTTCTCCTTGCCATCATAGGTCAATTAAGAGGGTAGTTGATTTACATGAAAATGTTAAGTATTGTATTGTGTATTTGTATAAGTTAACCTGTCACTCTATAAATCTGCCAATAGCGCAAGTATCCAGGAATTAACTATAGCACCTACACATATAAAAAAACAGCCTCTCAAATAAACGAGAAGTAATAATAAAATTTTAAACCATGTATCTCTCATCTAAATCTTAAAAGTCACAAGAAAATAAAAATGAGAGTCAGAATAACAAATAACCTCACCAAGTCACTCAGGACCGATTCTGAGACAACACAAAATGCATTAAAATGCAGTAAAAACAATAAAAATCCAGTCATCTTGAAAAAGGAGAATCTTATCTGCAATAAAGCCAGTCAATAAAGAAGCGCTCTCATTTAAACATCAAATGCACATTGTTTTGCAACACCTGTTATTCAGCCATAATAGCTTTCTTAACCTGTCAAAGTGTTTAAGCTGAGGAAAAGAAATGGGCCTCCAGCTGTGCAGCTCTGTGGAGAAAGCTTGTGCAAAGCGATATTAGTTTAATGAAATGTGTACAGATTGTAATTGTGGTAATAAGAGGGCAATTCCCTGAGGTGCAATAGGAAGGCAGTGTATGCAGTCAAGCACAAAACACAAGCTTCAGATTTAACATAGAAGAAAAAAATGGGGAGCACAGTGTGGGGATTAATGTAGCAGAAATAGAGGTGCTATGTGATAAAACTACAGTGCACAAGTGACAAATGTGATGTATGCTTGCTTAAAGGGCATTTATTCTGCACAAGTAATTCTTATTTGATAGCAATCATAACCCAAGTACAGTAAGAGCAGCTAGAAGGAAGATTATGGTCATGTATACAAATTTGTATTTGTGGACTATTATAATTCCCTGTGATGTTATTTTATTAGTTAAACTGTAAGTGGAAAATATAGACACTTGTTTGAAATATGTTTCCTATATTTAAAAAAAATTGTAATACTACTGTAGATAAACGGGAACTGTGTCATCACATACTACAGTTTGTGAATAATTCCATTTGAATAGAAATAAGTTATTCCACATTCATCATTACAATATAAAACACTAATTAACTTTGAGAAAACATTTAGGTTTGATTATAGCCAGTGCTATTATAGCTAATCCTCAAAGAATAGTGAATCATACCAAGAGTATAAAGAAACTATCATTATTAGTGAGAAACGATTAGTGGAATAATTGGTATTGAGACGATTTAACAAAAATCGAGAATCGGGAGGGAACGTGGCTTGAAGAGGCACCGGGACGACAGCAACTTTCTAAGGCCTCGGTCACACGGGCGTTTTTTCCCACGATTTGCGGATCGCATGACGGATGCGCATCCGCAAATCGCGTGACCGGGGCCGACGATTCGCTGAAAAATCAGCAGCGTCATTCAATAGCTGAGAGCTGCCTCTAATTGGTCCCTGTGCTCAGCCAATCAGAGGCAGCACTCACTCACCCATTCATGAATTCATGAATGGGTGAGTGAGAGCTGCCTCTGATTGGTAAGGGCTGTGACCAATCAGAGGCAGCCCATTCAGCAGGCGGGGATTTTAAATCCCCGCCTGCTGAATACTACACAGAGCAGTTCAGGAGAACTTCCGGACGGACGCGGCTGAACTCCAGCTGCAGGAAAAAGGTGAGTATACTTTTTTTTTTTTTTTTACACATTTTAGGATGGTTTTCTGGGAAGGGCTTATATTTTCAAGCCCTTCCCGAAAATTCATCCCGCGCTCGCCGGCAGCCCATTGCTTTCAATGGAGCCGGCTGTATTGCTGGTTCCATTGAATTCAATGGGCTAACATCGTTCTTCTCTGCCACAGCTGTTACAGCTGTGCCAGAGGAGAAGGATCTTTAGTATATGTTCTCAATGGGGTCGGCGCTGCTGCCGCCAGCCCCATTGAGCGCATATATAGAACGCAATTGAATCGCAGAACGCAGATAGGCGTGTTCTTCGAATCATTGTGTTCTATAATTTATCACACATCCGCATAAAAAGCGGACATGTGACCAATCCCATTGCGAAGCATTGGGTCTATATCTACACGGATTGCATTCGCATGCGCAAATCGCGGGAAAAAACGCCCGTGTGACCGAGGCCTAAGCTCTGCTTGGCAAAGGCACTCCCTAACAATATAAGCACTCACCGGAGATCAGCAATCAGCCTAAAGGCTGCAGGAGGATCCCAAGACCTCAGCTATGTCCAGAAGAAGAGCGTCCAGACCGGCTCTGGCAAGATTGGAGACCTTCTTTGCAGTGCGCAGGTCTCCTTCATAATGCCCGCGGAGAGGCGCTGACTTCCGGTCTCTCAGAGATGGAACACAGCGGCTGCACCCACTCTGCTCCTGATAGTGAGGCAGAGGAAAGAGGCTCCGGAGACACTGGCAGAGCCAGCAGTAGTGCTCAGCAGTGTGTGACCCCACCGGGGAACGAGAGGTCAGTGCCCAAAGGGGACTTTAATTCAGAGCCCCCACCACCTAAAATGGCGCCAACCACATTACCACAGAAGGGCAAATCTCCCACCAGTAGCCTAGAAAAGCAGTCGCAAAAAATGTCCACAGTAGAAGGAGGAGAAATAGAGAAAGAGTACTCATATGAGAAAATTGGGGAAGGAGGATTGGACAATCTTGCAGCATCTAACAAACCAGTGACAGAGCTATACATAAAAGAAGCAGTAATGGCTCTTAGAGACACCATCTAAGCAGACATCCTAGTCCTAACCTCAAAAATAAACTCCTCAGTTTTGGACATCAATAATGAAATGGAAAAAAAACTAAAAGAAAATGGAGGAAATGGTTAACTCGCATAACTATCTGATTGACGCCCATTATGAGCTGGAAGAAAAAGTCACTAAACTACAGCTTAAACTAACAGACTTATAGGATAGAAATAGACACAATAATATTAAGATACAGGGTATACCTGAAAAAATATCCAATGCTGAAATTTCAAACTACATTACGCGCATCATGCAAACTCTCCTTCCCAATATAGCTGACCAAGAGCTTAAAATTGATATGGCTCACAGATTACCACGTCCACAGTTTCTCAAAGAGGAATACCCCAGAGATGTTATCGCACGAATCCATTATTTCCGCACTAAAGAAGCCCTTATGAATGCGGTCAGGATATTTCAACCCCTACCGAATCCATATTCTGACCTGCGCCTCTTTGTTGACCTATCACAAGCAACTTTGGAAGCAAGAAGGAGCTTTGCGGGAGTAACCGCAGGCTTGAGGAAGACGAATATTCCATATAAGTGGGGCTTCCCGACTAAAATTATAGCCACTAAAGACAGCGCATATCACATTTTCCAAAACCCAGAATCTGCAATTGACACCTTAAGGTCCTGGGAAATAACAATCCAAGAGATATCCTGCCCAAATGCAAATGCTGGACCCAAAAACCGCCATCAAAACGAAGATCGAGATTCCTCCTCCTTGAAATGAATCTTAGCAGAACTTCTCCATTGATAACGAAGCATTACTAAATGGAGTGCCTGTCCGTTATTGCTAGACTTTTCACCCCCACTGATTATGCAAGTATTGTCTTGCCTTGACTCTCTCAAACTGTTTGTTGTTTTTGTCCTCCCTAAGCTGACTTTTGTATCTGTTTTTCGTCTGCCCACCAGGGCATCATATATCAAGATCTCCTATGTCCACAGCATTACCTTCAGCTACTACCGAAATGACTACGAAATTTCTATCTTTAAATGCCAACGTCTTGAACTCGCCATTTAAAAGATGTTCTGCCTGATGGGAGGCGAATCTTCACAACGTTGATGTAGTATGTATACAAGAGACTCACTTACTAGAAGCAGATAGTAAAAGGATGTCTCACATATCTTTTCCACAGATTGTATTTGCTTGTGCCCAAAAAAAGTATGCAGGAGTGATGATAGCGTTCAGGGATAATGCTACATTCACAATAGACAAACAAATATGCAACCCGAAGGGGTGTTTCATAATTTTAAATGGCTCTCTTAAAAACAAAAAAAAACGATAGTCAACGTTTATGTTCCAAACACAAAGCAAATTAACTTTTTAAACAAACTTGTGAAAAAAATAAATTGAGTAGCACAGGGCCAAATATTAATGTGCGGTGACTTCAATCTAGTTCCCGATAGGAAACTTGAGACTACCAACCAAAAAACTAAAAGGAGTGCCAATCTGGGGGAATGGATACATAGAAATGCACTATATGACACTTTTCGGTGTAATCCTCCACTAAGGAATACTCATACTATTCACCGAGGCACAGGTCTTTCTCGCGCATAGATTTGTGTTTGATGGAGAGGGCCCTTTTTGCCTCGGTCTTGAAGGTAGAGATCGGTACCGCCACATGGTTTGACCATGCCCCGATTGTCATACACTAAGTTTTGAGGGCTTCGGCCAATCAAAAAAACCATGGAGAAATAATACCTACCTGATGGGCCTACCAAAGTACAGGGAAGAAACCCAAAATGTTCTGTTGGAGTATTTCAAATTTAACAACACCCCTAACGTGGACCCAATGAGCTTATGGAAAGCACACAAAGCGTACATAAGAGGCATACTTATAAAACTAGGTTCTAAATACAAAAAAGATAAAGCAAAAAAATAGGTGACATCCTCACTCTGGTACGCCTTTAAGAATCTGAAATTCAGCAGCACCTATCTAAAAAATCCCATGATGAACTATATAAATTGAGACTAGAACTACGCAGAGCATTACTGGGCGATTTCGACAGAGAAGTGAATGCCCAATGGGCAAATATGTATTCCTCTGTTGACAAACTCTCAAAATGGATGGCCAACTTAATTAAAAAGAAAGCTATAAAAGCTAACATACCCTATATTTGGAACCAACAGGATAAAAAATATAAAATAGCGCATCCAAAGTAAATAGCAGACAGGTTCTGCTCTTACTACAGTAACTTATACAATCTAAAAAACGAGACCCAAATAGAACAACCTAACAGTGCATCAATCCGGGAGTTTCTTCGGTTAGTCAACCTACCATCTCTAGAACTGTCCCAAGCTGAATTTATGGATAATCCAATATCTATGCCTGAAATAGCTGATACAATATCATCTTTAAAACCCCACAAAGCCCCAGGTCCTGACGGGTACTCTGCGGAATATCGCAAATCCTTCATAACAACTCTATTACCACACATAACCAACATGTTCAATCCAGCTATGCGGAGAGGCAACTTTCCCAAGGAAATGTTACAGGCAACGATAGTGGTACTGCCTAAACCCGGGAAAGAGCCGAATATACCGGCCAACCTTAGGCCTATATCGCTGCTTAACAGAAATGTTAAGATATACGCTAAAACACTAGCCCGTAGAATGTTAAAAATCCTTCCGGGCATAGTACACTCAGACCAAATGGGGTTTGTGAGGGGAGGCAGGCCTCGGATGGCACACGGAGGATCTTGAATTTGATGCACACAATAGAAACATCTCGGATGCCGACAATTATGTTGGCCTTAGATGCCGAAAAGGCATTCGATAGGGTTCATTGGGGATATGTCTTTGAAACATTAAAAAAAATTTGGCTTTGGGGAGGGGATGATTCGTGCCATCCAGGCCTTATACTCTTCTCTCACAGCTAGGGTACTGGTGAACGGTATTTTGTCAGACCCTTTGATGATTACAAATGGTACAAGACAAGGTTGCCCACTATCGCCGATCTTATATGTCTTGGCTGTGGAACCATTGGCAGAGCTAATCCAAACAACATCTGATGTAAGGGGTGTGCCAATGAACTTCAGACAGTATAAAATAGGACTCTGGGCAGACGACATAATTCTTACGCTGTCACAGCCCTTGGAGTCTCTGATATCTGCCTGTCAGATATTGGAACACTTCAGTAAAATTTCCTTGTATAAATTAAATGTGGACAAGTCGCTTATTCTAGGCCTAAATGTCCCAAAAAATTTAGAAAATGCAATACGGCTGGAATTTCCCTTCGGGTGGAGGAAAAATAGTATATCATATTTAGGAATAGCTCTGACATCACCAATAAAAGATATAGAACACGAAAATTACCCAAAATTACTAAACTCTGCCCAGAAAGAGATTGACCACTTGTCTAAATTAAATCCATCATGGTTTGGTAAGATCATGTCCTACAAAATGAAGATCCTCCCATTAATTCTCTATCATTTTAGGGTCTTACCAGTCACAATATCCAATCAGACTCTCAATAAATTACAGAAACAGCTGAACAACTTCATATGGGGAGAGAAAAAAACACGCTTAGCGCTGTCTATACTAGCGCTGCATCGCAAAAACGGTGGTGCTGATGTCCTATAACCAAAAAGCATACCAAAGCCACCTTATTAAATCAGATTAGACAATTAATTCCATGTGAAAATGCGATGGGATGGCTTGGCATGGAAAGGGGTTATATGAAAGACATTCCTGGACAAGCGTTACTTTACGCATTATCAATTGGAAATTTATTAGACCCCAAAACTGTAGAACTATAATTTTCAGATATATCTCCCCCTATGCGAGCCTCAATTAACTCTTGGAACAATTTCTCAAAAAAAGTGGGTCTGTTTGGGAACTTGGGTTACCCCTCACTACCCATTGAGAAACTAACCCTCTTCTTACCAGATTTAGAACTGCGATCATGGAAGGCTGGGGGAGTGAGGTACCTGAGAGATCTTATATCTTCAAAGGAAATTATAAAATTCGATATTCTACGTCTCAGACACAACCTCCCTCATAACGAATATTTCAAATATCTCAGAATTAGTTGCTTCCTGAAAAAGTCACCTATCCACAAAATGAAGCTCTCTAATACACTTATTAATAAGATCACCTTGGTCCCCGTCATAGGCAAATCAGAGACAAGATACTTTTATGATACTTTGACTAATAATACAGTTTTGACGAAAAAATCATATATGTCAAGCTGGGAAATTGAATTAAAAGAAAAGCTACCTATAGAGTCCTGGACTAGAGCATTTAGCCTAATATCAAAGTCTACTAAAGGACTAGGCATATTGGAAAATCTGAGATGGTACTATACCCCCTCAAATATTGGAGATGGTCTATGTTGGAGGGGCTGTGGTCAGAGAGGTACACTGTCACATATTTTTTGATCTTGTCCTAAATTAAAACTATTCTGGGAGAAGGTACTCATTTTCCTACAAGATATCTTATGTTGCCAAATACCTAAAGAAGCAAAACTAATCTTATTGTTGATAGGCACTGAAAATCTCCCAAAACAGGCAAAATACCTATTAGCACATTCTTTAATGACAGCTAAAGCCATCATTGCAAAATATTGCAGAAACACAATACCACCAGAAGTGGACGAGTTCAAGAACCGTATAGCAGAACAATATATATTTGAAAAATGGTTAGCGTTTCGCAACAAATCTGTTAAACAATTTAGTGAATCCAGGGACATGTGGAGAGATTCTACTCAAAAATGATACAAATGTTTGATATTCAAAGATTCCATGGTACATAGTTGTAATTTTCTTTCTTGTTATGTAACAATAGAGATAAGTACGATATTAACAAGAAATCTATAGGTCAGATATAAAGATTGAATATATATTGTATAATCAATAAATGTAACCCCCGTTTTAAAAATATCAAGAATGACAAAAAAATAATGAAAATGGAGTATATACATGGTTGCTAGAGATGAGCGAACGTACTCGTCCGAGCTTGATACTCGTTCGAGTATTAGCATGTTCGAATTGCTCGTTACTAGAGGCGAGCACCACGCGATGTTCGAGTTACTTTAACTTTCATCTCTGAGACGTTAGCGCGCTTTTCTGGCCAATAGAAAGACAGGGAAGGCATTACAACTTCCCCATGCGACGTTCAAGCCCTATACCACCCCCCTGCAGTGAGTGGCTGGTGAGATCAGGTGTCACCCGAGTATATAAATCGGCCCCTCCCGCGGCTCGCCACAGATGCATTCTGACAAAGATCAGGGAAAGTGCTGCTGGTGCCGGAGCTGCTATAGGGAGAGCGTTAGGAGTGATTTTAGGCTTCAAGAACCCCAACGGTCCTTCTTAGGGCCACATCTGACTGTTGAGGCTGCTTTTAGCAGTGTTGCACAATTTTTTTTTTTTGTATATCGGCCGTGCAGAGCATTGCGTCCGCAGTCTGTAGTCATTGTACAGAGTATAGGGCCAGTACTGGTGAGGCAGGGAAAGAGATATTCAGGCTATATAGGCAGTGGGCTTTTTCCAAAAAATTGGGGAAAAATACTATATTTGGGCTGCCTGTGACCGTCTTCAGTTTACTGCGTGTCTGCTGGGGGTAGTAGTCCTAATTAATACGCAGCTAAGCGTTACAGCAGGCTTGCGCAAAATTGTTTCCTGGATCTGCTGTCTCTGTTACATCAGCGCCGTCATCCCGCCAGAGGGAAACAGTATACATAATATTATACGCTGCCTACAGTATCTATCTGCTGGGGGTAGTAGTCCTAATTAATACGCAGCTAAGCGTTACAGAAGCCTTGCGCAAAATTGTTTCCTGGATATGCTGTCTCTGTTACATCAGCGCCGTCATCCCGCCAGAGGGAAACAATATACATTATATTATACGCTGCCTACAGTATCTATCTGCTGGGGGTAGTAGTCCTAATTAATACGCAGCTAAGCGTTACAGCAGCCTTGCGCAAAATTGTTTCCTGGATCTGCTGTGCATTCCGTAAGGGAAGTCAGTCTCCAACCACAGGCCAATAAGCGGCACATTTAATTACAGCATTCTGTTTCTGCACTACTGGTAATACAGCATGCTGAGGGGTGGGGGTAGGCCTAGAGGACGTGGACGCGGGCGAGGACGCGGAGGCCCAAGTCAGGGTGTGGGCACAGGCCGAGCTCCTGATCCAGGTGTATCGCAGCCGACTGCTGCGGGATTAGGAGAGAGGCACGTTTCTGGCGTCCCCACATTCATCTCACAATTAATGGGTCCACGCGGTAGACCTTTATTAGAAAATGAGCAGTGTGAGCAGGTCCTGTCGTGGATGGCAGAAAGTGCATCCAGCAATCTATCGACCACCCAGAATTCTGCGCCGTCCACTGCTGCAACTCTGAATCCTCTGGCTGCTGCTCCTCCTTCCTCCCAGCCTCCTCACTCCATTACAATGACACATTCTGAGGAGCAGGCAGACTCCCAGGAACTGTTCTCGGGCCCCTGCCCAGAATGGGCAGCAATGGTTCCTCTCCCACCGGAGGAGTTTGTCGTGACCGATGCCCAACCTTTGGAAAGTTCCCAGGGTCCGGGGGATGAGGCTGGGGACTTCCGGCAACTGTCTTAAGAGCTTTCAGTGGGTGAGGAGGACGATGACGATGAGACACAGTTGTCTATCACTCAGGTAGTAGTAATTGGAGTAAGTCCGAGGGAGGAGCGCACAGAGGATTCGGAGGAAGAGCAGCAGGACGATGAGGTGACTGACCCCACCTGGTTTGCTACGCCTACTGAGGACAGGTCTTCAGAGGGGGAGGCAAGTGCAGCAGCAGGGCAGGTTGGAAGAGGCAGTGCGGTGGCCAGGGGTAGAGGCAGGGCCAGACCGAATAATCCACCAACTGTTTCCCAAAGCGCCCCCTCGCGCCACGCCACCCTGCAGAGGCCGAGGTGCTCAAAGGTCTGGCAGTTTTTCACTGAGAGTGCAGACGACCGACGAACAGTGGCGTGCAACCTTTGTCGAGCCAAGATCAGCCGGGGAGCCACCACCACCAGCCTCACCACCACCAGCATGCGCAGACATATGATGGCCAAGTACCCCACAAGGAGGGACGAAGGCCGTTCACCGCCTCCGGTTTGCACTGCTGCCTCTCCCCCTGTGCCCCAACCTGCCACTGAGATTCAACCCCCCTCTCAGGACACAGGCACTACCGTCTCCTGGCCTGCAGCCACACCCTCACCTCCGCTGTGCTCGGCCCCATCCACCAATGTCTCTCAGCGCACCGTCCAGCCGTCGCTAGCGCAAGTGTTGGAGCGCAAGCGCAAGTACGCCGCCACGCGCCTGCACGCTCAAGCGTTAAACGTGCACATGGCCAAATTTATCAGCCTGGAGATGCTGCCATATAGGGTTGTGGAAACGGAGGCTTTCAAAGGTATGATGGCGGCGGCGGCCCCTCGCTACTCAGTTCCCAGTCGCCACTACTTTTCCCGATGTGCCGTCCCAGCCCTGCACGACCACGTCTCCCGCAACATTGTACGCGCCCTCACCAACGCGGTTACTGGCAAGGTCCACTTAACAACGGACACGTGGACAAGCACAGGCGGGCAGGGCCACTATATCTCCCTGACGGCACATTGGGTGAATTTAGTGGAGGCTGGGACAGAGTCAGAGCCTTGGACCGCTCACGTCCTACCCACCCCCAGAATTGCGGGCCCCAGCTCGGTGGTGGTATCTGCGGTGGTGTATGCTTCCTCCACTAAACCACCCTCCTCCTCCTCCTCCTACGCAACCTCTGTCTCGCAATCAAGATGTGTCAGCAGCAGCACGTCGCCAGCAGTCGGTGTCGCTCGGCGTGGCAGCACAGCGGTGGGCAAGCGTCAGCAGGCCGTGCTGAAACTACTTAGCTTAGGAGAGAAGAGGCACACGGCCCACGAACTGCTGCAGGGTCTGACAGAGCAGACCGACCGCTGGCTTGCGCCGCTGAGCCTCCAACCGGGCATGGTCGTGTGTGACAACGGCCGTAACCTGGTGGCGGCTCTGCAGCTCGGCAGCCTCACGCACGTGCCATGCCTGGCCCACATCTTTAATTTGGTGGTTCAGCGCTTTCTGAAAAGCTACCCACGCTTGTCAAACCTGCTCGGAAAGGTGCGCCGGCTCTGCGCACATTTCCACAAGTCCCACACGGACGCTTCCACCCTGCGCACCCTGCAACATCGGTTTCATCTGCCAGTGCACCGACTGCTGTGCGACGTGCCCACACTGTGGAACTCTACGCTCCACATGTTGGCCAGGCTCGATGAGGAGCAGCATAGAGCTATAGTGGAATACCAACTCCAACATGGGCGGCGCAGTGGGAGTCAGCCTCCTCAATTCTTTACAGAAGAGTGGGCCTGGTTGGCAGACATCTGCCAGGTCCTTGGAAACTTTGAGGAGTCTACCCAGATGGTGAGCGGCGATGCTGCAATCATTAGCGTCACCATTCCTCTGCTATGCCTCTTGAGAAGTCCCCTGCAAAGCATAAAGGCAGACGCTTTGCGCTCAGAAATAGAGGCGGGGGAAGACAGTATGTCGCTGGATAGTCAGTGCACCCTCCTGTCTATATCTCAGCACGTTGAGGAGGAGGAGGAGGAGGGGGAGGAGGATGAGGAGGAGGGGGAAGAGACAGCTTGGCCCACTGCTGAGGGTACCCATGCTGCTTGCCTGTCATCCTTTCAGCGTGTATGGCCTGAGGAGGAGGAGGAGGAGGATCCTGAAAGTGATCTTCCTAGTGAGGACAGCCATGTGTTGCGTACAGGTACCCTGGCACACATGGCTGACTTCATGTTAGGATGCCTTTCTCGTGACCCTCGCGTTACACGCATTCTGGCCACTACGGATTACTGGGTGTACACACTGCTCGACCCACGGTATAAGGAGAACCTTTCCACTCTCATACCCGAAGAGGAAAGGGGTTCGAGAGTGATGCTATACCACAGGACCTTGGCGGACAAACTGATGGTAAAATTCCCATCCGACAGCGCTAGTGGCCGAAGGTGCAGTTCCGAGGGCCAGGTAGCAGGGGAGGCGCGGAGATCAGGCAGCATGTACAGCACAGGCAGGGGAACACTCTCTAAGGCCTTTGACAGCTTTCTGGCTCCCCAGCAAGACTGTGTCACCGCTCCCCAATCAAGGCTGAGTCGGCGGGAGCACTGTAAAAGGATGGTGAGGGAGTACGTAGCCGATCGCACGACCGTCCTCCGTGACGCCTCTGCCCCCTACAACTACTGGGTGTCGAAGCTGGACACGTGGCCTGAACTCGCGCTGTATGCCCTGGAGGTGCTTGCTTGTCCTGCGGCTAGCGTCTTGTCAGAGAGGGTGTTTAGTGCGGCTGGGGGAATCATCACAGATAAGCGTACCCGCCTGTCAACCGACAGTGCCGACAGGCTTACACTCATCAAGATGAACAAAGCCTGGATTTCCCCAGACTTCTCTTCTCCACCAGCGGACAGCAGCGATACCTAAACAATACGTAGGCTGCACCCGCGGATGGAAGCATTGTTCTCTATCACCATCCAAAACGTGGACCTTTTAGCTTCAACAATCTGTGTATAATATTCATCCTCCTCCTCCTGCTCCTCCTCCTGAAACCTGACGTAATCACGCCGAACGGGCAATTTTTCTTAGGCCCACAAGGCTCAGTCATATAATTTTTGTAAACAATTTTTATACGTTTCAATGCTCATTAAAGAGTTGAAACTTGCACCTGAACCAATTTTTAATTTAACTGGGCTGCCTCCAGGCCTAGTTACAAATTAAGCCACATTAACCAAAGCTATTAATGGGTTTCACCTGCCCTCTTGGTTGGGCATGAGCAATTTTTCTGAGGTACATTAGTACTGTTGGTACACCAATTTTTTTGGGCCCTCGTCTACAGTGTAATCCAATTAATTTTTTGCCCACCTGCATTAAAGCTGACGTTACATCAGCTGTGCTGGGCACTGCAATGGGATATATTTATGTACCGCCGGTGGCTTCCTGGCACCCACCCATGCTGTCGGTCCACACGGAGTTGTAACTGCATGTGTCCACTTCTAAAGAACCCCAGTCTGACTGGGGCATGCAGTGTGGGCCGAAGCCCACCTGCATTAAACATGACATTACCTCAGCTGTGATGGGCAATGCAATGGGACTAGAGATGAGCGAGCACCAAAATGCTCGGGTGCTCGTTACTCGGGACGAACTTTTCGCGATGCTCGAGGGTTCGTTTCGAGTAACGAACCCCATTGAAGTCAATGGGCGACCCGAGCATTTTTGTATTTCGCCGATGCTCGCTAAGGTTTCCTTGTGTGAAAATCTGGGCAATTCAAGAAAGTGATGGGAACGACACAGCAACGGATAGGGCAGGCGAGGGGCTACATGTTGGGCTGCATCTCAAGTTCACAGGTCCCACTATTAAGCCACAATAGCGGCAAGAGTGGGCCCCCCCCCCTCCCAACAACTTTTACTTCTGAAAAGCCCTCATTAGCATGGCATACCTTTGCTAAGCACCACACTACCTCCAACAAAGCACAATCACTGCCTGCATGACACTCCACTGCCACTTCTCCTGGGTTACATGCTGCCCAACCGCCCCCCTCCCCCCCACAGCGCACACCAAAGTGTCCCTGCGCAGCCTTCAGCTGCCCTCATGCCACACCACCCTCATGTCTATTTAGAAGTGCGTCTGCCATGAGGAGGAACCGCAGGCACACACTGCAGAGGGTTGGCACGGCTAGGCAGCGACCCTCTTTAAAAGGGGCGGGGCGATAGCCCACAATGCTGTACAGAAGCAATGAGAAATAGAATCCTGTGCCACCGCCATCAGGAGCTGCACACGTGGGCATAGCAATGGGGAACCTATGTGCCACACACTATTCATTCTGTCAAGGTGTCTCTGCATGCCCCAGTCAGACCGGGCTTTTTAATTCATAGACACAGGCAGGTACAACTCCCTATTGTGAAGTCCCTGTCGACCGACAGCATGGGTGGCTCCCTGGAACCCACCGGCGATACACAAAAATATCCCATTGCATTGCCCAACACAGCTGAGGTAGTAATGTCGTGCTTAATGCAGGTGGGCTTCGGCCCACACTGCATGCCCCAGTCAGACTGGGGTTCTTTACAAGTGGAAACAGATGCATTTATAATTCCCTGTGGACCCACAGCATGGGTGGGTGCCAGGAAGCCACCGGCGGTACATAGAAATATCCCATTGCATTGCCCAACACAGCTGAGGTAGTAATGTCGTGCTTAATGCAGGTGGGCTTCGGCCCACACTGCATGCCCCAGTCAGACTGGGGTTCTTTACAAGTGGACACATGTAGGTTAAACTCCGTGTGCACCTACAGCATGGGTGGCTCCCTGGAACCCACCGGCGATACACAAAAATATCCCATTGCATTGCCCAACACAGCTGAGGTAGTAATGTCGTGCTTAATGCAGGTGGGCTTCGGCCCACACTGCATGCCCCAGTCAGACTGGGGTTCTTTACAAGTGGACACATGTAGGTTAAATTCCGTGTGCACCTACAGCATGGGTGGCTCCCTGGAACCCACCGGCGATACACAAAAATATCCCATTGCATTGCCCAACACAGCTGAGGTAGTAATGTCGTGCTTAATGCAGGTGGGCTTCGGCCCACACTGCATGCCCCAGTCAGACTGGGGTTCTTTACAAGTGGACACATGCAGTTAGAACTCTGTGTGGACCCACAGCATGGGTGGGTGCCAGGAAGCCACCGGCGGTACATAAATATATCCCATTGCATTGCCCATCACAGCTGAGGTAATGTCATGTTTAATGCAAGTGGGCTTCGGCCACACTGCATGCCCCAGTCAGACTGGGGCTCTTTAGAAGTGGACACATGTAGTTACAACTCCGTGTGGACCCACGGCATGGGTGGCTCCCTGGAACCCACCGGCGGTACATAAATATATCCCATTGCAGTGCCCAACACAGCTGATGTAACGTCAGCTGTAATGCAGGTGGGCAAAAAATTAATTGGATTACACTGTAGGCGAGGGCCCACATAAATTGGTGTACCAACAGTACTAATGTACCTCAGAAAAATTGCCCATGCCCAACCAAGAGGGCAGGTGAAACCTATTAATCGCTTTGGTTAATGTGGCTTAAGTGGTAACTAGGCCTGGAGGCAGCCCAGTTTAACGAAAAATTGGTTCAAGTTATGGTTTCAACGCTTTTAAGAGCATTGAAACGTATAAAAATTGTTTAGAAAAATTATATGAGTGAGCCTTGTGGCCCTAAGAAAAATTGCCCGTTCGGCGTGATTACGTGAGGTTTCAGGAGGAGGAGCAGGAGGAGGAGGAGGAGGAATATTATACACAGATTGATGAAGCAGAAATGTCCCCGTTTTGGATGGTGAGAGAGAACGATGCTTCCATCCGCGGGTGCATAATACGTATTGCTTAGGTATCGCTGCTGTCCGCTGGTGCAGCAGAGAAGTCTGGGGAAATCCAGGCTTTGTTCATCTTGATGAGTGTAAGCCTGTCGGCACTGTCGGTTGACAGGTGGGTACGCTTATCCGTGATGATTCCCCCAGCCACACTAAACACACCCTCTGACAAGACGCTAGCCGCAGGACAAGCAAGCACCTCCAGGGCATACAGCGCGAGTTCAGGCCACGTGTCCAGCTTCGACACCCAGTAGTTGTAGGGGGCAGAGGCGTCACGGAGGACGGTCGTGCGATCGGCTACGTACTCCCTCACCATCCTTTTACAGTGCTCCCGCCGACTCAGCCGTGACTGGGGAGCGGTGACACAGTCTTGCTGGGGGAGCCATAAAGCTGGCAAAGGCCTTGGAGAATGTTCCCCTGCCTGCGCTGTACATGCTGCATGATCTCTGCGCCTCCCCTGCTACCTGGCCCTCGGAACTGCGCCTTCTGCCACTAGCGCTGTCGGATGGGAAGTTTACCATCAGTTTGTCCACCAGCGCCCTGTGGAATTGCATCATTCTCGAACCCCTTTCCTCTTCGGGAATGAGAGTGCAAAGGCTCTCCTTATACCGTGGGTCGAGCAGTGTGTACACCCAGTAATCCGTAGTGGCCAGAATGCGTGTAACGCGAGGGTCACGAGAAAGGCATCCTAACATGAAGTCAGTCATGTGTGCCAGGGTACCTGTACGCAACACATGGCTGTCTTCACTAGGAAGATCACTTTCAGGATGCTCCTCCTCCTCCTCCTCTTCCTCCTCCTCAGCCCATACACGCTGAAAGGATGACAGGCAAGCAGCATGGGTACCGTCAGCAGTGGGCCAAGCTGTCTCTTCCCCCTCCTCCTCATGCTCCTCCTCCTCCTCCTGAACGCGCTGAGATATAGACAGGAGGGTGCTCTGACTATCCAGCGACATACTGTCTTCCCCCGGCTCTGTTTCCGAGCGCAAAGCGTCTGCCTTTATGCTTTGCAGGGAACTTCTCAAGATGCATAGCAGAGGAATGGTGACGCTAATGATTGCAGCATCGCCGCTCACCACCTGGGTAGACTCCTCAAATTTTCCAAGGACCTGGCAGATGGCTGCCAACCAGGGCCACTCTTCTGTAAATAATTGAGGAGGCTGACTCACACTGCGCCGCGCAAGTTGGAGTTGGTATTCCACTATAGCTCTACGCTGCTCATAGAGTCTGGCCAACATGTGGAGCGTAGAGTTCCACTGTGTGGGCACGTCGCACAGCAGTCGGTGCACTGGCAGATTAAACCGATGTTGCAGTGTCCGCAGGGTGGCAGCGTGCGTGTGGGATTTGCGGAAATGTGCGCAGAGCTGGCGCACCTTTCCGAGCAGGTATGACAAGTGGGGGTAGCTTTTCAGAAAGCGCTGAACCACCAAATTAAACACATGGGCCAGGCATGGCACGTGCGTGAGGCTGCCGAGCTGCAGAGCCGCCACCAGCTTACGGCCGTCACACACGACCATGCCCGGTTGGAGGCTCAGCGGCGCAAGCCAGCGGTCGGTCTGCTCTGTCAGACCCTGCAGCAGTTCGTGGGCCGTGTGCCTCTTCTCTCCTAATCTGAGTAGTTTCAGCACGGCCTGCTGACGCTTGCCCACCGCTGTGCTGCCACGCCGCGTTACACTGACTGCTGGCGACATGCTGCTGACACATCTTCATTGCGAGACAGAGGTTGCTTTGGAGGAGGAGGAGGAGGAAGGTGCTTTAGTGGAGGAAGCATACACCGCCGCAGATACCACCACCGAGCTGTGGCCCGCAATTCTGGGGGTGGGTAGGACATGAGCGGTCCCAGGCTCTGACTCTGTCCCAGCCTCCACTAAATTCACCCAATGTGCCGTCAGGGAGATATAGTGGTCCTGCCCGCCTGTGCTTGTCCACGTGTCTGTTGTTAAGTGGACCTTGGCAGTAACCGCGTTGGTGAGGGCGCGTACAATGTTGCGAGAGACGTGGTCGTGCAGGCCTGGGACGGCACATCGGGAAAAGTAGTGGCGACTGGGAACTGAGTAGCGCGGGGCCGCCGCCGCCATCATGCTTTTGAAAGCCTCCGTTTCCACAAGCCTATACGGCAGCATCTCTAGGCTGATCAATTTTGCAATGTGCACGTTTAACGCTTGAGCGTGCGGGTGCGTGGCGTCGAACTTGCGCTTGCGCTCAAACTGTGGCGCTAGCGACGTCTGGACGCTACGCTGAGAGACATTGCTGGATGGGGCCGAGGACAGCGGAGGTGAGGGTGTGGGTGCAGGCCAGGAGACGGTAGTGCCTGTGTCCTCAGAGGGGGGTTGGATCTCAGTAGCAGGTTGGGGCACAGGGGGAGAGGCAGTGGTGCAAACCGGAGGCAGTGAACGGGCATCGTCCCACCTTGTGGGGTGCTTGGCCATCATATGCCTGCGTATGCTGTTGGTGGTGCCTCCCCAACTGATCTTGGCGCGACAAAGGTTGCACACCACTGTTCGTCGGTCGTCAGGCGTCTCTGAAAAACTGCCACACCGTAGAGCACCTTGACCTGTGCAGGGTGGCATGGCGCGAGGGGGCGCTTTGGGAAACAGTTGGTGGATTATTCGGTCTGGCCCTGCCTCTACCCCTGGCCACCACACTGGCTCGGCCTGTGCCCACACCCTGACTTGGGCCTCCGCGTCCTCGCCCGCGTCCACGTCCTATAGGCCTACCCCTACCCCTCAGCATGGTGTATTACCAGTGATTTGATTTCCCAGGCAGGAAAGAAAGTGGCGCAAGCCTGCTGTAAAACGTAGCTGGCTGCGTCTGATTTTTTTTAACGTTCTGCACGCAGCACACACGTACCCAGAGCCCTGAGGACTGTCAGAGGCAGGCGAAATACCATTTTTTCCCTTGTTTTTCAAAGGACAAGCCACACTGCGTGTATTCAATGAATACTACTAAGTTTAATAACTGTGTTGTGGCCCTGCAAATGTGTCAGAGAACTGCAGTGATGCAAAGTTATTGGCTCCAGCAGATCAGGGATTTCCCATGCAGGAAAAAAATTGGCGCAAGCCTGCAGTAAAACGTAGCTGGCTGCGTCTGATTTTTTTTAACGTTCTGCACGCAGCACACACGTACCCAGAGCCCTGAGGACTGTCAGAGGCAGGCGAAATACCATTTTTTCCCTTGTTTTTCAAAGGACAAGCCACACTGCGTGTATTCAATGAATACTACTAAGTTTAATAACTGTGTTGTGGCCCTGTAAATGTGTCAGAGAACTGCAGTGATGCAAAGTTATTGGCTCCAGCAGATCAGGGATTTCCCATGCAGGAAAAAAATTGGCGCAAGCCTGCAGTAAAACGTAGCTTGCTGCGTCTGATTTTTTTTAACGTTCTGCACGCAGCACACACGTACCCAGAGCCCTGAGGACTGTCAGAGGCAGGCAAAATACAATTTTTTCCCTTGTTTTTCAAAGGACAAGCCACACTGCGTCTATTCAATGAATAATGTATGTCTTCTGGCCCTGCCTACACAATTCTATCCCTGTAGTATTAATGCCGGGTGCAATGGTCTGCACAGCCGGTTTTGAGAAAAAAAAAAAATATGCAACACTGCTAACAGCAGCCTGGACAATACTGCACACAGATAGATGTGGCCCTAGAAAGGACCGTTGGGGTTCTTGAAGCCTACACTCACTGCTAACACTCTCCCTGCCTAACCACCACTTCTGTCCCTATTGCAGGGCGCAATGCTCTGCAGATCCAATTTTGAAAAAAAAATTAAAAATACAGTGCTAACACAGTACTGCACACTATTAGATGTGGCCCTGAGAAGGACCGTTGGGGTTCTTGAAGCCTACACTAACTCCTAACGCTCTCCCTACAGCAGCTCCAGCACGATACCACTGTCCCTCAGCTAACTCACAAGGCATGTGTGGCGAGCCGCGGGAGGGGCCGACTTTTATACTCGGGTGACATCTGATCGCCCCAGCCACTCACAGCAGGGGGGTGGTATAGGGCTTGAACGTCACAGGGGGAAGTTGTAATGCCTTCCCTGTCTTTCAATTGGCCAGAAAAGCGCGCTAACGTCTCAGAGAGGAAACTGAAAGTAACCGGAACACTGCGTGGTACTCGTTACGAGTAACGAGCATCCCGAACACCCTAATATTCGCAGGAATATCAAGCTCGGACGAGTACGTTCGCTCATCTCTAAATGGGACATATTTATGTACCGCCGGTGGCTTCCTGGCACCCACCCATGCTGTCGGTCCACAGGGACTTCACAATAGGGAGTTGTACCTGCCTGTGTCTATGAATTAAAAACCCCGGTCAGGTTGGGGCATGCAGTGTGGGCCGAAGCCCACCTGCATTTAATCGGACGTTACCTCAGCTGTGATGGGCACTGCAATGGGATACATTTATGTACAGCCGGTGGGTTCCAGGGAGCCACCCATGCTGTGGGTGCACACGGAATTCCCATTGCGGAGTTGTACCTGCCTGTGACTATTTATAAAAAAACGCGGTCTGACTGGGGCATTCAGACACCTTGACAGAATGAATAGTGTGTGGCACATAGGTTCCCCATTGCTATGCCCACGTGTGCAGCTCCTGATGGCGGTGGCACAGGATTATATTTCTCATTGCTTCTGTACAGCATTGTGGGCTATCGCCCCGCCCCTTTTAAAGAGGGTCACTGCCTAGCCGTGCCAACCCTCTGCAGTGTGTGCCTGCAGTTCCTCCTCATGGCAGACGCACTTATAAATAGACATGAGGGTGGTGTGGCTATGAGGCCAGCGTGTGGCATGAGTGCAGCTGAGGGCTGTGCACGGACACTTTGGTGTGCGCTGTGGACACTGCGTCGTGCGGGGGGGGGGGGGGGTTGGGCAGCATGTAACCCAGGAGAAGTGGCAGCGGAGTGTCATGCAGGCAGTGATTGTGCTTTGTTGGAGGTAGTGTGGTGCTTAGCTAAGGTATGCATTGCTAATGAGGGCTTTTCAGAAGTAAAAGTTGTTGGGAGGGGGGGGCCCACTCTTGCCGCTATTGTGGCTTAATAGTGGGACCTGGGAACTTGAGATGCAGCCCAACATGTAGCCTCTCGCCTGCCCTATCCGTTGCTGTGTCGTTCCCATCACTTTCTTGAATTGCCCAGATTTTCACAAATGGAAACCTTAGCGAGCATCGGTGATATACAAAAATGCTCGAGTCGTCCATTGACTTCAATGGGGTTCGTTACTCGAAACGAACCCTCGAGCATCGCGAAAATTTCGTCCCAAGTAACGAGCACCCGAGCATTTTGGTGCTCGCTCATCTCTAATGGTGGCTAATGTCGATTTCTGTATGGTGACTTATATTGATGTAATGCAATTTTACCTATAACCAATAAAAACTCCAATGAAGAAAAAAAAATCGAGAATCGGGAAGGAAGATTCCGGCTCCCATTAAAGTCAATGAAAGTAAAAAACTGTTTCGCTAATTTGCTCTCCAGAAGGTACCTAATGCAGCCAAAGCCTTCCAAATTACTACATGGCTCTGTTTTAGGCCCAGTGTTGTTCAACATTTTTAGAAATGATCTGGAGGAGGGAATTGATGGAAAAACTGATCAAATTTGCTGATGACACAAAGCTAGGAGGGATAGCTAAGACTAAGGAAGAGCGAGAGAGAGTATTCAAAAAGATCTAGAAAAGCTTGAACAGTGGGCGGCGACTAACAGAATGGTATTTAACAAGGAGAAATGCAAAGTCCTGTATCTGGGCAAGAAAAATAAAAAAAACACACACAGAATGGGAGGAATTGGGCTAAGCAGCACATGTAAAGAAGACTTGGGTATACTAATAGATCATAGACTGAACATGAGTCAACAATGTGATGCAGCAGCCAAAAAAGCAAACACAATTCTATGATGTATTAAGAGAAGCATAGAGTCTAGATCACGTGAGGTAATTATCCCACTCTACTCTTCTTTAGTCAGACCTCATCTGGAATACTGTATCCAGTTCTGGGCACCCCACTTTTAAAAAAGACATAGACAAACTGGAGCAAGCTCAGAGAAAAGTTACCAAGATTGTGAGCAGTCTGCAAATCATGTCCTATGAGGAAGGGTTAGAGTATCTGGGAATCTTTCGCTTGCAAGGCTTGAGAGGAGACTTAATAGTTATCTACAAATATCTGAAGGGCTGTCACAGTGCAGAGGGATCAGTCCTATTCTCATTTTAATAAGGAAAGACTAGAAGCAATGGGATGAAACTGAAAGGGAAGAGACACAAATTAGATATTAGAAAGAACTTTCTGACACTGAGGGTGATCAATGAGTGGAACAGGTTGCCATGGGAGGTGGTGAGTTTTTCTTTAATGAAAGTGTTCAAACAAAGGCTGGACAAATATCTGTCTGGGATGATTTAGTGAATCCTGCACTGAGCAGGCAGTTGGACCTAATGACTCTGGAGGTCTCTTCCAACTCACGAGGGTTTGATCATATCAGACCAATTTGATCAGCTTCTACCATGAAGTAAGATCTAGGCTAGATCTGGAAGAGGCTATTAATCTTGTATATCTGGACATTTCTAATGCATCTGACAACGTAACACATAATAGGCTGATATATAAAATCAGACAGCTCGGTCTGGGAGAAAATGTGTGTAGTTGGGTAAAGAACTGGCTCAGAGATAGAAAGCAGAGGGTGGTAATAAATGGTTCATACTCTGATTGGGCCACGGTCACTAGTGGGGTGCCACAGGGTTCAGTATTAGGCCCCATATTGTTCACTTTATTTATAAATGACCTGATAGAGGGACTGCACAGTAAAATATCAATATTTGCAGATGATACAAAACTATACAAATTAATACAATGGAGAACAATATATGGCTGCAAATGGATAAATTGGGAGCTTGGGTAAAAAAAATATCAAATGAAGTTCAATATTGATAAATGTAAGGTTATGTACATGGGCAGGAGAAATAGATGCCACCAATGTACACTAAATCGGGTACTGCTAGGGAAACATGATATGGAAAAAGACATGGGAGTACTAGTGGACTGTAGACTTAACTGGAGCAATTAATGCCAGTCAGCTGCTCCAAAAGCAAATAACATCTTGGGGTGCATTAAAAGGGGTATAGGAGCGAGGGACAAGAACATTATTTTTCCACTATATAAGGCACTTGTCAGGCCTCACATGGAATACTGTGTACAGTTCTGGACACCAGTGCTTAGGAAAGATGTTGCAGTGCTTCCAGGAAAGATGTTGCAGTGCTTGAGGGGGCTCAAAGAAGGGCAACTAAATTAATAAATGCAATGGGAGGACAGAGAGGCTATCAACATTAGGATTATTCACCCTGGAAACAAGATGGTTAAGGGGTGTAAAATTAGGGCTTTAGTCATGGTGAGAGGAATTATGAAGAGTTCCAAATATCAGTCCATTTTGGCACAAAACGTTTAGGCCTCTGCTAAAAAGCTGAAGAAGAAGAGGAATTACATATTTCAGCATGACAACTACCCAGAACATACCTACAAATCAACAAAATAATGGCTTCACCAGAAGGAAATCAAAGTTTTGGAGTGAACAGACCTGAATGCCATTGAAATTCTGTGGGTTGACCTGAACAGGAATATGAGATGACTTTTCAATCTGACAGATTTAGATCATGTTGCGTCCTCCGGACGTGCAACCTCAATAACATAAATCAAAGGCACAACTGTGCAAAGGAAAACATAACACTATGGGGAATACTCTCCCTATAGTCCCCTAACCCGGGAGGGGGCCCTGCCTACTCGGCGGACCAATCGCTCTGACAAGTGTGAGCCCACATGCGTGCCTGGGCCACTAACAAGTCCCTATCAGGGAGCCCTAGCACAAAATAGAAACGAAACAGAACCAAACAAAACAGAAAAGAACTTAGCTTGCAAGGAGAGCTTCCACCAAGCTGTGTTGCTCCACTGCTGTCCAAAATTCAACTGAAGTGATTATTGAGTTTGCACGTTCGTTGGACGCAACAGATTGACCAGCCCAGGAGATAGTGCTGGCCCTGTTTAAATAGGAGGTGCTGACTGAACTTCCTCCTGCAGCTACCACACCCCTCAGCTCCCTGAGAAGCAAGGGCACACCCAAAACCTGGTCTGGCCTGCAGGCAAGGTGCAGGCCTCAGCAGGGCTGCAACAGATCACTTTTGCAAGGAAGAGTGGGCAAGTCAAGATATGCCATGCTAATAGATACCTACCCAAAAAGACTGAATGCTGTTATAATGTTATCATAAAGGGTATATGAACAAATTATTAGTTTTAAAGTGTGCATATTTATGCAACCACATAATTTAGTGTGGCCAGTGTGAAACCGCATAACTCATGTAAAAAAGGTCTAAGGCTGGCTTTACACAGGACGACTATCATCTGAATGATCACTTAATAAAGGGGATGTAAGTGATAATACTCTCATGTAAGCATGGCCACCAACAGATTGACAAGTGAGAATTTGTCCGCTAGTCAGTGTTTCATTTCACAAAACCTAAAAAATATTCAGCGATTGATGAATTATAATCTGATGAAAAAAGAGACAATTATATAATCCAATGTAAAAAGACAATTCCCAAAACGCAAAATAAAGACATACACTAAGTGTAAAGGCGTATTTACATGGGTGAAAAATGTGCAAGTTCTTTGCAATTGCGCAAGGCTCAGAACTCATGCCTTGTAGTAGCCTATTATTTTCAATCGGGTAATTAACGTGGGTATTTTTTTCTCTTGTACCAATAGTGGAAAATAAAGATACATGGAAAAACTGAAACAGGACATATTTTTGTTTGATTCTTGTGCAAGAATAGGACTTGAAATGTGTGGTGTCTCGCACACAGATGGGGTGTCCATGTACTATTTGATGCGATCTGTGCTTGAGAGTCTCAAGTGCAACTTGCTATTGGATGTGTAAATACAGCCTAAAGCCTTAGTCAGACGGGCGTTTTTAGCCGCGATTTGCGCATGCGTCCGGCGATTTTTTAAAACCATTGCTTTGCAATGGTATCGGACACATGAGTGCTTTTTATGCGCTCGTCCGATAAATTATAGAACAAAAAATCGCAGATCGCACCTATCTGCGATCTGCGATTCCTGTTCTCTTCTGTATATGCGCTCAATGGGGCCGGCGGCAGCAGCGCCGACCCCATTGAGAACATATAGAAGACAAATCATTCTCCTCTGCCACAGCTGTAACAGCTGTGGCAGAGAAGAACGATGTTTGCCCATTGAATTCAATGGAGCGGCAATACAGCCGCTCCATTGAAAGCAATGGGCTGCCGGCGTGCGCGGGGTGAATTGTCGGGAAGGGGTTAAATATATAAGCCCTTCCCTGCAATTCATCCTAAAATGTGTTAAAATAAAAAAAAAATTGTATACTCACCTTTCCGCTGCAGCCGGAGTCCAGCCGCGGCCGCTGTCAGTTCTCCTGAACTGCTTCTTGGCACTATTCAGCCGGCGGGGCTTTAAAATCCCCGCCTGCTGAATGATCTGCCTCTGATTGGTCACAGCCCTGACCAATCAGAGGCAGGTTTCACTCACACACCCATTCATGAATTCATGAATGGGTGAGTGACTGCTGCCTCTCAGCGCTGAGCCAATCAGGGGCAGGTCTGACTCATATCCATTGATGAATTCATGAATGGGTGTGAGTGAGGCATGCCTCTGATTGGCTCAGCGCTGAGCCAATCAGGGGGCAGGTCTGACTCACACCCCCTTCACACCCACTGCAGGATGGCCGTGCGGAGCTCCGGCTGCCGGGAGAAGGTGAGTATACAATTTTTTTTTATTTTAACACATTTTAGGATGAATTGCAGGTAAGGGCTTATATATTTAAGCCCTTACCGACAATTCATCCCGGGCTCGCCCGCAGCGCATTGCTTTCAATGGAGACGGCTGTATTGCCGTCTCCATTGAATGCAATGCGCTGGACAGCTCCGGCCCGTTTCTAATGAAACGCGGCTAGGAGCAGATTTGCGGGCGATTTGCAGGCGACTTTCGCGCACCGGTCACGCGATTTGCGGATGCGCATCCGTCATGCGTCTGACTAAGGCCTAAAATGTCAGATATGTTTTGCGGAAAAAACAGGAATTTCTTTGATCTTTTTTGTAAGCAAAATATAATCTATTATTTAAATATAGTTTTATTTTTGTAATATGCTTAGAAATTTGATAAGTAAATGAACTAACTGACTTAAAATAAACTTTACTTTGCAGTACTCCAAAAATTGGTTTTGTTTTAGAAATTCAATCATAAATGTATTTTTTTTCATGTATGAAAGATACTTATGTGGTTATATTAATATTATTTGTGTACTTGAAGATGTTTATTTGCAGAGTATTGAAATATATAAATTAAAAAATATATATATTGTTTGTTTTTATATATGTTTTTAATACAAAGAAATAGCAAATGGTAAAAAAAATCTGTAGCCTAGAGGAAAAGTGAGTTGGTCTAAACATAGAGAACTGTGTCTGCAAAATATATTTATAAACTATTTGCCTTTATTGCAATATTCCAAGAATTAAATTAGAAAAATGTAAATTGTTAAGGATATAGCCTACATACATGATGCTGCATATCTTAGCAGAACTTGTCAAGTGAGTTCTTAAAATAAGAATGAATGAAATAATAAAAACCTATTAAAAATGAAGTATGCAATTTTTCATTGCCTTAAGCCATAGTCTTAACAGATTTTCACAAACTGATCATTAGCTGCTATAACCAACTTTTTTGCCCCATTCCAAATTTGTATTTATTCTTAGTATTTTTGTTTCACTACAAATATTAACACTTGCATTTTTATGGAACTAATAATATTTTCTGCATTAACATATTGTTTAGGCTTTAATGACATTTAATACTAATATTTGTATAATGTTTTCTGCAAGTCATAGTATTTACAGCTATGCTATTATATGATATTTTACTTTTATGGCCAACAAGGATATTGAAACTACTACTTGTATTTGCATTTAACATAGAATTTAATGAAATGAGACAGGGCATAGTAAAGGTCAGTTAGTGGCAAATACTTGCCCTTGTGAGCTTAGACAAACAGCAATAGTTGAGACTAATAACATTCAAATTTCATATTAAATTTCCTATAGCTGAACTATAAATATATGGAATAGATTTTATTTATTGTCCTAGTTGCTACTTTCTATGTGTTAAACTTTGGTAAATAAGGTCCAGTGAGGTCAGGGAGAGAAGTTAAAAGGAAAATGTTGAGGTTGATGAAGCAATCTTGCAGTTTGTTTTATATATTGGTTTACAATCATTTTGTTGCACTTTCTTTCTATGTACTGGTAAGAGGGATGAGTCTAGTCACAGTGCCAAATGTAATCATTTCTATGACTACTGCAAACTCCTTCAACTGAACCGATATCACATTTGTTCTAACCAATTGGTAAGATAGCAAAAAACACCAAAAAAGATTTTAAAAAATAATCAGGCCTCTAAGCACTTTTAAGTGCGTAAGTAAATATAAGGTGCATTCTGGTCCTTAAATTCATACCCTTGCTCATATAAGTTGAAGTTCTAAGTTGGTTGCTCAGTTGACTGTGTAGCTAAATTTCATTTGCATAACTTTCAGAGACTGTATAGAGAAAAGACAGTGCCAGCTTTTCCTGTTGTTGTATTCTCTGCTTATCAGTACACATTGTTCAAAGAGCACAATATATTAAATAGAGACAAAGATAGTGACTGATCACATGATTGCGGAAAACTATAGAGTTAGCTACTGGATTTAACAAGACACAACACAGAAAACAAGCAGAAGTCCACCATTAGTTTATTCTAACATTAGGGAGGCCATTATAAAAAAAAGTATAACAAATAAACACTCCTCTACCTCAAAACTTTCCCCCACACATTCAGGGCTTAGTTACATGGGCGCATCGGCGCCCGTTCACGGGTGCCTGTGGGGCCGTGTGACTGAGCCCTTACTGCAGGAAGAAGTACTGCAATGAAGCCGGTTGCATATTCTTTCTTCCAGCGCTGCGGAGAGATGTCCATCCTGAAGTGCGGCAGTCTTCTTCCTGCAGTCACACGGGCACCGATGCGCCCGTGTGACTAAGCCCTGATTAGGTTACCACTAATCCTGTCAGTGAGCTCATGGAATCCTGAGCTTTCAATGCGCGATTTGAGCTGTAATAGCTATATCTAGCCATCATTAGAGCTATATGTAAAATCTCAGCTAACACAGACGTACATGGAGATCAAACCCTGAACTCTCTATGCTCGTTCTGAGCTGCCTCAGCTGCATTTAGCCAACATCTGAGCTATATGCAAAAAGTTCTGCTAACATTGATGGGGAACACTATCCATCTGTTCTAGATGCAATAGCTGCCTGCAGTCAGAGTTATAAGGTCTAAACGCCTGACTTAAATATTGTTGTGGAACATCCATCTTGGCTCCACACTGGGCTCCTAAATATCCTGATGAATCAGCCTAATAGTTTTCCTAGGCTGAGGAAACGCGTCGATGAATATAATTAACCTACCATCTTGCCTAACTACAAGACGCACTCTTCCATATTAAATAAATATACAACTAAATCTATATTAGAGGTATCTTTATTGGAAGACTAACACAATTAATTCATTGCTTAGCCTAATCACAAAACTTACTCTTTCATACTAAATAACTATATGGCCAAATCTTAACTGGCTAAATTAGTATTGGAAGAATACAAGAAAGTCCAGTTATCTTACTCTTCCATACCAAATAACTATAAGGCCAAATTAAAACTGGCTAAATTATCATTGGAAGAATACACGAAAGTCCAGCTATCTTATTTTATTAATGTGAATTAACCCCTGGTATCTAAGCTACATCTCAGCAACAAGTGTACATATACAAGTCCTCCCTTTTCCTGTCTTGTGTTGCTGACATCCAATTCTGGCCACTGATTTTCTAAAAATCATCTAAGTGGCTATACAACATCCATATAAAAATTTCGAACTAGCAACTTAAGGAAGACACTTATTGCCCAGAACAGTGTCCGGGCACCTGACTACTGCAGGATGCATGGAGAGTGTGATAAACGATAGGAGAACAATCAGGACTGTTCTGATACCTCCACCCCTTGCATATATCAAAGTGATGCACAGCTAACACTAGCCAAAAGGAGTCTGACAAATCAGTTTATCAATATTTAATATCTTATATCGGGAAAAACAAGATACAAGTCAAAAAGCATTGACAATCAGAGACATTAAGGTCTAATATCTTTATTGTGCTTACATACTTACATCTGTACACGCACAAGAGAGCCTGGGAAGGAACAGCTCAAACATTCTAGGGGTTAAAGAGAGCTATATCTACATGTTTTATGTTTGTTTGTATATAATTCAAGTGGTGGTCTTTATTTTTAAATTTAAACTATTAAAAGCTATGTTTTAGATATAAAAAATAAATTTTCTAGCAAGGTTCTCTACAGTGAAGCATAATATATTAAAAGTAATTAACAAGCCCAATAACAGCTTTATTCATTTACACAGCTTGAAAATTTTAACTCAGCTTAGAGGGAACTACCGTGTATGCCCTGCACACCCATTGTATTACATGCAATAGAGCACCCATGAAACACTGATACATGCCACATTTGCTAAGAACCACCCAGGGTGCGACTGAAATAGGAGCTAGACAAGCACTACTGCAGAAGGCATTTTGATTGTAACTTGGAAAGGCCTCGAAGCTAAAAGAAACTGTATAAAGAATTACATTTATTTTTTTATATCTATTTTTAATCCTAAATAAGATGCACAATTTTTTTTTAAGTGATTTTATTTCTATTATTTTTTTTAATAAATAGAGGACATGTACAGCAATAAGTAAGTTTACATTTGATATCTTAATCATAAATGTTGTAAAAGAAGTCAAATTACATTTCTAAACTCTCTGAACAAATTGTATAAAATTAATGGTATTGTAAAATAATATTCATTAAAGTATTAAAATGGTAAAATGATTTGGGCAAAACTATCTCATTAGGGCTTTTAGATATGTCTATAATAATCATGATTAAAATCTGCCTACAAGTAATCATTTTGTTGAACTCTTGGTCATTGTACTAAAGGTGTGAGATTTTAAGATAAATTATTTTCCTAGTATTTTGGAAGATAATAATAGGATTTAATAAGATAAGATTTTTTTTCTTTATAATTGCTTACTTAAAAGAGAAAATAATTATATCAACAAATCTAAAATTATAGCTAAATTAAAGTAAAACATGCAGAAGAGTGTTAAACATTAAAATATAAATAAACTAATAACAAGCACATTTGGCCAAAATGTAATTTAGATGTAGAATGCAAATAAAGTTTTCTTTTTATCTAGTTGAAATGACTGCTCATCTAAAATAAAAACAGCAAAAGATGGGGTAACTTGAAAATCTATTTCTTTCAGACTCTAATAAATAATTTCTAAGTCACAGTCTTTTTGAATACTCTTGGGATAAGACATAGAGAAGACGAGCAGAATGGAAAAAATTATGATGAAAATAAAATCTAAATATTTGATCATTGAAAGCTAAAACCTGCATTTTAAATTACATTACCTTAAATTGTAAATAACTAGTATTGGGTGTCTGTCAGATGCAGAAAGAAATTAAATAATGGTAAAGCCAGCAATGTATCAAAGACATGAGAGAAGAGGAAATAAGAGGAAGAATAAATTTCTCCCTCAGCTTAATTTGCTTAACTAATTAATAAACAGGATAAACTTATTGATACACATCCATCAACAATCACAAATTTCAAAGCAAAAATTAAAATACTGCCTCATATTATTAGGCCTCAGACAGATTAGCGTTTTTTTGCACACAAATAGCCGCGCAAAAAGATTGCGCCTATTAGAATCAATGGCTTCCTATTGAAGTGTTCACATAATCAATTTCTAGATGCGCAAAATACTTGCACCTGCAAAAGATAGGCATGCATGGCTACAACAAATGCATTGAAGGTTCGTGCTGAGAGAAAAGATAGGACTTGACTAGAGATGAGCGAGCACCAAAATGCTCGAGTGCTCGTTACTCGAGTCGAACTTTCAGTGATGCTCGAGAGTTCGTTTCGAGTAACGAACCCCATTGAAGTCAATGGGCGACTCGAGCATTTTTGTATATGACTGGTGCTCCGCTAAGGTTTTCATTTGTGAAAATCTTAGCAAATCACCAAAGTCATGTAAAAAACACAGAAATGGATAGGGCAGGCGAGGAGCAACATGCAGGGCTGCATTTCGGGCTCCGAGGTCTCACTATTAAGCCACAATAGTGGCAAGAGTGAGAACCCCCCCCCCCCCACTGTCAGCATTAAGATCGTTCTCCTCTGCCACAGCTGTAACAGCTGTGGCAGAGAAGAACGATGTTAGCCCATTGAATTCAATGGAGCCGGCAATACAGCCGACTCCATTGAAAGCAATGGGATGCCAGCGAGCGCGGGATGAATTTTCGGGAAGGGCTTAAAAATATAAGCCCTTACCTGAAAATCATTCTAAAATGTTTAAAAATAAAAAAAAATTATGTCAGCATTAAGATCGTTCTCCTCTGACAGCTGTGGCAGAGAAGAACGATGTTAGCCCATTGAATTCAATGGAGCCGGCAATACAGCCGCCTCCATTGAAAGCAATGGGCTGCCGGCGAGCGCGGGATGAATTTTCGGGAAGGGCTTAAAAATATAAGCCCTTACCTGAAAAAGAAAGATTTTAGTGTACAAAAGAATAAAAATGCAGGCATTCTCTTCAATGGAGCCGCTGCTGCTGCCGGCGACTCCATTGATGACAATGGTGCGCTGGCACACCTGAATTCTTTTTCAGGGAAGGGCTTTACATATAAGCCATTCCCTGGAAATGAATTAAAAGTGATTTAAAAAACAAAAAAAATAGATACTCACCTCCCTTCAGCTGCTGGGGCACAGCCGCGGCTTCTCCTGCTGTCCCCTGCACTGTGGTGCTGAACTGCTGTCATTCAGCTGAGAGCTGCACTGAGCCAATCAGAGGCAGCACTCACTCACCCATTTATGAATTCATGAATGGGTGTGAGTGAGATCTGCCTCTGATTGGTCAGGCTGTGACCAATCAGAGGCAGCTCATTCAGCAGGCGGGGATTTTAAATCCCCGTCTGCTGAATACTACAGAGAGCAGTTCAGGAGAACTGCCAGCTGGCCGCAGCTGAACTCCGTCTCCCGGGACCAGGTGAGTATATATATATTTTTTATTTTTACACATTTCTGGATGAATTGCAGGGAAGGGCTTATATATTTAAGCCCTTCCCGAAAATTCATTGTGCGATCACCGGCAGCCCATTGCTTTCAATGGAGCCGGCTGTATTGCCGGCTCCATTGAATTCAATGGGCTAACATCGTTCTGCCGGGACAAGGTGAGTATATATTTTTTTTTTACTTTTTACACATTTTAGGATGATTTTCAGGTAAGGGCTTATATTTTTAAGCCCTTCCCGAAAATTCATCCCGCGCTAGCCGGCAGCCCATTGCTTTCAATGGAGCCGGCTGTATTGCCGGCTCCATTGAATTCAATGGTCGGTGCTCGTTTAATCGAGACGAGCACCGCGTGGTGCTCGTCTCAAGTAACGAGCATCTCCAGCACCCTAATACTCGAACGAGCATCAAGCTCGGACGAGTATGCTCGCTCATCTCTAGACTTGACCTATCTTTGGTGCGTTTTGCACAGGAATTCCGATTGACTCCTATGGGAACTGGATTAACACACAGCACGCACAACGAATAGTGTGAAGGAGCAAACTATGCACAAATATAGACCACGCCTCTAGCTTCTTTCACTCGATTTCCCCCCGCGCAAGTGGTGATCTTTTTGCCTGGCTATTTATGCGCAAAAAAATGCTCATATGGTCGAGGCCTAAGGCATAGAGAGTTTTTGTAAAATGTATGTATCTATGTTGATTACATTTTAAGCAGCAACATTTCCTAATGTGTATTTCAAAGTTTGTTTAAATGATTCAGAGACACATAAATAGAGAGATTGTGTCTTCCTATCTACACTAAAGAAAGAAAGGTCCTATTACAAACTAGGCGTTCTTTAGGGTGAAAATTGTTACCTGATTGAAGGATCAACATTTGGATTTTTAATAATTATTGATCAATGTCTCAGTTCTCAGCAAAGTTGCTCATTTTAATTTTTTAAAGTTTGCTTCATACCCTGTAGCTGACAGCCATTTGCAATGCCTGTAGTCAGAGCTAACTCTAATTATGGCCATTTAACTACTTAAATGCCATACCATCTAAGAAGTTAGACTGAGGGGGCTTTCCAGTATGTCATTAGCCCCCTCAATGTGATGTCAGAGTGCTAATCGCTTACCATGAAAGCTTGGGTGTTAGGTTGTGCTGCTGGGACCAGTTGTTCTACAGGTTTCCAGGAGTACATCTTCACAGATGTGGGATGTTTTAGCTGGCTAGGTGTGGATTTCTCCAGCCCTCTGGCTAGAGGATGCTGGTTTTCTTACACCCTGCAGTTTTGCTTTCATACATAATGCGTTCTGTTTATCTGTGCAGGTGGCTGGACATGTGTGTAAACAGTGATGTGTTCTGTGGGTCTGCACAGGTGGCCAGACATGAGGTATAAACAGTCCTGTTCTGTGTTGCATGCAATCCCTAGTGTATTGGTGTGAACTGCATCCTGTCCTGCTTTGGATCATTTTCCATCCTGGGCGAGTTAGGTCCATAGGTTTCAGCATGGGGCTGTCCCTATTGGGATGATCACCCTGCATGCTGGCAGATTTCATGCGTAAGTTGTCTTGTTACTGTAGGGACCCATGAGACAACAAGGACCCTTGAAGTGGGCTTGTGGGCTTAAGTTACTTGGCCAATTTATGAGCTAATGCCTTGTAGATTCTATAGCAATTCTATGTGGTTACACATGTGGGTATACTGGTGGGTGTCTAGAGCATTTGTCAGTCATTGGTCCATGTCTGTCCACAAGTACCATTTGGAGTTCTGCAGTTCGCAGATGAAGGAGACGTGACAGATTGAATAGCCATATCGTCAGATGAGAGAGACGTGACATTGGGGTCTTGAGAAGGTTCCCAGTGCTGCTATGTATTTCAGTCAATTTTGCCTTGTTTATGGCAAGGCTTAATAGGCTGCGAGTAAAAGTAATATATTCTGCAATACTTAAGTAATACAGTATATAATACAGGTGATCAGACAATTGAATATGTATATCCCTGGTGTATGGTGCGCATTTTCCTGCTCCCATTGGAGTCTATGGACAGCATGCTCCAAAGATAGGACAAGTCCTATGGTTGCATGCACCACAGACCTTTACATGTGAGTTGCCCTAGCACGTCCTATCTTTGGCAGGTGTGAGTATTTTGCCGCTCTAAAAAATGTACATGTGAAAACTTTCATAGGAAAGCATTGGTTCTAATAAACGCAATATTTTTTGCGTGCCTATTCGTGCACTGAAAAATGCTCATCTGATTGAGGCCTGAGGTATTATCAGCATGTCCATCAAAGTCCAAAATATCGCATTAATTATGATGGACAATGAACACAATAAGGAAATAACTATGTAATGCCAAAAACACATTTTTCTGCCAAACTGAAATTCAAAAAGAAGAAAAAAGGATTAAGGCCTCGGTGAGATGGGCGTTTTTTGCCGCGATTTGCGGATCGCATGACGGATGCGCATCCGCAAATCGCATGACCGGGGCCGAAAAATTGCCGGAAAAATCTGCTCCTAGCCGCGTTTCCTTTGAAGCGGGCCGGAGCACAGGAGCGCTGTCCAGCCCATTGAATTCAATGGAGCCGGCAATACAGCCAATCAGAGGCAGCCCATTCAGTAGGCGGGGATTTTAAATCCCTGCCTGCTGTATACTACTCAGAGCAGTTCAGGAGAACTGCCGGCCGGCCGCGGCTGAACTCCGTCTGCGGGGACAAGGTGAGTATATATATTTTTTTAATTTTTACACATTTTTGTATGATTTTCAGGGAAGGACTTATATTTTTAAGCCCTTCCCAAAAATTCATTCCGCGCTCGCCGGCAGCCCATTGCTTTCAATGGAGTCGGCTGTATTGCCGGCTCCATTAAATTCAATGGGCAAACATCATTCTTCTCTGCCACAGCTGTTACAGCTGTGGCAGAGGAGAATGATTTGTGTAGTATATGTTCTCAATGGGGTCGGCGCTGCTGCCGCCGGCCCCATTGAGCGCATATACAGAACACAAGGAATCACAGATCGCAGATAGGCGCGATCTGCGATTTCTGTTCTACAATTTATCGGACAAGTGCATAAAAAGCGCCCATGTGTCCGATAACATTGCAAAGCAATGGTTCTATAAAATCGCCAGTCACATGCGCATGCGCAAATCGCGCGAAAAATCGCCCGTATGACCGAGACCTAAAAGTGATCCAAAAGTCATATGAACCCCATAATGGTATCAATAAAAAATGCAGTTTGCAACATAAGAAAGAAGCCCTTGTAAAGCTCCATGAACAGAACTAGAGATGAGCGAACGTGCTTGTTTAGGACAATTACTCGATCGAGCATCGCTTTTTTCGAGTAACTGCCTACTCACGTGAAAAGATTCGGGGGGCTGGGGATAGCAGGGGGGAACAGGGGGGAGCTCTCTCCCCCCCCACTCCCCACCGCAACCCCCGCTCACCCCTGGCGCCCCCTGAATCTTTTCGTCCGATTAGGCAGTTACCCGAAAAAAACGATGCTCGATCGAGTAATTGCTCTACACGAGCACGTTCGCTCATCTCTAAACAGAACATAAAAACATTATTAGGTAAGGCTTCATTTACACAAGTATGCATTTGCACGTGCGTAGGTGCGCACAAATCTGCAAAATTGAATTTAATGAATGGCAGAGCACTGCCTGTAATTGGCTGAGTGCTTTGACCAATCACAGGTAGCGCTTAGCTGTCATTCAATGAATGGCTTAGTGCTGCTTGTGATTGGCTGAGTGCTGAGCCAATCAGACGCAGCTCTTTCAGCAGGTGGAGATTTCAAATCTCCGCCTGCTGAAAGAACTTCAAATCAGTGCACGGAGAACAAGTGGCTAGACACGCCTGAGCCCCGGCAGCGGTGGACAGGTGAGTGTATATTTTTTTTATTTTTTACTACAGCTAGGGATGATTTTCAGGGAAGGGCTGCAGCGACATCCAGCAGCAGCATCCCCATTGAAATCAAAGGGGGGGTCTTCGCGATCCTCTGTCACAGCTGCAGCATGGGATTCCTTACTCCCTGCGGGGAGACCCCTTGTCACTGAACACTGTAACAGGGCTGTCACAGTGTTCAGTGACAAGGGGACTCCCCATGGGGAATATTGATGTGCAGGAAGAACCTATGGTGCACGCATGTCCTGTTTTGCAGGTCTGTGCGTTTGCACACCTGTAAAAAAAGGAAATGTGAGCACACCATAGGGAACCAATGGTTCTAATAGACATTTGGTTTTGTGTGGAAATATGTACGAACATAAACATGCTCGTCTGAGCGAGGCCTACTGTCAGAAATTTGCAACAAAAAACTGTTTTTTTTCTTTAAAAAGTAGTAAAAGCCTAATGAAAACTATACAGACCTGGTATTGTCGTATCTGCTTTTACTCCACTCAGAAGTTTTTAGAAAAAAATTCTGTATATCATATAACATATGTAGTAACATTGTATTTAAGGCTTAAAAAGACATATGTCCATCCAGTTCAGCCTATAATCCTGCATTGTTGATCCAGAAAAAGCAAAAATCTCCATGAGGTAGAAACCAATTTTCCTCATTTTAGGAAATAAAAACTCCTTCCTGACTCATATTCTGACAATCAGAATAACTCCCTGGATCAACAACTCTTCTAAAGTAGGATAGTAACTATAGCATATAATATTCTTGCACTCGAGAAAGGCTTCTAGGTCCCTATGAAACACTAAATGATACCATTAAAACCACAACTTTTCCTGCAAAAAACAGCCCACAGAATAAAGTCAACATCTTATTTTTACCCCATTGTGAATGCCCCCCCTCCAACCCTTCCCCCCAAAAAAGTTTAAAAAAATATTCTGTAGTAGCATGTTTTTCCATTTCATCCCACTCAGAAATTCTCCAAAGTTCTTTTTTCAGTACATTATATAGAACATTAAATGATAAAATTAAAAATACAACTTATCCTGTAAAACAAAAAATTATAGTGATTGAAACACGGGGAGAAAAACAGAAGACCAAAAACTGGCTGGTTAATAAGAGGTAAAAATTAGCATATTTGGCTCCTAAAGCAATGGCTTTGGCATAAATGGTTGGTATCAAAGCATGAACAGAACAAGCTGGAAATGTCTTTATTGTTTTATTTTGTTCAGTGTAAACCAAAGAGTTAATAATGAGAACACCATTTTAATTAAGTTCCATTAAAAGATAAGGCTCTGTTCACAACATGCTTATTGCTTACACCCAGCGTATGTGCCGAAAATCTTTAATATATATGCTGAATATATCCATAGCTTTCTATGGACCTTACATACCTGGTTTCGCATGCCGGCATGGCTTTCTTTCAAACAGAAATGATGAAAATTCTGCTGGCCCAGGCAGATAGAAAGTATGAGATGGCAGTCAGGACCAAGTACTGAATCATGGATTATCATGTAAGCCCTTTGTCATTTGTTTTAACATTTCCACAGTTTGATGTGGGCAGAAAGGACTGTTGGCATGCAATTTTAAAAGCTTTTCCAATGTTAGATAGAAATGAAAGCGAGTGAAAATGATACATTTTTTGCAATTCCCTTTTATCAACTAACTAACGGTTTTTCAATGACTCGCTATGACCTCTACATAAATGTAAAATGTCCAATTATAGTTAAAGATGTTGATTCATTTTATTCTTCAAGGGATAACATGACCTCTAATTTTGCTTGGACAAATGTAAGTACATTTTATTTGCCCTCGAATGTATCCAATTCTAGCACTGTTTCTGCTTTTTTTCTTATAAAAATAAATATGAGTGAAATAAATCTTCATATAATTATTACTTGTAACTGTGACCATTTTTAGAACAACAATACATCAACAATAGCTAGCTACAAGTGTGCGTGTGTGTACATAGATGCGTACATTGGTGTGCACCCATGTACGCACAAAAACACAAGTGTATGCAGGTCCATGCATTGCCTTTGATTGAGCCACAGCTGGTGTTGGCGACTCTATTGAAGGCAATGGTCTGCCGGCACCCCTGAAGTGATTTTTCAAGGTGGAGCTTTAAATATAAGCTCTTCCCTGAAAAATCATCCCTTTTAGTGTAAAAAATAAATAAATAAATAAAAAAAAAAAAAAAATATATATATATATATACTTACCTGTCTGCTGCTGCCGAGTCCCCTCGAGGATGAAGAACACATCTGCCACATGCGGCAGATGTTTTCTTCATACCTGCAGGGAGTAAAGAATTCCCTGCTGCACCTGTCACAGATGTGACAGACGCAGCAAAGGAGTTCTTCATCCCCATGGGGAAAAAATAATTCCCTACTGCAGCTGTCACAGATGACAGCTGCGGTAGAGGATCCAGCTGCCGGCACGCCTTAATTTTTTTCAAGGAAAAGGCTTTAAATATAAACCCTTCCTTGAAAAAAAACCCAAACTGGGGTAAACAAAAATCATACTCACCTTTTCTTTAGCTGCCGGGGTTCAGACACATTCTGTCTCTGCTGTCCCCAGGTCTGCACTGAAGTTCTTTCAGCAGGCAATAAATGACAGGCGATAGCTGCCTGTGATTGGCTGAGGTTTAGAGATGAGCGAGCATACTCACTAAGGCAAATTACTCCAGCAAGTATTGCCATTTTCGAGTACATGCCCGATCGTGCCAAAAGATTTGGGGGCCGGCGGGGATGAGGGGGAGCTGCGGGCGTGAGCATGGGGGAGCGGGGGGGGGGGTGAGAGAGATCTCCCCCCTGTTCCACACCCGCTCCCCCCCCCCTGCCGCCCCCCACCGGCCCCCGAATCTATTCGGACGAGCCGGAATGTACTCGAAAATGGCAATACTCGCTTGAGTAATTTGCCTTAGCGAGTACGCTCGCTCATCTCTACAGAGGTTCTCTTTTAGCAGATGGGGAATTAATTTTTTACATCAGTTTGGGTTGTTTTTAGGGAAGGGTTTATATTTCAAGCCCTTCCCTGAAAAACAATTAAGGGGTGCCGGCAGCAGGATCCTCTACCACAGCTGTCATCTATGACAGCTGCAGTAGGGAATTCTTTATTCCCCAAGGGGATTAAGAACTCCTTTGCTGCATCTGTCACATCTGTGACAGGTGCAGCAGGGAATTCTTTACTCCCTGTGGGAGTAAAGAATCAGCTTTTTGTAAACAGATTTTGATTTTGTAGCCACTGTTAATTATAGACATTTCAGTCAGTATTCAAATGCACAAATGCATAGTTGTTATGTTAATTTCTGCTTTCCTGCCTATGGTAGACTATGACATATATATCTGCTCATATTACTTACTCCTCTAAAAACTCAATAGAAAAGGGGTTCAGATGTTTTTGCTATACGTAATATAATATCACAAACTATGTAAGTTGGAAAAATATTTGGGGGGTTTCTGAGAGACGCCATCCTAGAATACCTCAAGGAAAACAATGGTATAACTCCTCATCAACATGGGTTCATGAGGGGTCGATCATGTCAGACCAATTTGATCAGCTTCTACAATGAAGTAAGCTCTAGGCTAGACCTGGAAGAGTCTATTGATCTTGTATATCTGGATTTCTCTAAAGCATTTGACACCATGCCCCATGATAGGCTGCTTTATATAATGACACAGCTCAGCCTGGGCGAAAATGTGTGTAGCTGGGTAAGGAACTGGCTCAGAGATAGAAAGCAGAGAGTCGTAATAAATGGTTTGTAGTCTGATTGGGCCACCGTTACTAGTGGGATGCCACAGGGTTCAGTATTAGGCCCACTTCTGTTCAATATATTTATCAATGACCTGATAGAGGGACTACACAGTAAAATATCTATATTTGCAGATGATACAGAATTATACAAGACAATTAATACAACGGAGGACAATGGGCGGCTACAAAAGGACCTAGATAAGCTGGAGGCTTGGGTAGAAAAAGGGCAAATGAAGTTCAATATTGGTAAATGTAAGGTTATGCACATGGGCAGGAGAAACGGATATCACCAATACACACTAAATGGGGTGCTGCTAGGGAAAAGTGATATGGAAAAAGACCTGGGGGTACTAGTGGGCTGTAGACTAAACTGGAGTAACCAATGCCAGTCAGCTGCTGCAAAAGCTAATAAAGGCTTGGGTGCATTAAAGGAGGTATAGGGGCGATGGACTAGAACATTATCCTCCCACTATATAAGGCACTCGTCAGGCCCCACATGGAATACTGTGTACAGTTCTGGACATCAGTGCTCAGGAAAGATGTTGCAGTGCTTGAGGGGGTCCAAAGAAGAGCAAATAAACTAATAAATGGAATGGGGGGACTGGAATACCCAGAGAGGCTATCAAAATTGGGATTATTTACCCTGGAAAAAAGATAGCTAAGGGGCAACCAAATTACTATGTATAAATACATTAGGGGACAATACAAGGATCTCTCTCAATGATTTGTATATACCCAGGACTGCGATGGTAACAAGAGGGCATGCTCTATGTTTAGAAGAAAGCAGGTTTAATCACAGATGGGGGTTCTTTACTGTAAGAGCAGTGAGACTTTGGAACTCTCTGCCTGAGGAAGTGGTGATGGCAAAATCCATAGAGGAGTTTAAGAGGGGACTAGAGGCCTTCCTAGCCTAGAGTGCTATGATATTACAGGATATAGACATTAGGTGTCCAGCAGGGTTGTTGGTATCAAACGTTGATCCAGGGATTACTCTGGCTGCCATTATGGAGTCAGAAGGAATTTTTTTCCTCCAAATGTGCTAAATTGGCTTGCTGTTTTTTTCAGCCTTCCTCTGGACCAGCAAGGGGGGATGGGTTGAAACAGGCTGAACTAGATAGACATTGTCTTCATTCAGCCTCAGATACTATGTTACTATCTGTACTGTATTAATATATATGTTTACTCATTCAGGGATTCATTTTGACTACCATATATGCTAAGAAGGTATTTTTTTGCTAAGATGAGAAAAATTGCCTTCTGTCTCATAAGTATTGTCTTGCCTACCTCTGGCTTAACATGGTAACGTAGTAGGTTAAAGAAGATGGACTAATTTTTTTAGTGAGCAAGAGAGAGAATGCATTAAACCTCCTAGTTTCATAATAACAGAAACAAATTAATTAAATATATTATATTTAAAATGTTTTTTCCAACTGATTTGACATCTTATGTTAGTGCTGCAAATGCACAGGGGTCGGAGCAGAAGCTGCTGCTATGACCCCTGTGTAGGTGACAGCGCTAGTAACTGTAGGCTAAAGTCTCATTGAAATCAATGGGAGCTGCACCTGCAGTTACAAGCACTGGCCACTACACAGGGGTCAGAGCAGTAGATTTGCAACTCTGACAGCAAGCACCCAAAGAGTTGGGTGGAGTCCTGAGCAGATAAGTCATCGATAATATTTTACCTGGAAAACTACTGTAATATATTATTTATTTTGTTAATGGTAATTAACCCCTTCCCGCTCCATGACGTACATTTACGTCCTGGAGCATCGGGGTATGTATGCAGAAAGGTCGCAGGGGGACCTCTCTGCATACAGCGCGGGCGTCAGCTCTTTACTACAGCTGACACCCGCAGGCAATAGCCGCGATCTGCTGTTTGGGTCGATTGCGGCTCTTATCCCTTTAAATGCTTTAAAGCCCCGAACGCTGTTCAGGGGTCACGTACGGTCCCCACGCAGTTAGATCGGGGAAGCCGTGCAGGTGTCATGGCTGCCGGGGGCCTTCTGAAAGGCCCCAGGGTGCTGCACTACGTCGACGGAAAAATAAAAAAGCCATTGCGCGCACAAGATGACTGCGGAAAATAATTGAAAAAAATTAAATGTCTTTTTTAAAAAAAGACTAGTATAGTAAAAAAGAAACGATACAAGTTTGGTATCGTAGTAATCGCACTGACCCATAGAATAAAGTTATCATGTCATTTTTGTTGCAGTTGTGCGCCATAGAAGATGCACTGAAAGATGGCGGAATGTTGTTTATTTTTCATTTTACTCCACTTAAAAAATTTTTTAAGTTTTTCTGTACATTATATGGTACATTAAATAACACCATTGAAAAATACAACTTGTCCTGCAAAAAACAAGCCCTCATACAGCAACATCGATGGATAAATAACGGAGTTATGACTTTTTTAAGGGGGGGGGAAAGAAAATGGAAAAAAAAGGACGCGTCATGAAGGGTTTAATAATACCATTGGAAAATCAAGGGGTAGCATACACAGAAGACAGTTTAAAGACGAAATGAGACCTTTGTTTTGAGAACCTTGGACCTTACCTCAGTAATAAATAATTTTTCATAAATATTTTTATTTAGAAGTGGAAAATAGTCCCAAAATATATGACATTGTAAAAACTTCAGAACTTGAAAAAAATCATACAGCATATGAGCAAATACACCTTTATGATATTAACTTCTATTTATCCAAACAATGCACACTGGTAAGGTTTAGTTCCTGATATCAGAATTTATGTTAGAATTTCCTGCAAGTATAAATAAGATTTAGATGATCGCTAAGAATAACCTTTCTGCTTTTGTTTACCAAGATACCATAGGGAATGTTCTGAAAGCATGAACCCTAGAACTTTCTATCCCTTTGCTGTTAAACAGAAAAGCATAGTTTATTCCATGTACTTTGAAATATTAGAAAAGCACTTCATCAAAGCCTATAATTTAAATAAGCAAGAAATAATGTAGCAACCTCTCACTAGGAATTGTCAAATATTTAACTCATATAAGGGGGAAAAGAACTTGATTCACTCTAATTTTAGATTTATTGCATTAGGATTAATGTGAGTTTCGATATGTTCTTAAAATTACAAACGTGTCTATATCATAAGATGGCAATGCAATATAATTAGTGTATATTTAGGAGATTATTACAAGCATACACTTAATCGTACAATTTCCATGAAAACTCATTGTTAAAAAGGTTGTAATATATATAGGAAATATATTTATGTGAAAAGGCTTGCAGCAATGATTTCTTTTTGCAAAAAAGACCTGACAAACATTCTTCAAACTTTGCTTTCATTAAGAATTCTTTGAAAGCTTTGAAAATCTTTCCAAGTGGAAATTGCCAATAGCACGATCACCCTATATTTTCTAAAGCACCTCCCACAAGTTGGCTTTGCTTGTATGGTAGTTTTTTCATATCATTCAATTAAGTTGCTCCCACAATAACTCTGTAGACATAAGATCTAGTGATTGCATTTCAGACAGAATACCAACTGACTCATTCTTGTCTAAATGGATGTTGCACAATTTGTACAAGTGCTATGGGTCCTGTTGTAGAATAAAACTAATTATTAGTTCCAGTCATGTGCCGTCTAAAGGGTTTGAGATTGCATTAAAGAGTGAAAGCCTTTCTAAGGGCTTAGTCACACAGGTGCATGAGTGCCCGTGTGACTGAGCCCTTACTGCAGGAAGAAGACGGACGTACTCCCGCAGCGCTGAAGAAAGAACACATGACCGGCAATGAAGCCAGTCACATGTTCTTTCCTCCGGCGCTGCAGGGAGACGTCCGTCCTGAAGTTGGCCGTCTTCTTCCTGCAGTAACACAGGCGCCGATGCGCCCATGTGACTAAGCCCTAAAACCATACCTCACTTTTGAGGTGACTTTTCAGAATAAGGTACCATGTGTGTAAATGAGTGATAACCCTATTTCTGGCTTTCATGTGACATTTGTTAGTTTCCCCCTATGTATCTCTAAATTTCAGTTGACCCTAAGTTGATGGGTGGGAACTGCTGTTATGAAATCTCTAGACATTATAAACCCAGAATGTTGCACACCCTCGTCATAAAAAGCATAATGCAGGACACTGCAGCAGTACTGAGAAGTATAGATGTGAGTAGATGTAAGACAATAAACACTTACCAGTTAGCTGCTGCAGCCTCTCTGTGAGAGTCCTTTCACCAGCTCTACTCTACATAGAAATGCTTAATTGTAAAAAGGAGAAAATGATGGACCATGGGCACAACCCTTGAAACGAAAAGCGCTTAAAAGCAAAGGGATTAACCCAATGTCTTCTTTATTAATTAAATGATAGCCAGCACAAATAGCATGTTTTGGGGATGCAGCAGCTTCTTCAGGGCTGGAAAGAATACTAATAGAGATAAGCGAACGTACTCGTCCGAGCTTGATACTCGTTTGAGTATTAGCGTGTTCGAAATGCTCGTTACTAGAGGCGAGCACCACGCGATGTTCGAGTTACTTTCACTTTCATCTCTGAGACGTTAGCGCGCTTTTCTGGCCAATAGAAAGACAGGGAAGGCATTACAACTTCCCCCTGCGACGTTCAAGCCCTATACCACCCCCCTGCAGTGAGTGGCTGGCGAGATCAGGTGTCACCCGAGTATATAAATCTGCCCCTCTCGCGGCTCGCCACAGATGCATTCTGACAGAGATCAGGGAAAGTGCTGCTGGTGCCGGAGCTGCTATAGGGAGAGCGTTAGGAGTGATTTTAGGCTTCAAGAACCCCAACGGTCCTTCTTAGGGCCACATCTGACCGTGTGCAGTACTGTTGAGGCTGCTTTTAGCAGTGTTGCATAATTTTTTTTTTTGTATATCGGGCGTGCAGAGCATTGCGTCGGCAGTCTGCAGTCATTGTACAGAGTATAGGGCCAGTACTGGTGAGGCAGGGAAAGAGATATTCAGGCTATATAGGCAGTGGGCTTTTTCAAAAAAATTGGGGAAAAATACTATATTTGGGCTGCCTGTGACCGTCTTTAGTTTACTGCGTGTCTGCTGGGGGTAGTAGTCCTAATTAATACGCAGCTAAGCGTTACAGCAGGCTTGCGCAAAATTGTTTCCTGGATCTGCTGTCTCTATTACATCAGCGCTGTCATCCCGCCAGAGGGAAACAGTATACATAATATTATACGCTGCCTACAGTATCTATCTGCTGGGGGTAGTAGTCCTAATTAATACGCAGCTAAGCGTTACAGCAGGCTGGCGCAAAATTGTTTCCAGGATCTGCTGTCTCTGTTACATCAGCACCGTCATCCCGCCAGAGGGAAACAGTATACATAATATTGTACACTGCCTACAGTATCTATCTGCTGGGGGTAGTAGTCCTAATTAATACGCAGCTAAGCGTTACAGCAGGCTTGCGCAAAATTGTTTCCTAGATCTGCTGTCTCTGTTACATCAGCGCCGTCATCCCACCAGAGGGAAACAGTATACATAATATTATACGCTGCCTACAGTATCTATCTGCTGGGGGTAGTAGTCCTAATTAATACGCAGCTAAGCGTTACAGCAGGCTTGCGCAAAATTGTTTCCTGGATCTGCTGTCTCTGTTACATCAGCGCCGTCATCCCGCCAGAGGGAAACAGTATACATAATATTATACGCTGCCTACAGTATCTATCTGCTGGGGGTAGTAGTCCTAATTAATATGCAGCTAAGCGTTACAGCAGCCTTACGCAAAATTGTTTCCTGGATCTGCTGTGCGTTCCGTAAGGGAAGTCAGCCTCCAACCACAGGCCAATAAGCGGCACATTTAATTACAGCGTTCTGTTTCTGCACTACTGGTAATACAGCATGCTGAGGGGTAGGGGTAGGCCTAGAGGACGTGGACGCGGGCGAGGACGTGGAGGCCCCAGTCAGGGTGTGGGCACAGGCCGAGCTCCTGATCCAGGTGTATCGCAGCCGACTGCTGCGGGATTAGGAGAGAGGCACGTTTCTGGCGTCCCCACATTCATCTCACAATTAATGGGTCCACGCGGTAGACCTTTATTAGAAAATGAGCAGTGTGAGCAGGTCCTGTCGTGGATGGCAGAAAGTGCATCCAGCAATCTATCGACCACCCAGAATTCTGCGCCATCCACTGCTGCAACTCTGAATCCTCTGGCTGCTGCTCCTCCTTCCTCCCAGCCTCCTCACTCCATTACAATGACACATTCTGAGGAGCAGGCAGACTCCCAGGAACTGTTCTCGGGCCCCTGCCCAGAATGGGCAGCAATGGTTCCGAATCCTCTCCCACTGGAGGAGTTTGTCGTGACCGATGCCCAACCTTTGGAAAGTTCCCGGGGTCCGGGGGATGAGGCTGGGGACTTTCGGCAACTGTCTCAAGAGCTTTCAGTGGGTGAGGAGGACGATGACGATGAGACACAGTTGTCTATCACTCAGGTAGTAGTAATTGGAGTAAGTCCGAGGGAGGAGCGCACAGAGGATTCGGAGGAAGAGCAGCAGGACGATGAGGTGACTGACCCCACCTGGTTTGCTACGCCTACTGAGGACAGGTCTTCAGAGGGGGAGGCAAGTGCAGCAGCAGGGCAGGTTGGAAGAGACAGTGCGGTGGCCAGGGGTAGAGGCAGGGCCAGACCGAATAATCCACCAACTGTTTCCCAAAGCGCCCCCTCGTGCCATGCCACCCTGCAGAAGCCGAGGTGCTCAAAGGTCTGGCAATTTTTCACTGAGAGTGCAGACGACCGACGAACAGTGGTGTGCAACCTTTGTCGCGCCAAGATCAGCCCAGGAGCCACAACCACCAGCCTCACCACCACCAGCATGCGCAGACATATGATGGCCAAGCACCCCACAAGGTGGGACGAAGGCCGTTCACCGCCTCCGGTTTGCACCGTTGCCTCTCCCCCTGTGCCCCAACCTGCCACTGAGATCCAACCCCCCTCTCAGGACACAGGCACTACCGTCTCCTGGCGTGCACCCACACCCTCACCTCCGCTGTGCTCGGCCCCATATACAAATGTCTGTCAGCACACCGTCCAGCCGTCGCTAGCACAAGTGTTGGAGCGCTAGCGCAAGTACGCCACCACGCACCCGCACGCTTAAGCGTTAAACGTGCACATAGCCAAATTTATCAGCCTAGAGATGCTGCCGTATAGGGTTGTGGAAACGGAGGCTTTCAAAGGTATGATGGCGGCGGCGGCGGCCCCGCACTACTCAGTTCCCAGTCGCCACTACATTTCCTGATGTGCCGTCCCAGCCCTGCACGACCACGTCTCCCGCAACATTGTACACGCCCTCACCAACGCGGTTACTGCCAAGGTCCACTTAACAATGGACACGTGGACAAGCACAGGCGGGCAGGGCCACTATATCTCCCTGACGGCACATTGGGTGAATTTTGTGGAGGCTGGGACAGAGTCAGAGCCTGGGACCGCTCACGTCCTACCCACCCCCAGAATTGTGGGCCCCAGCTCGGTGGTGGTATCTGCGGCGGTGTATGCTTCCTCCACTAAACCACCCTCCTCCTCCTCCGCAACCTCTGTCTCGCAATCAAGATGTGTCAGCAGCAGCCCGTCGCCAGCAGTCGGTGTCGCGCGGCGTGGCAGCACAGCGGTGGGCAAGCGTCAGCAGGCCGTGCTGAAACTACTCAGCTTAGGAGAGAAGAGGCACACGGCCCACGAACTGCTGCAGGGTCTGACACCTGCTCTGCGCACCCTGCAATATCGGTTTCATCTGCCAGTGCACCGACTGCTGTGCGACGTGCCCACACGGTGGAACTCTACGCTCCACATGTTGGCCAGGCTCTATGAGCAGCGTAGAGCTATAGTGGAATACCAACTCCAACATGGGCGGCGCAGTGGGAGTCAGCCTCCTGAATTCTTTACAGAAGAGTGGGCCTGGTTGGCAGACATCTGCCAGGTCCTTGGAAACTTTGAGGAGTCTACCCAGATGGTGAGCGGCGATGCTGCAATCATTAGCGTCACCATTCCTCTGCTATGCCTCTTGAGAAGTTCCCTGCAAAGCATAAAGGCAGATGCTTTGCGCTTGGAAACAGAGGCGGGGGAAGACAGTATGTCGCTGAATAGTCAGAGCACCCTCCTGTCTATATCTCAGCGCGTTGAGGAGGAGGAGGAGGAGCATGAGGAGGATGAGGAGGAGGGGGAAGGGACAGCTTGGCCCACTGCTGAGGGTACCCATGCTGTTTGCCCGTCATCCTTTCAGCGTGTATGGCCTGAGGAGGAGGAGGAGGAGGAAGAGGATCCTGAAAGTGATCTTCCTAGTGAGGACAGCCATGTGTTGCGTACAGGTACCCTGGCACACATGGCTGACTTCATGTTAGGATGCCTTTCTCGTGACCCTCGCGTTACACGCATTCTGGCCACTACGGATTACTGGGTGTACACACTGCTCGACCCATGGTATAAGGAGAACCTTTCCACTCTCATACCCGAAGAGGAAAGGGGTTCAAGAGTGATGCTATACCACAGGACCCTGGCGGACAAACTGATGGTAAAATTCCCATCCGACAGCGCTAGTGGCAGAAGGCGCAGTTCCGAGGGCCAGGTAGCAGGGGAGGCGCAGAGATCAGGCAGCATGTACAGCACAGGCAGGGGAACACTCTCTAAGGCCTTTGACAGCTTTCTGGCTCCCCAGCAAGACTGTGTCACCGCTCCCCAGTCAAGGCTGAGTCGGCAGGAGCACTGTAAAAGGATGGTAAGAGAGTACGTAGCCGATCGCACGACCGTCCTCCGTGACGCCTCTGCCCCCTACAACTACTGGGTGTCGAAGCTGGACACGTGGCCTGAACTCGCGCTGTATGCCCTGGAGGTGCTTGCTTGTCCTGCGGCTAGCGTCTTGTCAGAGAGGGTGTTTAGTGCGGCTGGGGGAATCATCACAGATAAGCATACCCGCCTGTCAACCGACAGTGCCGACAGGCTTACACTCACCAAGATGAACAAAGCCTGGATTTCCCCAGACTTCTCTTCTCCACCAGCGGACAGCAGCGATACCTAAACAATACGTAGGCTGCACCCGCGGATGGAAGCATTGTTCTCTATCACCATCAAAAACGGGGACCTTTTAGCTTCATCAATCTGTGTATAATATTCATCCTCCTCCTCCTGCTCCTCCTCCTGAAACCTGAAGTAATCACGCCGAACGGGCAATTTTTCTTAGGCCCACAAGGCTCAGTCATATAATTTTTGTAAACAATTTTTATACGTTTCAATGCTCATTAAAGCGTTGAAACTTGCACCTGAACCAATTTTTATTTTAACTGGGCTGCCTCCAGGCCTAGTTACCAATTAAGCCACATTAACCAAAGCGATTAATGGGTTTCACCTGCCCTCTTGGTTGGACATGGGCAATTTTTCTGAGGTACATTAGTACTGTTGGTACACCAATTTTTTGGGGCCCTCGCCTACAGTGTAATCCAATTAATTTTTAGCCCACCTGCATTAAAGCTGACGTTACATCAGCTGTGCTGGGCTCTGCAATGGGATATATTTATGTACCGCCGGTGGCTTCCTGGCACCCACCCATGCTGTGGGTCCACACAGAGTTGTAACTGCATGTGTCCACTTCGAAAGAACCCCAGTCTGACTGGGGTATGCAGTGTGGGCCGAAGCCCACCTGCATTAAACATGACATTACCTCAGCTGTGATGGGCAATGCAATGGGATATATTTATGTACCGCCGGTGGCATCCTGGCACCCACCCATGCTGTCGGTCCACAGGGACTTCACAATAGGGAGTTGTACCTGCCTGTGTCTATGAATTAAAAACCCCGGTCAGGTTGGGGCATGCAGTGTGGGCCGAAGCCCACCTGCATTTAATCTGACGTGAGCTCTGCTGTCCAGGGCACTGCAATGGGATACATTTATGTACAGCCGGTGGGTTCCAGGGAGCCACCCATGCTGTGGGTGCACACGGAATTCCCATTGCGGAGTTGTACCTGCCTGTGACTATTTATAAAAAACCGCGGTCTGACTGGGGCATGCAGACACCTTGACAGAATAAATAGTGTGTGGCACATAGGTTCCCCATTGCTATGCCCACGTGTGCAGCTCCTGATGGCGGTGGCACAGGATTATATTTTTCATTGCTTCTGTACAGCATTGTGGGCTATCACCCTGCCCATTTTAAAGAGGGTCGCTGCCTCGCCGTGCCAACCCTCTGCAGTGTGTGCCTGCAGTTCCTCCTCATGGCAGATGCACTTATAAATAGACATGAGGGTGGTGTGGCTATGAGGCCAGCGTGTGGCATGAGTGCAGCTGAAGGCTGCGCAGGGACACTTTGGTGTGCGCTGTGGACACTGCGTCGTGCGGGGGGGGGGTTGGGCAGCATGTAACCTAGGAGAAGTGGCAGCGGAGTGTCATGCTGGCAATGATTGTGCTTTGTTGGAGGTAGTGTGGTGCTTAGCTAAGGTATGCATTGCTAATGAGGGCTTTTCAGAAGTAAAAGTTGTTGGGAGGGGGGGGGCACTCTTGCCGCTATTGTGGCTTAATAGTGGGACCTGGGAACTTGAGATGCAGCCCAACATGTAGCCCCTCGCCTGCCCTATCAGTTGCTGTGTCGTTCCCATCACTTTCTTGAATTGCCCAGATTTTCACAAATGGAAACCTTAGCGAGCATCGGCGATATACAAAAATGCTCGGGTCGCTCATTGACTTCAATGGGGTTCGTTACTCGAAACGAACCCTCGAGCATCACGAAAATTTCGTCCCAAGTAACGAGCACCCGAGCATTTTGGTGCTCGCTCATCTCTAAATACTAATAAAATGAATGGAAGTAGAAGGTAGGAAGAACAAGAGAAAAAAATAAAATCAATATTTAAGAGCAATAATGAACTAAATGGGCAGCATGAATTATCACCATGTCTACTATCTGTTATCTGTCTTGTTTTCTTTGTTATTAGAGATGAACTTCACTTGACAAGAGGCAGTGAACAGTGAATTAGAAGAAAGGGAGACCCATAGTGGCCAGCTCGTACGAGGGATTTTTACATCATTTGTGTAAATAAAGTAATTTGTGCTTTTGTTAGCTATCACATTGTCATAATCACTGTAGGGGTTGCAGGCAGCCCATTGCTTTCAATGGGGCCGCCGGCATCATCGGCAGCCCCATTAAAATGAATAGGAGAATATCACGATCCTTTGCCACAGCTATGCACACCTGCAAAAGATAGGACAGTGCTGTCACAGTGTTCAGTGATGCAGGGACTCCCCGAGGAAATATTTACAAACACTGCAGACATATGCGTCACTCATGTCCTATCTTTTGCAGGTGTGCAAGTTTACACATCTGTAAAACATGGACATGTGAACACATTATAGGGAAACCTAACTGATAATTGCTGGCCATCTTGCATTGCTACCACCATTAGCCCTTTTATTTTAAATATTATTCAATGTTGTCTTTTTGAATAATAAAGTATTTAGATTATATTTTAGGGGATATCACCTATGGGTATTTTTTGCCTTTTGGCAATTAGAACTGTGTTTCTTTATCCTGGAGTATTCCTAGGGCAACTTCATAATACATATAGGACTTAGCTCACATGTGATAGTTCTTAGATCTATGTATTTAAAATACCTTAAACTGCACTTCCTGCAGTTCATTGAGTTTCTACAAAGACAGCATGTGTTCATTCAATTACATATACAACATTAGCTTAGCAACGATGTAGGGTGCAATTTTCAATTCTTGCTGTCTGCTCAACCAGCAAAATACATACATGGAATTCCTATTGAATTTTGCAGTGAAGTTAGAAGCAACAGCCAAATGAATTAGGCAGTGAATTAAAAATTATGAGTCAAGATATTATTTTTTAAAATATCCATGTGTTATTTTTTCCTTGTTTTGTATCAGGGTAATATAAATAAATGGTATTAAAATGCCAGATGAAAAACAGTGTTTCAAACCTGGTGACACACTAAAGACATAGTAAAAAATAGTAGGAGTTAGAAAAACTGTTAATAGTGACAATAGTACATGCACACCTATTTTTTCCACCAAAATGGACATTTAAACTCCCCAGGGAACCCTCTCAGCTAAGACACCAGCATCCAGCCCAGATCACTACTGATAACAGTAAATACCAACACAAACCATCATACTTTTTCATATAGTCTAACACACAATCCCCTGGGGATCTAATGCTCATAATACTCTACCCTCCAGCAGCAGTTCCACATCTTCAAATTGATGCTATCTCTGTCATACCACTCCCCATTTACTCAATTACATTTTCCCAGCTTTTAATTTCCATCACTGCCACACCAATAATTACACTGTGTAACAAGATTTTGTTTAAGTGGATTTTTTTGTGTTTCTTATTCATTAGGTTGGCAAAGCACGAAAACATCCAAAATTTTATCTGAGATCGTTTTTAGAGAAAAGGGATCGACTTTCCAAAATTTGAAAAAATGTCTTTATTTTCTCAGTTCAAATTGGATTGCAGTGTTGTATAAAAATATTTACTGACATTAAAATTGCTGAAACTTTCCTGAACATGTAAAATATGCATCAGTGCATGAAAAATCACTTGAGGTTACCTAAATGTCATGAAACACATAATAATCTCTAAAAGTGCCCAGTTTTCCTACTCTTCCTCTTGTGGGTTAGGTCACTTTCTCTAATTATTCCCCAGATATAGTCACCAAGCATTCGCTCATTATACTGTCTACCTCCTTTCAAATTATTTAATGTCTTGGTGGAATCTTTCCCCCTGTTCCTCTGAATATGCGCCCATGTTTGACTTGAACACTTCTAGATGTGAGTGGAGAACATGCAACTTTAGTGACATTCTGCATCCCATCTCGTGGTAGTTGTTAAGAAGATTCTGAACCACATTTTTGTAATTCTTCACCTTGTGATTGCGCCAAAAATCTTCTACAACATTAATGAAGCTCTTCCATGCTTTCCTTTCAATTGGTAGCAGCCTCTTCATGAATTCGTCATCATGCATTCATTTCTTTACCTATGGGCCCACAAAAATTCCACCTATGACCATCGCTTCTGAAAGTTGTGGAAAAACAGTCTTTAGGTATTGGAAAGCTTCAGAATTAGGGTCTAATGCTTTGGCAAATTGTTTAAAGAGCCCCAGTTTTATGTGAAGAGGAGGCATTAATATCTTCTCTTGCTTCACAAGTGGTTCACACTTTATGTTGTTCTCACCAAGCACAAAATCATTCCTCGTTGGCTACTCAACAGTTTCATAGTGCCTGGCAGTATCCCTACAATCCAATAAACACAAGTAACATGGATAGTTTATATATCCACCTTGCAATCCCACCAAGAATGTGATCATTTTGAAGTCCTCTATAACATCCCATTAATGTTCCTCTTACTATAACACCTGAAGGACATATTGGACATTTCTATAGTCTTCTTTGAGATGCGCTGAGTGAGCAGTTGGGATAGAGGGATATTTATTGCCATTATGAAGAAGAACTGCTTTTAACCTTTTGCTAGAACTGTCGATAAAGAGTCGCCAGTCCTTTGGATCATAAGGAAATCCAGTTTCTCCAAATAAGCTCCTCACATTGTGGCAGTAGTACGATTGATCTTTAAGTATGAACCACTGAGAGAATGTTTGATGATGTTTTCGATGCTTAGATACCTTGCAGCTTTTATCCAACAGATTCCATTCCTTTAGCATTGATGTTAAAATCTCTGCGTATGATTTTGTTAGTCCAAGTTCTCGGATTAAATCAATTAAAGGGGTTGTCCCGCGCCGAAACGGGTTTTTTTTTTTTCAACAGCCCCCCCGTTCGGCGCGAGACCAACCCGATGCAGGGACTTAAAAAAAAAACCGCACAGCGCTTACCTTAATCCCCGCGCTCCGGTGACTTCTTACTTACCGGTTGAAGATGGCCACCGGGATCTTCTCCCTCGGTGGACCGCAGGGCTTCTGTGCGGTCCATTGCCGATTACAGCCTCCTGATTGGCTGGAATCGGCACGTGATGGGGCGGAGCTACACGGAGCCGATCTCCGGCACGAGCGGCCCCATTGAGAAAAGAAGAAGACCGGGACTGCGCAAGCGCGTCTAATCCGGCGATTAGACGCTGAAAATTAGACGGCTCCATGGAAACGAGGACGCTAGCAACGGAGCAGGTAAGTGAAAAACTTCTGATAACTTCTGTATGGCTCATAATTAATGCACAATGTATATTACAAAGTGCATTAATATGGCCATACAGAAGTGTATAGACCCACTTGCTTTCGCGGGACAACCCCTTTAAGTCTTGTTGATTTGGGAAAGAAGGTTTGGAATCTGCATCTTCAGAGAATTCCTCATCTTGCACATTTTCACAATCTGATGAGTCACTATCACTGTCATATTCTCTCTTGGAGTAGAAGGAACAGGAATCTCATCGCTGTGTGCAACAGGCCTTAAGGATGATGGAATATGTGGATAGTCAAACACACCTGTTTTCTTCCCTTTTCGGTGATGAGACAAATCAATGACACAGCAATAGCAGTTTTTGAGATGATCTGTTGGTTCCCCCCAGATATGAGGCACCCCAAACTTCATCTGTCTACTCTCTCCTCTATACTATGCCTCAAGATTGGACCTGCAACTACCACAAACTACATGGGGAGCACATTTCTTGTCTTGATCCCCTGCTTACATGCCAAAGTAGGCCTTGTAAGCTGTACAGAAGTAGTTGGCACCTTTGATTCTATGCTTGATTGCTTTGGCAATCAGAAAGATACCACAGACATAGCAAAAAGAGTCTGGATTGTGTTTGTAGGTTCGAAAAGTTGTTATCACTGAATCAATGAACTTTTAAATGACTGCTACAAATTTTAACTTTACAAACTTTCCTTAAGGGTGCCTACCCACTACAGATCTTTTTTACTGCGGAATTCGCAGCGTTTTGTTTCTCTAGGTGTCTATGGGACTTGTTAACCCCTTGAGTGGCAGGTTTCCTACCACCCTGTCGTGCCCACCAGGGCAGGTTTTTTAAAATGGTCTAATCATTGAATTTCAACTAGTTTTGCAGTTGCGTCTCAAGAGCCATAACTTTTTCATTTTTCCATTGACATGGCCATATAAGGGCTTGTTTTTTGCGGGACAAGTTGTGAATTTTCAAACAGGGGGGAGGAAAAAAAGAAATGGGGAAAAAAGAAAAAAGGGGCCATGTCATTAAGGGGTTAAATAATGTATTAACTTCCTTCTCTGGGTCATTACGACGCACATGGATACCACATGTGTGATTGTATTTTTGATTTTTTACAAAGTAAAGGGAGACAAGTGTTTTTTTTATTTTTTTAATAATTTTTTTACTTTTTTTTTTTTAATTTTTTAAAATTTTTTTATTTTTTTTTGTCCCTTTAGGGGACTTCCACAGGGACCCATCAGGACCCCTGATCACATTCCAGGGGTCCGATGGTGACAGCCCTTTACATGCTGCAGTGACAGCCCTTTACATGCTGCAGTCACATAGACTGCAGCATGTAAAGGGTTAACACAGCAGAGATCGGAGGTTTTCTCTGATCTCTGCTGTAAGAGCAGGTACCTAGCTGTCCTCTGACAGCTAACAACCAGCTCTCCCTGCCACAGAGACCATCGGCTTGCTTCTGACAAGCCGATGGTCTCTATGGCAACCTGTAAACAAAGCAGGACATTGCCGACATGTCGGCAATATCTTCTGCTGGTTTTTCAAAGCCCTTGCTTTGTTCTCTGTGGGACTGTGCAGGCAGAGCACAATGTCACAGCTTGTGGCATTGTGCTCTGCAGCTCCCATAGTGATACATAGCCCGGAAATCTTCCGGGCTATGTTGCTATGAGCAGTGGAGCTCGTCACGGAACTTTTCCGGGCGTGCCACTCAAGGGGTTAATGTTAAAATCGTGGCATTGCAAAATCGTGATTTCGTGGTATATTGCGATTTTGCGGCATTGCGATTTTAACATTAACAAGTAGCATAGACACCTAAAGAAAAAAAACGGTGCGAATTTCGCAGTGTAAACGTAACGGTAGTGGGTAGGCACCCTAAAGCAGAAGAAAAAAAAAGAAACTGTTATCTATGTATACAAAAGCTTCTGCAACACTTTCATATACGAATAAAATAAGTAAATCGAATCTCGTAGTGGGAAAAACGTTTTGATGCAGGAGTAAATGCTCAATAAATCTTAGTTGAGACCAGATTAAGTCTGCCCGTCCACGGGCATTGCGGTATCCCGCGGCAGTTCTCCGCCGCGGGACACCGCCGCCCGGCAGCAGGAGCCAGCAGACAGATCTCCGCTGTCAGCCTATCTGACATATAGGCTGACCACGTAGAATCGCGGTAAATTCACAGCATGCTGCGAATTGCCGCCTGCGAGCCGAGAATCGCAATGATTCTCCGCTTGTGAACAGGGGGGAAGCGCTCTCGGATTATCGCCCGTGGACAGGCAGCCTAACTCGATAAAAACAAAAGATTAACTTAAACAAACAAAAAGTTGTTTTTTGTTGCACAGTGTTATTTTTGACCCCACTTGTGTGAGTGAGTGTGTGTGTATATGTGTATATACATATGTGTGTAATTTCCCTTCCTTGCCTCTGTCGCTCATGCTGACTCCAGTTTTACCAACATACCCTTTCGCCATTATTATTATTACTACTATTATCACTATTTTAACTGTTTTTCTACCTTTCACTGTGTTTTACTATGTATTTTATGTATTATGCTTTACTATACATTTTATATATTATGCTTCCACTAGTACTATTATCATTTATCTCATCATAGATTGGCAGGTGACAATTTATCTTACTATTATCTTAATATTACTGACATTATTCATTTATACTATTCTCCTTGTTAATATTAGCTTTTAATTGTGCATATTTGCATTAAGGTACCATACCCACTCTGTGTCTGTCTCCATTAATATGTGATTATTTTATTCTTTTTTATTTTTGGTTCTACTTGATTTCCTCTTACCTCATGTTTCCCTCTGTATCTTCCTCACACTATTTGTATTTCAAACCAACATACCCTAATTCTGCTTGCAATATATATATATAATGTGTCTCCTGATTCAAAGCACATTTTTTAGTATCAATAAAACTTGAAAAAGCACCTCTAGCAGTTGTTTGTAGATGCCAGTCTGTGAAAGCAACTGCTGGCACAATCCATTGTTCAGTCTTTTGAAATATGAGCGAAATGCATTCAAATGGAACATATTTGCTCAGTCTTTCAGCTGCTAACGATGGATTTTATATGAAGTAAAGTCCATTGTTCAAACGAAAAATGCATGATGCCCACGTTACATATAACGATTACCGCTTATTTTCGGGAGTTTGGGCAAATTTTGAGAGATAGTCATTGTGTGAAAAAGGGCCTTTGACCTTGAAATTGCTGAGACAGTCAAAACTACCAATTTTGCTTAGAATGGAGGGCATTGAGATGTAGGGGATGAAAAATACAATACAAGGTCACAACTGTTAACTTGTGGAGGGTCTGCTTTACCCATGCAACAAGATTCTTGCAAATTGCCATGCCAAGTGTTCCATAAAGAGGATAAATAGCAGGGTAAAAAGGTGTACATTTTGGCACATGCCATTATTTATAACAAATGTGTCCAATAGTATGCCATTGGTTTAACTCAAGCTGTTGGCCAGGTTTAGAGAAACATTCCTTATTCTACAAATCACAAGTTTAGCCCAGTCTGTTTAAATGGAGTTAGAACAAACTGCAAACGTGCTCTGTTAAAGGCCTTTTGAGCATCAACAACAGGAGCATCCTTATTCTGTTTGAGTAAGATCACTACATGTGTCTCCAATGCCAGGGACTAGTAGTGAGCAAAATTTTGAAAATATCACTTCAGCCAATTCACTATATTTCAACAAAAGGTTTGGTTTGGTCTGAATTAGTTCAAACCGAACTGGAACTTCACCAATCCACTTAAAACTGGTGTATAACATTGTCTACAAGCCTTAACCCCTTGAGTGGCGGGTTTCTTACCACCCTGTCATACCCACCAGGCAGGTTTTTAAATGGTCTAATCATTGAATTTCAACTAATTTTGCAGTTGCGTTCCAAGAGCCATAACTTTTTCATTTTTCCATTGACACAGCCATATGAGGGCTTGTTTTTTGCGGGACAAGTTGTACTTTTTGATGGCATCATATTTGGGTATATATAATGTATTGCATAACTTTTGTAAAAACATTTGTAGGGAGATTGGGGGAAAAAAATAAATTATGCCATTTGCTTTTTGGATTTCATTTTTACGGCGTTCAGCATGCAGAATAAATAGTGTGGTAACATTATTTTCTGAGTCACATGAGTTTTTATGTTTCGCTATTTTTGTACATTTTAAGCATTTTTTTTTAAAGGTTTGCTTTTGTGTCGCCACATACCAAGAGACGTATTAATTTTATTTTTCCATTACTGGCACTCTAGAAGGCTGTGTTTTTTGCAGGATGAACTCAAGTCTTCATTTATCTATTTTTTTGGAACATGTAAAATTTTGATCGCTTTTTATTCCATTTTTTCTAGTGGCAAGATTAACAAAATCTGTAATTCTGGCATGTTTTTTATTTTTATTTTTCACTGCATTCTCTGAGCAGTATAAATAATATATTAAAATAATTCTACAGGCCGGTATGATTATGCCAATACCAAATTGTAATAGTTTTTTTTTTTTTCATGACTTTTTCACCCTTAAAAAAAAAAAAGTAATAAAAGTTTAAATCACCCTCCTTTTGCCATATCTATAATAAAAAATCTAAATCCTAAAAGAAAAATACAAACTTGGTATCGCCGCGTCCGTAAAAGTCCGATCTGTCAAAGTAGTGCATTATTTACCCTGCACAGTGAAAGTAGTCTGAAAAAAAAATAAAGAACACCACAAATGCACTCTTTCAGTCACCCTGTTTCCCAGAAAAAATGCAATAAAAAGTGAACAAAAGTCATATCTATTCTGGATTGGTACCAACGTAAACTACAGGACATCCCGCAAAAAATGAGCCCTCACTTAACTACGTCGACAGGAAAATAAAAAAGTTATTGCGCGCAGAAGATGCAGCAGAAAATAATTTTTAAAAATTAAATGTCTTTGAAAAAAATACAAGTACTACAGCAAAAAAAAAACTATACAAGTTTGGTATCGTAGTAATTGCACTGACCCATAAAATAAAGTTATCAGGTCATTTTTGTTGCAGTTTGTGCGCCGTAGAAACAAGACGCACTGAAAGATGGCGGAATGTCCTTTTTTTTTTTCATTTTACTCCACTTAGAATTTTGTAAAAGTTTTTCAGTACATTATATGGTACTTTAAATAGCACCATTAAAAAATACAACACGTCCAACAAAAAAACAAGCCCTCATACAGCGACGTCAATGGATAAATAAAGGAGTTATGATTTTTTAAACGGGGGGAGGAAAAAAAGAAATCGGGAAAAAAGAAAAAAAGGGGCCGTGTCATTAAGGGGTTAAATAATGTACCAACTTCCTTCTCTGGGTAATTATGACGCACGGATACCAAGTGTGTAATTTTATTTTACATTTTTTACAAAGTTTTATTTTTTTAATAATTTTTTTACTTTTGTTTTTTTTTTTAACTTTTTTTAAAAATTTTTGTCCCTTTAGGGGACTTCCACAGGGACCCATCAGGACCCCCTGATCACTTTCCGGGGGTCCGATGGTGACAGCCCTTTACATGTTGCAGTGACAGCCCTTTACATGCTGCAGTCACATAGACTGCAGCATGTAAAGGGTTAACACAGCAGAGATCAGAGGTTTTCTCTGAACTCTGCTGTAAGAGCTGGTGCCTGGCTGTCCTCTGACAGCTAAGCACCAGCTCTCCCTGCCACAGAGACCATCGGCTTGCTTCTGACAAGCCGATGGTCTCTATGGCAACCTATAAACAAAGCAGGACTTTACAAGTAGGAGATTGCCAGCATATCGGCAATATAATAATAATAATCTTTATTTGTATAGCGCCAACATATTCCGCAGCGCTTACATAGACAGGGGGAATACAGAAAGACAAAAGTACAAAAAATTACAGAACCACGGTTACAATCGTAATCAGTTGGTGGAAACAATAGGGGTGAGGGTCCTGCTCCAACGAGCTTACATACTACAAGTAATGGGGTGATACAGAAGGTAAAGGGGCTGGAGGTGTGCACAGTGTCGCGTGATGGAGAGTGAGGGATGCTATATATACAGACAACAGTCAGACATTTAGCTATAGGACGGCAAGATCAATATGACTACAGGAGCGGTTTATGATGGCTAGCAGGGATTGTGGTCAGTAGGTCAGGGAACATGTTATCAGGCAGTGAATAGAGGAGTTTGTTTAGAGAATGCGGTATGCATCCCTGAAGAGGTGCGTTTTTAGAGCACGCCTGAAGTTTTTCGAGTCCTGGATTGCCCGGATGTTCTTTGGTAGTGCATTCCAGAGGACTGGTGCTGCTCTGGATATCTTTTGCTTCTGTTGTTCAAAGCCCTTGCTTTGTTCCCTGTGGGACTGTGCAGGCAGAGCACAACGTCACAGCTTGTGGCATTGTGCTCTGCAGCTCCTATAGTGATACATAGCCCAGAAATCTTCCGGGCTATATCACTATGGGCAGTGGAGCTCGTCCCAGACAATTTCTCAGATCACCTAGGAATGTAGCTAATTACATTTGAGCTGGTTTTAAGGCAAAGTTAAAAAAAGAAATAGAAGAAGAAAGAAAGAAAAAAATGTAGAAAAGAAAAAAAAGAGAAAGGAAAAAGAAGGAAAATTAACGTTTTCCCTTCTTTTTCCTTTTCTTTTCTTCTTCTTGTTTTCCTTCTTCCTCTTGATCATATTTTTCCTTCTTTTTCTTTCTTCTTCTTTTAGTGCGTTTAGCCAAGGCAAACCACCCGAAGTTTGGGTTTTAGCCAAACTGAACTTGTAGCAAATTTCAACCTGAAACAGGATTCAATCATTTTGATTTGCTCAAAATAAAGATAATTTCCTAGAGGTACAAGAACCATCAGCACAATAGGATGTACTAGTAAAATTCTTGGCTTAAACATATACTAGCTTGGCTTTGACATCTGGATCAAATTCCTGACAATACATCCCCTCACCCCTCCCCCACCCTATCCCTTATTCCCCATCCCTTGTGTTTCTATTTTGTTTTAGCTCATCAGTAGATGTAATGCAAAATAACAGTTCCTTATCTACATGTCTACGATTAAAAGTTCACGGCATTCTGAATGTTAAATGCAAGAAATTATATGTTAAAAAGAAGATTATTACATGCATGTATGTAATGATATGATAACTATCAATAAAAACTTATTGAACATTAAAATAAAGATAATTTAACTAGAAAGGGGAAGAGTTGTGTTCTAAGCAGAATTTGGCAGTAAAGCCATGCAGTCTTACACTCTTCCCTCCCTTTAAGTGAAGAAATGATAGTGCCAATTTCCTCCACAGGAAACGTCCTTGCCATTTCCCTTAAGATCAAAGGTAAGGCCATCTCCTCAACATTTATCATCTATTCTGGCATTTAAATTCCAAAATTGGCAAATCAGCCTCTAATGTTATCTGAAGATTTGTAATACAATTTAAATCAGTTAGTAATTTTAAGGGGATGTTGTATTTCATCTTCTGTAGAATCCCTATGGAACAGTATGAGCGCAGTGGAGATGCTTAGGTGAAATAAACATGCCAAGATTCTGCCACCTTTATTTTTCATATATGTAGCTACAGAAGCAATCCTGTTGTTTTTCATGCACTGCAGAAACTTACACCAGTGTCTCCGAGGTATAGAATTGCTTACAAGTATTTTCTAATTCTCCCAGTTTAATGAGCAATTTTGGATGTTATCTCTTGTTATTGTTGTTGCTTTTTCCAGCTTCAGTCAAGCGCACTGCTAAATTTTCCAAAGGAGAGGTCAAGTCGGAGGCATGGTCCTCAGCAAAAACAGAAATAGTTTTATACAATTCACTTATAGACAGATTTCAGGAGAGGGTATTTTTTATTGATTTTTATTGAATGTAATTATTAGAGTGTCACAATTTTAAATAATGATTAGAGATGAGCAAGCGTACTCGTCCGAGCTTGATGCTCGTTCGAGCATTAGGGTACTCGAGATGCTCGTTACTCGAGACGAGCACCACGCGGTGTTCGAGTCACTTCTATTTTCTTCCCAGAAAAGTTTGCGCCGTTTTCTGGCCAATAGAAACACAGGGAAGGCATTACAACTTCCTCCTGTGAAGTTCCAGCCCTATCCCACCCCCCTGCAGTGAGTGGCTGGGGAGATCAGGTGACACCTGAGTATATAAACTGGGGCCGGCCGCGGCTCGCCACAGATGCACGCTGAGAGACATTAGGGAAAGTGCCATCCTGCTGTAGCTGCTATAGGGAGAGTGTTAGGCTGTTATATTAGGCTTCAAGAACCCCAACGGTCCTTCTTAGGGCCACATCTGACCGTGTGCAGTACTGTTGATGCTGCTTTTACCGTGTTTCCCCGAAAATAAGACAGTGTCTTATATTCATTTTTGTTCAAAAAGGTTTAACTTTTTTACATGTATAGCTGCCTGGACACTATTTAAATTGACTTTTTTAAAATAACTGTTAGCAGGGCTTAATTTTGGAGTGGGGCTTATATTTCAAGCATCCTCAAAAAGCCTGAAAAATAATTTTGCATCCTCAAAAATTCTGGAAAATCATGCTATGTCTTATTTTCAGGGAAACAGGGTAGCAGTTTTGCACATTTTTTTTTTTTTGTATATCGGGCATGCAGACCATAGCGTCCTCAGTCTGCAGTCATTTTACTGAGTATAGGGGCAGTACTGGTGAGGCAGGGACAGTGGTACAGGGAAAGAGATATACTGGCTATATAGGCAGTGGGCTTTTTCAAAAAAATTGGAAAAAAAAATCTTTGGGCTGCCTGTGACCGTGTTCAGTTGACTGCATGTCTGCAGGGGGTAGTAGTCGTTCACTATTACCCAGCTAGGTGTTACTGCAGCCTTGCACATAATTTTTTCTGGCTGCACTGAGCTTTCAATAACCACAGTCATCCTCCAACAGGGAAATCCATATACAGGCTATATAGGCAGTGGGCTTTTTCCCAAAAATTGGAAAAAAATACTATATTTGGGCTGCCTGTGACCGTCTTCAGTTTACTGCGTGTGTGCTGGGGGTAGTAGTCGCTCATTAATACCCAGCCTTGCGCATAATTTCTTCTGGCTGCACTGTGCTTTCAATAACCACAGTCATCCTCCAACAGGGAAATCCATATACAGGCTACTATTACTGAAATGGGCGGTTGGGCAGCATGTTACCCAGGAAAAGTGGCAGCGGAGTGTCATGCAGGCAGTGATTGTGCTTTGTTGGAGGTAGTGTGGTGCTTAGCTAAGGTATGCCTTGCTAATGAGGGTTTTTCAGAAGTAAAAATTGTTGGGGGGGGGCCCACTCTTGCCGCTATTGTGGCTTAATAGTGGGACCTGTGAACTTGAGTTGCAGCCCAACATGTAGCCTCTCGCCTGCCCTATCCGTTTCTGTCTCGTTCCCATCACTTTCTTGAATTTCCCAGATTTTCACAAATGAAAACCTTAGCGGAGCATGGGTCCCATACAAAAATGCTCGGGTCGCCCATTGACTTCAATGGGATTTGTTACTCGAAACGAACCCTCGAGCATCGCGGGAAGTTCGACTCGAGTAACGAGCACCCGAGCATTTTGGTGCTCGCTCATCTCTAATAATGATATGAAGTCTCATCAAAAGATAATTAGAGCTGATAAACAATTTTACATATAAAGAGCTCAATTTCTTTTTTTTAATTACATAAAAAATCATAAACATAACAAGATAACAGGTGGCTGGCAAATATAGAATACCTAGTTTTTATGCATGCTTGCTAATATACACTCAAACCTGCAAGTGTTGCCAACATAGGAAGTAATATCATAGGAAACCTAGAGCGTTTAAAAAATTTCGCAATCGAAGCCTTGGCTATTACCAGGACATGAAGACTGTGGTCTTATCCGTAGGGGCTAAACTTGCAACACCTAAGGAGCATTGCTAAGGAGCAGCTCCCTATTATTAAAGTAAGCTCGCTAATGTAAGTGTTTTATTACAGTCTTCTATGCCTATAGAGATAACTAGATTTCTTTCCCAATTAAGTGAACAAGGGGCCTCTATTCCAGAGAACTATCCAAAATAACCAGATAAAGTCTTGAGAAGCTTTTGAAAACTTTATTTAAATTAGAGAACGCAAATTCAAACATAGTTTTGTGAAGAGAACACAAATTGGGAGTCTGAGTAATAAAATAGCGTATTCTGAGGAACATATACAAATCTGTGTTAGGAATGTGAAATTTAGCAAAAATGTCATTAAAGGATATTAAGTGATTAACCTCCTATATATCTGAGATTGAAATTATCTCTGCAGTTATCAAGTGACTAATTGAGATATCTGAAATTATAAAGGGTATCACCTGCAAAGGCAATTCAGGCCTTCTGAAGGGGATAATAGATTTGGAAATTATTATGCATTTCATTACCCATAATAAAACATCAGCACGCACAGTGTTTGAAAACTATTTTTCCATATTCACTTAATGCTTTGTGATGGTATGGCTTTCCAGCGTCTGACTTGATCAATTATGGTCAAATAGTAGTAATAAAAAACTTTTGGTATGCTTAATCTGCCTTTATGGATAGGAAGATAAAAAGTGGGGGCTGCCCTTTCTAAACATGTTTATTTATACTTTTTTGTAGTCTATGGAGATAAGACACTGGAACTAGAATAGAGAGTTTCCTAAACATATATGGGATATTTGAAATTTTTAGCATTCTCATGGTTGCTAATCTGCCCACTCACAATGCTTCATATTTAGGAAAATTGGTTAAATCATGCTGGAGTAAAGAAATATAATTATTCACAAATAGTGTTTTGGATGTGAAGGATAGTTTGATACCTAAATAGGTAGGTGAGTCCAATACCCAGGTATATGACAATTAGTTTTTTAAACCGACAACAGCAGGTATACATACCTAACATTTGAGATTTGGTGACATTTAACTTGCAATAAGACATGCTGCTAACACTGCAAGTAATGAATATTCTGGGTTAGTAAGGGCTATAATTAACCTATTTTTGTGTTTTGTTCTCCCTATAATTCCAGATACACCTTTTGCGTTCCACACACAGCTTTTGCATTCTTTACTAGAGATGAGCGAGCATACTCGTCCGAGCTTGATGCTGAGCTGAGCCAATACAGCCGGCTCCATTGAAAGCAATGGGCTGCCAGCGAACACGGGACGAATTTTCGGGAAGGGCTTAAAAATATAAGCCCTTACCTGAAAATCATCCTAAAATGTGTAAAAATAAAAAAATAAAAATTATGTCAGCATTAAGATCGTTCTCCTCTGCCACAGCTGTAACAGCTGTGGCAGAGAAGAACGATGTTAGCCCATTAGATTCAATGGAGCCGGCAATACAGCCGGCTCCATTGAAAGCAATAAGCTGCCGGCAAGCGCGGGATGAATTTTCGGGAAGGGCTTAAAAATATAAGCCCTTACCTGAAAAAGAAAGATTTTAGTGTAAAAAAGAATAAAAATGCAGGCATTCTCTTCAATGGAGCCGCTGCTGCTGCCGGCGACTCTATTGAAGACAATGGTCTGCTGGCACACCTGAATTCTTTTTCAGGGAAGGGCTTCACATATAAGCCATTCCCTGGAAATGAATTAAAAGTGATTTAAAAAAAAAAAAAAATAGATACCTCCCTTCAGCTGCCGGGTCACAACCGGGTCTTCTCCTGCTGTCCCCTGCACTGTGGTGCTGAACTGCTGTCATTCAGCTGAGAGCTGCGCTGAGCCAATCAGAGGCAGCATTCACTCACTCATTCATGAATTCATGAATGGGTGTGAGTGAGATCTGCCTCTGATTGGTCAGGCTGTGACCAATCAGAGGCAGCTCATTCAGCAGGCGGCGATTTTAAATCCCCGGCTGCTGAATACTACAGAGAGCAGTTCAGGAGAATTTCCAGCTGGCCGCAGCTGAACTCCGTCTGCCGGGACTAGGTGAGTATATATATATTTTTTTATTTTTACACATTTCTGGATGAATTGCAGGGAAGGGCTTATATATTTAAGCCCTTCCCGAAAATTCATTGTGCGATCGCCGGCAGCCCATTGCTTTCAATGGAGCCGGCTGTATTGCCGGCTCCATTGAATTCAATGGCCTAACATCGTTCTGCCGGGACAAGGTGAGTATATATTTTTTTTCTAGTTTTTACACATTTTAGGATGATTTTCAGGTAAGGGATTATATATTTAAGCCCTTCCCGAAAATTCATCCCGCGCTAGCTGGCAGCCCATTGCTTTCAATGGAGCTGGCTGTATTGCCAGCTCCATTGAATTCAATGGTCAGTGCTCGTTTAATCGAGACGAGCACCGCGTGGTGCTCGTCTCGAGTAACGAGCATCTCGAGCACCCTAATACTCAAACGAGCATCAAGCTCGGACGAGTATGCTCGCTCATCTCTAGTGCTCGCTCATCTCTATTCTTTACCTATTCCGCTAAGGGCTCTATGAACAAAGTAAATACTAAATGTGATAATGGACATCCTTGCCGAGTGCCGTTGAAGATATTAAATGTTTTAGATGTGTTAGTACAGCAGTAGATGGGAGGGAGTATAGTGCAATAATTGACTTGTATGCTACCCTGGATATCCTAAATTTGAGCAGCATTTCACTTAGGTATCCCAAGTGGACTCAGTCAGATGCCTTCTCTACATCGAGGGAAAGAAGCAGAGAAGGCGTTCAAGATTTTTCGACAACATTAATAATGTTTACATATCTGCAGGTACTATTAAACGAGTACCTGCCCGTAACAAATCCTACCTGATCTTGATAAACCAGAGTGGGTAAAATATCTGCCAACCTAGGGGCTTAAATCTTTTAATATATTTTTAAGTCCGTGTTAAGTAATGCGATATGGCAGACGTTTCCAGGTCTAACTGGTTGAGGCCTTAGCCACACGGGCGTTTTTTGCCGCGATTTGCGGATCGCATGACGGATGCGCATCCGCAAATCGCGTGACCGGGGCTGAAAAATCGCCCGAACAAACTGCTCCTAGCCACGTTTCAATAGAAACGGGCCGGAGCTGTCCAGCGCATTGAATTCAATGGAGCCGGCAATACAGCCGGCTCCATTGAAAGCAATGCGCTGCGGGCGATCTCAAGATGAATTGTTGGGAAGGGCTTAAATATATAAGCCCTTCCCTGCAATTCATCCAGAAATGTGTAAAAATAAAAAAAATATATATACTCACCTTGTCCCGGCAGACGGAGTTCAGCGCGGCCGGCCGGCAGTTCTCCTGAACTGCTCTCTGTAGTATTCAGCAGCCGGGGATTTAAAATCCCCGCCTGCTGAATGAACTGCCTCTGATTGGTCACAGCCTGACCTATCAGAGGCAGCTCTCACTCACACCCATGAATTCATGAATGAGTGTGAGTGAGAGCTGCCCCTAATTGGTCCCTGCGCTCAGGCCTTAGTCAGACGGGCGTTTTTTTGCGCGATTTGCGCATCGCATGTCGCATGCGCATGCGCAAATCGCGTGACTGGCGGCAAAAATTCGCGGGAAAAATCTGCACCTAGCCGCGTTAATCGTCGCAGCAAAATGCCCGTCTGACCGGAGAAAAATCGCCGTGCGCATCAAAATGCGCATGAAACTTAGACTGACCGGCGAAAAAAATGATTTTGGTGCGCACATAAAACAAAGAACGCAGATAGGCGCGATCTGCGAATCGTCCTGTCCTATAATTTTTCGCATATCCGCATAAAAAGTGGACATGTGACCGATACCATAGCGAACCATTGGTTCTATATATGCGCAAATCGCATGCACATGCGCAAATCGCGCGAAAAAACGCCCGTCTGACTAAGGCCTAACAGTCACACACTCAGACATACCTAGATATTGGAACACAAAAGATCCCAACAATGGTCGAATGGATGCATGAGCTTAACGAGTTGATGACTATAGAGGAGTTGTTGGCGGATAAGAGGGACAGTTGGAAGACATTTATATGCATTTGGAATCCCTGGATACATTTCCAGAGATTCCCAGAATTTTAGAGATTGATTGGAAACTCGCAGGCAGTTGTTTAGGATTGGTACATGGTCATGGACTAATATCTCCCCCTTTATCTAGCCTTATATACACTGATGTGTGCAAGGTGTGTGAATGATTTTTTTTCCTCCCTCTTTTTATTAGGATATTTTTATTTGGGTAGTTGTACTAGAAGCTAGGATATAGGAAAGCTCAGAGTTGGGTTTAGAGTAGTACAATTCTCGGTTCATTCAATGGAGGTTGAAATTAATTGAGATTTAGCAATCTTAAGAATGTATCACTTCTGGTATCTAATCAATAGAGTGGGTTTTGACGTAATAGGTGATATGTTAAACGCCAGATATTGGAAATATCATTTGTCAGTAAAATTGTCTATTTCTGGTTTTGGTAAAACAAAACATTTTCCAATAAAAATTGATTAAGCATAATAATCATCCATAGTATGTACTGTAGTGTGGAGGCTGAAAATTAAAATCATAAGATATTTTAGAGTTAGCTGATTTGAGATGTGATGCAAATAACGCACTCACTTTATTATTATGACTTTAATAACTGGCTTTAATTTTCCGCAGCACTTTTTTTATATTTCTATAAATCTAGTTGATATAGCTGATCTTAGAGGTTATGTATCATGTTTGATCTAGCTGGGCACTATTTTGCTTTGTTTAATTGACTCAAGTGAATAACATTATTTGAGAGATGTAATCTTAACTCGTTCATCTCTCTTTTATCTATAACTGCTAAGCTTATAAATTGTCCCATATAAGCTTTATGAGCACAACATATTGTGGATGGCTGTTTTTCAGCCATGCAGATGTTTTGACAAAAACAAGGGCTAATGAAAACGTTTTGGTCAATTATTTAGGGGAATATAAAAAGCCATTGTTCAGTTTCCATGGAATTGTAGGAGGACTATTAAATGTTTCAGAAATAGTTAGAGAGATTGGCGCGAGATCTGACCAAGTAATTATATCAATTTTAGCCATTACTACATTTCAAAACAACAGATTATCAGTGAAGAACATGTATATGTGAGTGTAGGACTTACGTGTGTGTGGAAAAAGGTGTAATCTTTTTCGGTAAGATGTGGCAACCTACATAAATCAAGAACATTTTCTTTTTGTGTCCATTAATATAAATTGGTGGGTTTATCTATTAAAATAAAAGCAGGCTACTTTAGAGATGGGCACATAACTGTTAAAATCAGCTACAAACAGGACAGACTCATTCTTATAATTGTTGATTTTCTTCAAAAAGGTACAATAAAATTTAGTTTATTTTTTGTTTGGAGCATAAATGACTCCTATAGAATAATCTATACTATTTATTGTACAAACCAACATGATATGTTTTTCCATTGGGTTGAAAAAGGCCTGAATTGGAGAAAAAGCTAAAGTATTTTTCAACACAATGGCTATTCCTCCTTTTTTCTAATTGCTGGAGCAGCAAGAATATGTGGGAAATGTTTGTGTCTTAACTAGGAAATGTCTGCCTGATTAGGGTGTGATTTTCATATGCACAAGATATCTGTATTCAAGCTTTTAGCCTCTTTCCAAAGTAGAGACCTTTTAAAAGAACTGTTGAGACCTTTTACATTGAGCAAGTTTATGTGGAAAATGATTTCTAGAGTTCACATGAATGCAGTAAAATACCTTGTGACTAGCTCACAATATGTGGGTATAGAATCTTCTGTATAAATGTAATAAGTTGCAAGCACAAATAGCAACATTAATTAACATCATACAACAAAAACATATGTTTGAATCCGCAATGACCCTTTAGTGATGATGTAAAGGAGTATTTAGAAGTTAAGAACCTCTAACCAAAATGGACGTCTATGCCACTCCTGGGCTATGATGCATGCAGTATATAAGACATCCTGGTAAGGATACTCAAAAGAAACATTAAAAAAGATGAACAAAATTCAACAACAATAAATAATATTGTAAGGTAAGAAATAGTTATTCCTGCCTTTCAACCCACACAAATGGAAGGTGTATTGCCACTAACTGATATAATTTACATATTTAAGGGGTTGATTTTGCTACTCATTCATTTTCCAGTCTTGTAGCTCGTTTTTTTCTAGGTAAATTTGGAACAGTAGTGAGTCCCTAGTCCTGAATAAACTCTGTCAACTTGGCAGGAGAATCAACAACTAGTTTCTTCTCCTTTTTTGTTACCTCTAATGTCAAAGGAAACCTCCATTTGTAAAGAATATTGTTACCATGCAGAATTTTCATGGCAGTAGCAAATTTGTGACATTTTGCCACAGATGGCCACAGATGGATCAGTAAACATGAAAATGTCTTTAAATCTGTCTGGAAGCTTTGGTACGTTACTAGCTACTAGCATCAATTTATCAAGAAAATGGTAGAAATTTTAATAGACATTGACATATCTTGGATTTGATGCAGCCAGAGAGTTAGGTTTTGGTATTCAGTGCACTCTATTAACAGATCAATTTGAAGTGTATCTGGAAGAACAGTAAGAAAAAATCTGTTTCAGGTGTGCCATAGAATCGCACATTGTAACAGCAAGGGCTCACGCCCACTTGCATTTTTTAAAGCTGCAATATCACTGCCTTTTTTAAATGTGATTGTCAATGGGACTTTCTAATGTTAAAAACTAGAGATGAGCGAGCACCAAAATGCTCGGGTGCTCGTTACTCGGGACGAAATTATCGCGATGCTCGAGGGTTCGTTTCGAGTAACGAACCCCATTGAAGTCAATGGGCGACCCGAGCATTTTTGTATATCGCCGATGCTTGCTAAGGTTTCCATTTGTGAAAATCTGGGCAATTCAAGAAAGTGATGGGAACGACACAGCAACGGATAGGGCAGGCGAGGGGCTACATGTTGGGCTGCATCTCAAGTTCCCAGGTCCCACTATTAAGCCACAATAGCAGCAAGAGTGGGCCCCCCCCTCCCAACAATTTTTACTTCTGAAAAGCCCTCATTAGCAATGCATACCTTAGCTAAGCACCACACTACCTCCAACAAAGCACAATCACTGCCTGCATGACACTCCGCTGCCACTTCTCCTGGGTTACAGGCTGCCCAACCCCCCCCCCCCCCCGCACAACCCAGTGTCCACAGCGCACACCCAAGTGTCCCTGCGCAGCCTTCAGCTGCCCTCATGCCACACCACCCTCATGCCTATTTATAAGTGCGTCTGCCATGAGGAGGAACCGCAGGCACACACTGCAGAGGGTTGGCACGGTTAGGCAGCGACCCTCTTTAAAAGGGGCGGGGCGATAGCCCACAATGCTGTACAGAAGCAATGAGAAATATAATCCTGTGCCACCGCCATCAGGAGCTGCACATGTGGGCATAGCAATGGGGAACCTATGTGCCACACACTATTCATTCTGTCAAGGTGTCTGCATGCCCCAGTCAGACCGCGTTTTTTTATAAATAGTCACAGGCAGGTACAACTTCGCAATGGGAATTCCGTGTGCACCCACAGCATGGGTGGCTCCCTGGAACCCACCGGCTGTACATAAATGTATCCCATTGCAGTGCCCTGGACAGCAGAGCTAACGTCAGATTAAATGCAGGTGGGCTTCGGCCCACACTGCATACCCCAACCTGACCGGGGTTTTTAATTCATAGACACAGGCAGGTACAACTCCCTATTGTGAAGTCCCTGTGGACCGAAAGCATGGGTGGGTGCCAGGAAGCCACCGGCGGTACATAAATATATCCCATTGCATTGCCCATCACAGCTGAGGTAATGTCATGTTTAATGTAGGTGGGCTTCGGCCCACAGTGCATGCCCCAGTCAGACTGGGGTTCTTTAGAAGTGGACACATGCAGTTACAACTCCGTGTGGACCGACAGCATGGGTGGCTCCCTGTAACCCACCGACGGTACGTAAATATATCCCATTGCAGTGCCCAGCACAGCTGAGGTAATGTCATGTTTAATGCAGGTGGGCTTCGGCCCACACTGCATGCCCCAGTCAGACTGGGGTTCTTTAGAAGTGGACACATGCAGTTACAACTCCGTGTGGACCGACAGCATGGGTGGGTGCCAGGAAGCCACCGGCGGTACATAAATATATACCATTGCAGTGCCCAGCACAGCTGATGTAACGTCAGCTTTAATGCAGGTGGGCAAAAAATTAATTGGATTACACTGTAGGCGAGGGCCCCAAAAAATTGGTGTACCAACAGTACTAATGTACGTCAGAAAAATTGCCCATGCCCAACCAAGAGGGCAGGTGAAACCCATTAATCGCTTTGGTTAATGTGGCTTAATTTGTAACTAGGCCTGGAGTTAAAATAAAAATTGGTTCAGGTGCAAGTTTCAACGCTTTAATGAGCATTGAAACGTATAAAAATTGTTTACAAAAATTATATGACTGAGCCTTGTGGGCCTAAGAAAAATTGCCCGTTCAATGTGATTACGTCAGGTTTCAGGAGGAGGAGCAGGAGGAGGAGGATGAATATTATACACAGATTGATGAAGCTAAAAGGTCCACGTTTTTGATGGTGATAGAGAACAATGCTTCCATCCGCGGGTGCAGCCTACGTATTGTTTAGGTATCGCTGCTGTCCGCTGGTGGAGAACAGAAGTCTGGGGAAATCCAGGCTTTGTTCATCTTGATGAGTGTAAGCCTGTCGGCACTGTCGGTTGACAGGCGGGTACGCTTATCTGTGATGATTCCCCCAGCCGCACTAAACACCCTCTCTGACAAGACGCTAGCCGCAGGACAAGCAAGCATTTTCAGGGCATACAGCGTGAGTTCAGGCCACGTGTCCAGCTTCGACACCCAGTAGTTGTAGGGGGCAGAGGCGTCACGGAGGACGGTCGTGCGATAGGCTACGTACTCCCTCACCATCCTTTTACAGTGCTCCCGCCGACTCAGCCTTGACTGGGGAGCGGTGACACAGTCTTGCTGGGGAGCTAGAGAGCTGTCAAAGGCCTTAGAGAGTGTTCCCCTGCCTGTGCTGTACATGCTGCTCGATCTCCGCGCCTCCCTTGCTACCTGGCCCTCGGAACTGCGCCTTCGGCCACTAGTGCTGTCGGATGGGAATTTTACCATCAGTTTGTCCGCCAGGGTCCTGTGGTATAGCATCACTCTCGAACCCCTTTCCTCTTCGGGTATGAGAGTGGAAAGGTTCTCCTTATACCGTGGGTCGAGCAGTGTGTACACCCAGTAATCCGTAGTGGCCAGAATGCGTGTAACGCAAGGGTCACAAGAAAGGCATCCTAACATGAAGTCAGCCATGTGTGCCAGGGTACCTGTACGCAACACATGGCTGTCCTCACTAGGAAGATCACTTTCAGGATCCTCCTCCTCCTCAGGCCATACACGCTGAAAGGATGACAGGCAAGCAGCATGGGTACCCTCAGCAGTGGGCCAAGCTGTCTCTTCCCCTCCTCCTCATCCTCCTCATGCTCCTCCTCCTCAACGCGCTGAGATATAGACAGGAGGGTGCTCTGACTATCCAGCGACATACTGTCTTCCCCCGCCTCTGTTTCCGAGCGCAAAGCATCTGCCTTTATGCTTTGCAGGGAACTTCTCAAGAGGCATAGCAGAGGAATGGTGACGCTAATGATTGCAGCATCGCCGCTCACCATCTGGGTAGACTCCTCAAAGTTTCCAAGGACCTGGCAGATGTCTGCCAACCAGGCCCACTCTTCTGTAAAGAATTGAGGAGGCTGACTCCCACTGCGCCGCCCATGTTGGAGTTGGTATTCCACTATAGCTCTATGCTGCTCATAGAGCCTGGCCAACATGTGGAGCGTAGAGTTCCACCGTGTGGGCACGTCGCACAGCAGTCAGTGCACTGGCAGATGAAACCGATGTTGCAGGGTGCGCAGGGTGGCAGCATCCGTGTGGGACTTGCGGAAATGTGCGCAGAGCCGGCACACCTTTCCGAGCAGGTCTGACAAGCGTGGGTAGCTTTTCAGAAAGCGCTGAACCACCAAATTAAAGACGTGGGCAAGGCATGGCACGTGCGTGAGGCCGCCGAGCTGCAGAGCCGCCACCAGGTTACGGCCGTTGTCACACACGACCATGCCCGGTTGGGGGCTCAGCGGCGCAAGCCAGCGGTCGGTCTGCTCTGTCAGACCCTGCAGCAGTTCGTGGGCCGTGTGCCTCTTCTCAACTAAGCTGAGTAGTTTCAGCACGGCCTGCTGACGCTTGCCCACTGCTGTGCTGCCGTGCCGAGCGACATCGACTGCTGGCGACGTGCTTCTGCTGACACATCTTGATTGCGAGACAGAGGTTGCGTAGGAGGAGGAGCAGGAGGAGGGTGGTTTTGTTGAGGAAGCATACACTGCCGCAGATACCAGCACCGAGCTGGGGCCCGCAATTCTGGGGGTGGGTAGGACGTGAGCGGTCCCAGGCTCTGACTCTGTCCCAGCCTCCACTAAATTCACCCAATGTGCCGTCAGGGAGATATAGTGGCCCTGCCCGCCTGTGCTTGTCCACGTGTCCATTGTTAAGTCGACCTTGGCAGTAACCGCGTTGGTGAGGGCGCGTACAATGTTGCGGGAGACGTGGTCGTGCAGGGCTGGGACGGCACATCGGGAAAAGTAGTGGCGACTGGGAACTGAGTAGCGCGGGGCCACCGCCGCCATCATACCTTTGAAAGCCTCCGTTTCCACAACCCTATACGGCAGCATCTCCAGGCTGATAAATTTGGCTATGTGCACGTTTAATGCTTGAGCGTGCGGGTGCGTGGCGGCGTACTTGAGCTTGCGCTCCAACACTTGCGCTAGCGACGGCTGGACGGTGCGCTGAGAGACATTGGTGGATGGGGCCGAGGTCAGCGGAGTTGAGGGTGTGGGTGCAGGCCAGGAGACGGTAGTGCCTGTGTCCTGAGAGGGAGGTTGGATCTCAGTGACAGGTTGGGGCACAGGGGGAGAGGCAGGGGTGCAAACCGGAGGCGCTGAACGGCCTTCGTCCCACCTTGTGGGGTGCTTGGCCATCATATGTCTGTGCATGCTGGTGGTGGTGAGGCTGGTGGTGGTGGCTCCCCGGCTGATCTTGGCGCGACAAAGGTTGCACACCACTGTTCGTCGGTCGTCTGCACTCTCAGTGAAAAACTGCCAGACCTTTGAGCACCTCGGCCTCTGCAGGGTGGCATGGCGCGAGGGGGTGCTTTGGGAAACAGTTGGTGGATTATTCGGTCTGGCCCTGCCTCTACCCCTGGCCACCGCACTGCCTCTTCCAACCTGCCCTGCTGCTGCACTTGCCTCCCCCTCTGAAGACCTGTCCTCAGTAGGCGTAGCAAACCAGGTGGGGTCAGTCACCTCATCGTCCTGCTGCTCTTCCTCCGAATCCTCTGTGCGCTCCTCCCTCGGACTTACTCCAATTACTACTACCTGAGTGATAGACAACTGTGTCTCATTGTCATCGTCCTCCTCACCCACTGAAAGGTCTTGAGACAGTTGCCGGAAGTCCCCAGCCTCATCCCTCGGACCCCGGGAACTTTCCAAAGGTTGGGCATCGGTCACGACAAACTCCTCCAGTGGGAGAGGATTCGGAACCATTGCTGCCCATTCTGGGCAGGGGCCCGAGAACAGTTCCTGGGAGTCTGCCTGCTCCTCAGAATGTGTCATTGTAATGGAGTGAGGAGGCTGGGAGGAAGGAGGAGCAGCAGCCAGAGGATTCAGAGTTGCAGCAGTGGACGGCGCAGAATTCTGGGTGGTCGATAGATTGCTGGATGCAGTTTCTGCCATCCACAACAGGACCTGCTCACACTGCTCATTTTCTAATAAAGGTCTACCGCGTGGACCCATTAATTGTGAGATGAATGTTGGGACGCCAGAAACGTGCCTCTCTCCTAATCCCGCAGCAGTCGGCTGCGATACACCTGGATCAGGAGCTCGGCCTGTGCCCACACCCTGACTTGGGCCTCCGCGTCCTCGCCCGCGTCCACGTCCTCTAGGCCTACCCCTACCCCTCAGCATGCTGTATTACCAGTAGTGCAGAAACAGAACGCTGTAATTAAATGTGCCGCTTATTGGCCTGTGGTTGGAGGCTGACTTCGCTTACGGAACGCACAGCAGAGGCAGGAAAGAATTTTGCGCAAGCCTGCTGTAACACTTAGCTGGCTGCGTATGAATTAGGACAACTACCCCCAGCAGAGACGCAGTACAGTCAGGACGGTCACAGGCAGCCCAAATAGCTTTTTTTTTCCCAAATTTTTTTGGAAAAGCCCACTGCCTTTATAGACTGGATATGTCTTTCACTGTCCCTTCCTCACCACCACTACTGGCCCTGGACTATGTAAAATTACTGCAGACTGTTTCACTCTGGACAGGATGACAGCGGTGATGTAAGAGGCAACGCAGAGCCAGGAAAGAATTTTGCGCAAGCCTGCTGTAACACTTAGCTTGCTACGTATGAATTAGGAGAACTACCCCCAGCAGAGATGCAGTACAGTCAGGACGCCCACAGGCAGCCCAAATAGATTTTTTTTCCCAAATTTTTTTGGAAAAGCCCACTGCCTATATAAACTGGATATGTCTTTCACTGTCCCTGCCTCACCACTACTACTGGCCCTGGACTATGTAAAATTACTGCAGGACGCAATGCTCTGGACGCAATGCTCCGCACGGCCGATATACAAAAAAAAAAAAAAAAGTGCAACACTGCAAAAAGCAGCCTCAACAGTACTGTGCACGGTCAGATGTGGCCCTAAGAAGGACCGTTGGGGTTCTTGAGGCCTAAAATAACTCCTAACACTCTCCCTATAGCAGCTCCGGTATCAGCAGCACTTTCCTGATCTCTGTCAGAATGCATCTGTGGCGAGCCGCGGGAGGGGCCGATTTATATACTCGGGAGACACCTGATCTCGCCAGCCACTCACTGCAGGGGGGTGGTATAGGGATTGAACGTCGCAGGCGGAAGTTGTAATGCCTTCCCTGTCTTTCTATTGGCCAGAAAAGCGCGCTAACGTCTCAGAGATGAAAGTGAAAGTAACTCGAACATCGCGTGGTGCTCGCCTCTAGTAACGAGCATCTCGAACACGCTAATACTCGAACGAGTATCAAGCTCGGACAAGTACGTTCGCTCATCTCTATAAAAACGCAAAGCAAGTTGGTGCTTTGCAATTTTTGTGCTATGCATTTTTAACATTAGAAAGTCCCATTGGCATTCACATGAAAAAAACACAGCGATAGCACATGAAAAAAACGCGCAAGAAAAATACAAGTGTGCAAGAGCCCCAAGACTGATCTTCCAAATCTGCCACTTTCAATTTCAGTGCTCCTACCTTCTCCCCTAGGGCATTATTTATATCCACTAGATTATTGTGAGCTGTTGTGAATTCTATCATTTTAAATTCAATGTGAGAAGTTCGATCTCCAGATGCTGTAAACTCAGCTTGTATGTTTTTAACCCTTTAAGGACCAGGCTGTTTTGTACCTTAAGGATCAGACAATTTTTAGGGATTTTAACCATGTGGTAGTTTTACTGCCCTGTTTTTTATCCTTTAGCTATGAAAATTATTTTTGCTGCATTTTTTTTCTGTAACATTATTTTTTAAATACCTTTTGACTGACTTTTTTCCCCATTTTTTTAGTTTTATTGGGGGCAAAAAAAACTAAAAAATGATTTTTTTTAACATTTAGGCCTCGGTCACATGGGCGATTTTCCGCGCGATTTGCGCATGCGCATGTGATCTGTGATTATATAGAACCATTGCTTTGCAATGGTATCGGACACATGGGCACTTTTTATGCGCTTGTCCGATAAATTATAAGACACAAGAAATCTCAGATCACGCCTATCTGCTACCTGCGATTCCTTGTGTTCTCTATATGCGCTCAATAGGGCCGGCGGCAGCAGCGCCGACCCCATTGAGAACATATACTACACAAATCATTCTCCTCTGCCACAGCTGTAACAGCTGTGGCAGAGAAGAATGATGTTTGTCCATTGAATTCAATGGAGCCGGCTGTATTGCCGGCTCCATTGGAAGCAATGGGCTGCAGGCGAGCTCAGGATGAATTTTCGGCAAGGGCTTAAAAATATAAGCCCTTCCCTGAAAATCATCCAAAAATGTGTAAAAATAAAAAAAATATATATACTCACCTTGTCCGTGCAGCCGGAGTTCAGCCGCGGCCAGCCGACAGTTCTCCTGAACTGCTCTGAGTAGTATTCAGCAGGTGGGGATTTAAAATCCCTGCCTGCTGAATGGGCTGCCTCTGATTGGTCATAGCCCTCACCAATCAAAGGCAGCTCTCACTCACCCATTCATGAATGGGTGAGTGAGTGCTGCCTCTGATTGGCTCAGTGCAGGGACCAATCAGGGGCAGCTCTCAGCTGTCATCCATCATGCGATCCGCAAATCGAAGCAAAGAAACGCCTAAGGCCTCGGTCACACGGGCGATTTTCCATGCGACCTGCGCATGCGATCTGCGATCTTAGAGAACCATTGCTTTGCAATGGTATCGGACACATGAGCGCTTTTTATGCGCTCGATCGATAAATTATAGAACAGAAATCGCAGATCGCACCTATCTGCGATCTGCGATTCCTGTTCTCTTCTCTATATGCGCTCAATGGGGCCGGCGGCAGCAGCGCCGACCCCATTGAGAACATATAGTAGACAAATCATTCTCCTCTGCCACAGCTGTAACAGCTGTGCAGAGAAGGATGATGTTTGCCCATTGAATTCAATGGAGTCGGCAATACAGCCGGCTCCATTGGAAGCAATGGGCTGCCGGCGATCGCAGGATGAATTTTCAGGAAGGGCTTAAAAATATAAGACTGAATGACAGCTGAGAGCTGCCCCTGCTTGGTCTTGCGCTGAACCAATCAGAGGCAGCACTCACTCACCATTCATGAATTCATGAATGGGTAAGTGAGAGCTGCCTCTGATTGGTGAGGCTGTGACCAATCAGAGGTAGCTCATTCAGCAGGCGGGGATTTTAAATCCCCGGCTGCTGAATACTACTCAGAGCAGTTCAGGAGAACTGCCAGCCGCGGCTGAACTCCGTCTGCCGGGACTAGGTGAGTATATATTTTTTTTGTTTGTTTTTACACATTTATTGATGAATTTCAGGGAAGGGCTTATATTTTTAAGCCCTTGCCGAAAATTCATCGTGAGATCGCCCGCAGCCCATTGCTTTCAATGGAGCCAGCTGTATTGCCGGCTCCATTGAATTCAATGCGCTGGACAGCTCCGGCCCATTTCTAATGAAACGCGGCTAGGAGCAGTTTTTTCGAGCGATTTTTCGGCCCTGGTCACACGATTTGCGGATGCGCATCCGTCATGCGATCCACAAATCGCGGGAAAAACGCCCATGTGACCGAGGCCTTATAGTTCTTTTTTAATTAGTATATTTATGTGAAAATAAAGAATGGGAATGGGTTTCTCTATTTGTTTTGGATGTTTTGATATATAATATGTATGTTTTTGGTTTACAGGGTGCATACAGCGACGGTTTTGGTTGGTGTCAGTTTTGGGTTATTTTCTTTCTTATGTATATATTGTTGTTTTATTCAGTAATTTTTATTTATTGATGTATGTAATTAAGTTTTTTACTATCTATATCCCGCATGACATTATATAAGACCTCTGGGGGACATCCACATGTTTTTTTTTTTTTTTTTATTGACACTTTCCCACTATAGCTGGGGCATCCATAGGAGCCCCAGTTACAGGGGAAAGCCACCCCTGTAGTGACATTAGTCACTGGCAAAGATGATCAGGGTTTTCTGGGACCCTGTAGCTGTGCTGTAGACGGGAACCCTTGCGTTCACGTGACCCCCTGGCTCCCGTAGTGGAAGTTACACTTTCCCTTTTCAGTACACAGCACTCATTAAGAGCTATATACTCAGGAAAGGAAAAGGCAGAAAGGGTTACCCCCCCCCCCTGCCTTCTCCTCTAGGTTATCAGCTGTCACTAACTCTAATTGATTGTAGAGCCAGGGGACTTAAACCCCCGCCATATATTTACCACTCTTTGTCCTTAATAGGTTAAAAGCAATATTAACATCTTTCTGGGGTGATGCTCTCCATTCCAGCAACATAACTTCAAGAGATTCCTTAGACACTGGTTTGAGGGTGGAGGACAGAGAGTGATCATGCTGAAGCAAATTCTGCTGAACGATGTGTTGCTGATTGGATATAACCTGTGCAGTCACCATTTCAGAGTTAGCTGCAGCACTTACATGTCTAGCAGGTTTGGGTTCTACTTTCTGCACTGTGAGCTCCAGCAAAGGTGCAGGATGGTGGGAAGGTAAATTACCAAAGCCTCCTTGAGAAGGACCAGGTGATGAAGCAGGTGAGGACACTTGTGAAGCTGCACCTCTACTGCCCTCTGATTCAGTGAGCATGCTTCTGGCTACATTTTATAACCTTGTGGAAGGAAAAACTCTGTGAGTTTTGCAGAGTACTGACGGGTCAAAACGTTGCTGGTGTTGCTGTCTATTATGGAGGAATAAAGGATATACGTTTTATCTCATCTTATGCTGCCTGGACTACATATCTTTCTTCTGAGGACATTTTGGTCTTGATCCGAACCTTTGAACTGGGCTTTGCACTTTACCCTCCTCGCTCTGTGAATCAGGCGTGTATTGCACCAGAGGACGTCTGTGGTGCTCAGTTGCTGCTGTGTATATTGCTTTATCTTCTGCATTTCATCAGTATTTGATTTGTATGTGCCTCCATATTTGCATTTATTGGTATTAATTTCTATTAGGCAGAAATAAGATCTGTACTTTTCCAGTAAAAAATAAAACCTATGAATGCAAACAGGAAGTGCACATCAAAAGCTGATGCAGTGCAGATGCAATTTCATCTGTAATAGTTTCACGTTAAGGACATGTTACAATATACTCATGTGAAACTGGCCGTACAGACAATAGGGAAATTGTAAATGTTGCGCAATGATTTGCAATTTTTTTCCCTTGTTACACTTCTGGGGGAGGGTGGTTAGATAGAAGAGTTAATGAGCTGCTGTGGCATCTGATGGCCTGACATTGGCCTCCAGGTCTGCTTTCAGTGGAAGACAATAGGCTGGTATAATGCAGCTGATGATGATAAAATATTATGCAGCAGATCATAATACAAATAATAATAATAATATAGTTGAAGTTAAAGTCCCCTAGTGGGACTAAAATAAATGTTAATCACTTTAAAAACAAATTCTAAGTACCCCCTGAGCCGAAGCAGCGGAGAAGCGGGGGATGATGTGGAAGATGAGTAAGCTCAGACACAGGCCTCCACTCCCTTCTCCCATTGTCCGTCCCCTTGTGTTCTTCCCTGGATGTGGTGCTCCCTGGTCTGTGTCTATGTCAATGTCTGGTGGTGTATATTTGCTAACCTGCCGCATGGGATTTCCTCTGGGAGGTATGTCTTGTCTCGTCATGCCTCATGACTACGTTAGAAATTATAGCGATGAGTAATGCTCACGATTACCCGGTCCTACCCCCTATTATCCCAATTCCTTTTACGGATGCCTGTTTTTTTGTATGTTGAAAAAACATTATAAACATTTTTTGAACCAAAAAAACAAATCTAAAAAAATGTAAACAAAACCCTCAATTTCTTCCCTAATAATGTAAACAATTAAAAACAAGTCATAAAAATTGGTATAAATCAAAGCATTCATAGCAAGCCATATGAAATAATGTATACTGTTATTTAACTCACACAGTGAACACCATGAAAGAGAAATACAATGCCAAAATAGGTCCTCTTACATCTCCTGCAAAAAAGCAACATAAAAATAAAAATCTTATGACTCTTTGAATGCAGCGCCAGAGTCTTTTAAAATATTTTTCTTGCGCAAAAGTAAACATTAAAAAAACCTATATCAATTTGGTATTTATTTGGTATTGGGTATACTTTATCTTAAACAAATAAGCCGATCTATTAAAAGAGGTTTTAAGATTTTTCTATATTGCTGACCAATGTATGAGGTGGACCCTCCCACATATTGGGACCAACGCCATGGAGAAAACCTAGAAACACAAAGATTGTCTGTTCTTTCTTGTGAGTCGATAAATTCTTTCTCCCAACCTCAGGGGTTTAATATGATTTGAAAGCACAAACAATCGAGAGGCATCTGAGTTTTCAGATGCACTGGGAATTGCATCAACACCACAAAAAACCTTTCGGCTGGGTCCACATGGGAGCTGATTTACAACAGAATGTCCACAGCAGGCATTCTGCCGCAGATCAGCAGCAGAAAGCCTGCCTCAAAGCCTGCACTATTTGGTGCAAATTTTTAAGCAAGTGTTATCGTGTATTCCTGTGCAGAATTTACCCCCTCATTGAAAAGTGGTGAAGTCCGCAGCGGAAATGGCAATAATATTGACATGCTGCAGAATTGAATTCTGCACTGCATGTCAATTTCCGAAGGGTTTTGTGAGGATTAGTTTCACAGCTTGTGGATGACAATAGTTCAGTAAGCGCCTTAGGGATTGTCAGTGGGTCGTTAGCTTTAACATTTCAAAACCTCTGAAATCAGGGAGAGCTGCAAAGACAATTGGGCGTTTCTCTCAAAAGAGAATATCCCCCAATAAGAGATACAACAAGCCGTAAACGAAAAGAAAAAATGTCTGCGCTCTTAGAATATGTAAGGCATAGACCCAAGTTTTTGTCAATTTTCAAAATCTCATCCACTTTGCTGCTATAGCAAATGCTGCAGAATTTCCGTGCGGAGGGTCCACATTGAAATTCCACAGCCTACAACTCACATGTTTCCTCAAGAAATGTATGACCTTTTTTCTTTTCACTAATTATTAAGACTACTATTGTTTTTATTATTATCACTGTTGTTTTTTAATCAAAATTGTTTGTTCACCATTTTGTTAATTTCAACTCACAATGAAAGTATGCACAGCAATACTCCGGTGTGCCTTGTCTTCTGCCTGCATCTCACTGCAAGTTATTCTCTTGTTATTTCAAGTTAATTTTTCATGAATACTTGTTCTTTTCAAAACAAAATACTATTAACCTTGATCATCCGTGCTTTTAAGTAGAGTAATGTTACAAACAAAATTGAAAAAAGGACCCTAAAGGTTACTCCCAGCATTGTAAATCCCCAAAATACAGAAGGCAACATTACCTCATAGGTTGTGATCCTGATTTATAACATGACTTTTATTGAAATATATTAAAAACCACCTCAGAAAAGAGCTAGGTAAAATTACAGGAATAATGCATGGCCAGATATAGGCAAATAACTGCTGAGCATTCACGCATGGCATTAGAGAATAAATATATATAGGCCTAATAGCTGATAATAAAAGTGCGGGGATGGGTATATTAAAGGATCCCTACTGCAGACTATCTGTGTAAGCGTGATCATGTATCCTGAGCTGACATGCTAGACTACAAGCTCCTCACCCCCGACATGTTTAGCCATAGACTGGCGTCATCAGGGGACTAGGGCTATTGTGACTAATAGGGCTCCTTCAGATGGACATATTTGCGTGTGTTTTTGCACCTGCAATATGCAGAGAATAGAACCTATTGATGGGTTCATTCACATTAACAATTTTTTTTTTGCCCACATTTTGTCTGCACACAAAAAATAGGGTCTGCTCTATTTTTCTGCGTATTTGGCAACAAAAGGATTTTATAGGAGGTGCATAAATGCATTCTCAATACGCAACAGGATGCGCAATATGGTGTGCAAGCTCGCCAAGAATAGCACACATCGGGACCTCATTAGGCTTTATAGCTATTTAAATAAGGGTGGGGTGGATGTCCCCTGCCCATGTGAACATGTTATGCCTGTGCAAATATGTACAGTAGGCACAAGCACAAACAAACTCGTTCACTGCATAAATACAAGCGTATTTGCGCATATGTTTGTTCGAAGACCCGAAGTGGAGTAATGGACTTGATAAGACCTGGAAACTTCTTACTTTCTTCATAAGTCAGTTTTATTTTTTTATTATTCCTTTTATTGCCTTATTGATCTTTTAGCACCTAATTGCTAAACACAAAGTAATTTTACATTCCAAACAAACATTTTCTTGAATACAAACGAGAAACGTTTTATAGTATTTATGAAAGAAAACCGGTCATTCTACTTAGAACCCGAATATCTGCTGTGCTCAAATTTAAAGCTGTACAACAAAATATGTTGAAAAAAAGAGTTGTTTATTTATCATTTTCTACGTAGAACAACTTTTTACTGTTCATTTATAAATAAAGTATACAAGGTGGTCTAACGGAATTGAACACCTAAATAACATTTTCTATTGTTTACTAATGGAACACTGTACAATTTCCAGTACTTTCATGCTAGATATTTGCTTTATATCATTATTATACCTCTGGCTAGTCTGGTATAATTTTTAGAGATGGTAATCCAATAATTATCCAGTACCTTACTCATGCATATCTATAGGTGTTAGAGGCAGAGACAGATTCTCATAATTCTGTATTATGTCATAAAAGCATGGAAGACTGACAGCAAAAAAACACATAGTCCATCTAGTCTGCGCTTATGTTATTTCCTTTTTATTTTTCTCTTAGGATAGATATATTCCTATCCCAGGCATGATTGAAATCATTTATTATTGATTTTTCAGGCACTCTGTTGGAAATTTCTTCTAAGCATCTACTGCTCATTCAGTAAAATAATATTTCCTGCCATTGCTTCTGAAATTCCCCCTTTCTTGTTGCCATAGATATATGTGTGACCCACTGTGCTGAATACACCAATCAGCAATGACATTAAAATCCAATATTGTGTAGGCTCACCTTATGCCACCAAAAATCTATAACTCATTGAGGCATGGACTCCATATGAGCTCGGATGGTTTAAGCCTTGTTCACAGTGAGTTTTTTTGTGGTTGCATATTCTGATGCAGGTTTCATGCCTAGATTCTAGATATATACGAGATATCTTGAAAAGTGAAAGTGCATTATACAGATGTGTCCACCACTTGTATTCTGCAGTTTTTCTTAAAGACTCCAAATTTTCATGTCACCAATTCAATACCATGGGATTTGCTGATTTGCTATTGAAAATAGTTTTCGAATGCAAGTTGTAGTAGGATACTGCCTTGCATGCTTTGCACTACATTTATGACCTGTTTTTAAACCTTTTTTTGTCACATTCACAAAATTGTCGTAAAACTAAGCAAACTAATAGGTGATATAAACGTAGACTAGTCAGTCTAAAGAAGCACCAGGCTTATCATTCACATGAGCCACTTAAACTGTGTAGTCCATGTTTGCACTAACTATTAAAATCAAAAAAGCTCTTGCCATAAGCAGTAACCAGGAATTGGATCCCTTTAAAATATAACTTTTATTGAATGACACAAAGATTGCACAATAAATTGCAATCTTTGTGTAATTCAATAAAAGTTATATTTTGAAGGGATCAAATTCCTAGTGTTTGCTTATGACAAGAATGTTTTTGATTTTGATTATAATAGGACTGGATTGGATTTTGAGCCTATCGCTCTTTTTTGTCAGTACTCTTAGACAGTATCAGTAAAACTGTCCTAATGTTACTGCTCATGGCCACAGCCATCAACCTACCCCTCCTGGCGGCTGCAGCTTGCAGTCCGCTTCTGTCTGCCGCAGATGCTCGCTCCCAGGGTCTACTCTTGCACTGTCAGCAGCCCAGACCATGAATGCGCTTCCAGATAAGTTCTTAAAGGGCCAGAACACCTCAAAGAATAAGTCCTTCCTCCAATCATATCTGACCCATGTATACCAGGCGTCTTTCCCTGTGAAGGGTGCCTGAATATTGTGGTCATTTTAGTCTCCCTCAAGGTGTTATGAAGTTCACTCTGATTTCCTGACTTTGGATATCCCTGACTACATTCCCATCTCTACTCCTGACTTGTTACTGACTACGCTACTGTCCTCTACCTGTCCTGACACATAGCCTGATTTACTGAGCTGACCCTGTACTTCATGACCTGACCTCAGGCTTGTTCCTCATGCTGAAGTGTTTCATACGCCCCCATCCGGACTGTCTCATTATACTCCTGTTCATACCCTCTGGTACGAAGTAGCATCAGTGGTCACAGAACTAGGACCACTATCTATGTAATGGGCTGGGAACCCTGCAGCAAAGTGCACATCCTGACTGAGGAGGTTAAAGAGTGAAAAATGGGGTTCCTCAGCTGTTGCCTCAGGAGCTAGCAGAAAGCCAAACCAGTCTATAACACAGTAGATCTAAGTCCATCAATCCTGACACAGAATATTACAAGATGCTAGCAAAATTCTCAACTCTCTGAAATTCACATTACAACCATTGGGTGCCTGTGATATTAGACATAGTTAAAAAATATAAGAAATAGACCCCCCAATGGAGTATTGTAAAATCTTTTTTTTTCCAAAGCTGTTGATCTCATGCCGCACATTTTGGAATATGTTAAGCTAAGGTAAGGTAAGTAGAAAAAAGATCAAAAGTCCTTTAACCCCTTCCCAACGTGTGCTTTATATGTTTGGCACACATTGGGAATCAGTGTATGAACTAGGTATGCAATTTGACTGAAAAAAAGTTAATGAACATGTCCTCATAGCCATATAATAGGCAATGTGTTGTCCGTGAATTACTTTATGCAAGATGAGCTGTAGTTTTTAGTGGAATCAATTTTGGAATACAAACAATTACCTTTTATGAATTTGTTTTAAATGGTAAATGTACAAAAATAGAAATACCATCATTTTGGGCAATTCCTATCTCTGTTATGCTGTTTACTGTGTGGTAATAAATCATGTAACCTTTATTCTATACATAGGGCAATGTCAAATTTATATAGTTTTTATATTTTAGTACTTGAAAGGTTCTTTCGGAAAATGAAAATAACGTAATTTTACTGCACAGTGAATGCCATAAAATTTCTGCCTAAATTGCATTATTTCCACTTCAAACAACTTAGAAATTTGTAAGGTTTTTAAATACATTAAGTTGTGCATTAAATAGTACCAATGAAAAATATGACTTGCATCATTGACCTACAGTGTTATGTTAGTAGGTATCAGGCTTATAACAAAAAAAGACCTCTGGCTTTTGTTAGCCTTCTAGTTACCATGGTAACCCATTGGTATCCCACAATCTCATCACATGGTGCGATAGGCAGAAAGAATTCCCTCCCACACACACTATCAACCTCCTTAAATGTAATGGTCGCTATTAACCTTGCAATCTACAGTGAAGGTGTAGTCAGCAGGAGCTTGGCTGGTATTCATAGTTCCTGGTGTAGAACACATGGGTGCAACTCTTGCGCAGTTGACAGAACTGTATGTCACGGAGCCTCTATGTAAGACCATATATACAGCATGTGCACTTATGTTCTTTTGCTGCATTATTGGCTTTTTTTGCTGCTGGTGTAAAGTATAGTATCTGTTCAACAGATGTTTTTGAAAAGCACAACTGGATAGGCTATAGGAAAAAAAACATTCAAACTAGTCTTCCACTGATTAACGATTTTATGCATACACATTAATACAAATAATGTCTTATTAACTACCAGTGCAAAAGAAAATACTCCCCGCGGTAATGGCTGTTTATTTGTCAGGTACTGTAATTGTGCCAAAGTATTCTATGTAGCCATAAGGACATGTTATTAAAGCATGTGCTTTTATGTGGAAATATCTGCATTATTGAACACATTGATTAGATATGATAAAGTTTCTAATTATCTGTGTCTAGAGGATATTCTACGAAATTTGATTTTGAAGTGTAAATTAGAAAACGCACGTAAATTAATTTCATGTTCTATATTTAATCCGATCTGCTAACTATTATCTATAGAGTAGTACAAGAAAAACTATCTCACTACTACTGTTGTCAGCAGTTTACTCAACATTATCCCTTATATTGATTGCTGAAACCTGATAGTGCTTGGTCATGCTTTTGAAGGGTGACATATGAAATCCCGTTTGACATTCCTGGTAACAAATTTTATATTGGCAGCTACTACATACGTCTGTGTCACTTTAACCCCGAATAGCACAGCCAGTTTTGGACCTAACCACATGCAATCAAAAAACAATGTCAGCACTTCTAACGAATAAATTAAATGTGAAGATACATGTAAGCCATGGCTGCGACAATACAGTTAAAGAAATGTGCTTCAGAACACATACAGATTTAATATCTGAATAAAACTGCACAAGTGCTGTTTATACTAACAAGAGAAAGTTATCAACACACATTTTGATCAAAACATATGGGCTCATCTGCTATGTCCAGGCAAACCTTATTGGATGGGTTCTTAACTCTATAGACACATCTTTTTTGGTAGAACATCTCCAAATGAATGGGAAAGCTAGAAATCTATATACTTTAATGGAAGCATCTGAATCAGATGGTTGAATGGAGGGCAGGACATGGTGTAGGAAGCCAATCCCACACGAATGCACATGCAAAAAAAAACAAAGTCAAAACTTCCAACAAAAGAACCTTGCATTTTTATGTTGGAAGTGTTGCATTTGTTGGGTTCTTTTTTTGTAGCAAGTGCCTTGTTGCATGCAGTCTAATATGTTTTGTATCCTTTGGGCCGATTGGCCAAATGTACAAGGTCAAGGCATCATCAGATGAATTAAAAAGTCATATTGTATTCCTCCATAGTAAAATAGCCAGCAACGTTTCAACCTACATAAATATGATGTTTTAATTCATCTGATGCTGCCTTGACCTTATACTTTGGTGGATGTGGATCTTGATCTGGACCTGGTCTGGCTGTGCATTTCCCTCCTCGCCTAGAGAAGGTTTGGAACCCTGGAAGATGGCTTTTTTGGTCTTCATATGCTGCTGAGTATCTATTTATTTTCTATAGGCCAGTGTTCAAGACTGTGCCAGAGTGGGTGCTAAGTCCACATGTTTGTTAGCTTCGGCTGCCTAGCAGTGAAATAATAAAAGTCTACAGCTTCCTAGCCTCTGCATAGCGCAACTTTAAAGTTTGGCATGTAGAACTAGTATGTCGGGGACTGTGTCTCCCAGTTGTTTGGGAGGAGTACTTTCTCCTTAGTAGGCATGAGGGGACGTACAGGTCATGCAATGGTCCTCTGGGAAATTTCGTATGCATAAGAAAAATGTAACTATGCCTTGGCAGTCTTACCTATTAGAAGATGTTAGAAGATATCTTTCCTACAAGTCAATGTCTGACCTTCTAACAAGCCTTGTAACATGACTGGGAATGCAAGCCAAAGTCAGAATGTCTCCAGAAGTTAAAGATAGCCATGCAGAGAGTGGCTGTTTGGTCCTTGTCCATGTACAGTAGATTTTTGAATAGCTGGATGAGAGACCTATGATGTGGGCTGGAAGGGGAAATTGTAAAAAGGAAAACAGGTATCCCTCCCAATACAGCCTCTCACTCCCTACTATACACAGACAAGGGCCAAAAGATCCGAAACAGCCTTTCTGTGTATGGCTATCTTTTCCTTCTAGAGAAGACTTTGGTTTGGGCTTATATTGCCAGTTATGTTGCAAGGCCTATAAAAAGTTGGACATTGACTTGTAAAAAAGCTACCTTCTCAGTTGTTAGTATCTGAGTGAGACACCCTTTGTATTGCATTTCAATAAATCAATAAATCTATTGCTAGTGACAGAATCTGGAGGACTCTCATTTGATATATACAGCAGACTGTTTCTGCTGGATTGTTTAGTGTTCAAAACTCTACTTCTAGAAAGAGCTATGAATTGTTTTAAGAATCCACTACAAAACTGCATTTAAAAACATCATCTTTTTATGCTGTGGAGCATTACTGCATTAGAACAATTCTTAGTTAATTGATTCGTTGATTACCATATGCAGGTAACATAGGTTAATACACTCTTTAAAGGGGCTCTGTCATTAAAAAAGAAAAATTTAATACTTACTTATTCCTCCCCCATCAGTCTACCTACCAGATCTTCACCTCCCCCATTTTCTCCTGTCTCCTGCAGTACAGGGGGGTCATTTCACCTTCAGCTGCCTTATTCTTTCCCTTTCCCTTGGTTGGCAGTCTTCTGCCTGCCTGACAATGTACATTACGTACATTGCCAGCTGGGGGTATGCCTATATGCTTCAGAGATTGCTCATGCAAGGTGACTCTAGAATAGATTACAATTCCTTCCTAGGCAGTGAATGCTATAGCTCAGGGATGTGACCTTCACTGACCCGGCCGGTAGGAATGTGAGGAATACAGCCTTAATAACAAGACGGCCAGCATGCGGTGAGGTGAGCCGAGACACTGTAGAAGCTCAGCCAGGAGAAGATGTGGTAAGGAGACCTGGGAGGGGGGAGAAATAGGAGAGCCTTTTTTTTTTTTGTTACAACAAAACCCCTTTAAGGTTCAACTTTTAGTCTGCTTATATAACTAGCAGTAGTGTTACTGTAAATTACCATGATTTTTGCTTGCACTGCTTTCATCTGTCCAAGCTGAGTGATGAAAAACCACATTGAAAATACTATGTTTTTGGCTGAGCTGTACACTAAATTGATAAATGAGCAACCTGAAGGTTAACATAATGGGTAAAAAAAATTGGTAAAAAAAGTCAATTGCAAATATTCCCAAGGCCACCTCTGAGGAAAATATTCAATGTATTGATCTTTTTCTGGTAAAAAGGAACTTCTGGCCACAGGTGGAGTTTGCATGTTGTGTAAGTACATTCTCAAATTTCTTCCATGTACTCTGTTTTTGGACTATATTCTAAAAATATGTGTGGCCTTCAGCAAAACTGTTGTGCATGAATTAAGGGTTCTGCAGAAAATGATGATGTTGCATAAATTAATGGATGATGAATTACCACAGATTTGATGATTTGGAAGGATCGCTGCACATTTTTAGATGATACCGTATTCTCTATGAAGTAGATATAGGTACTTTCTCAATGGAAACATCATCCTCTTACTAGTCTTATCGAGTAAGTTACACTAATTCATTGCAGTCTATGTTTTTTCTGTACAAACATTATGTGAAACAGAATGTTATACACAATGACAATAGGCCATAAACTGAGTAGCTGATATATTTATTTATTCTTAATTTTTACAGTCATTGGCACACAACTATAAAGAATGGAACTAGGTCGATATATTAGATGCATCTCATTAAGCCATTCTTTTATACTGACATCTTTAGGCAGCAGGTGAAGAAAATCTTCAATGGGAATTCATTCCTTCTAAATCACCCTTCAGCATCTGCTAATAGAAATGTCAGACAGCACATTATATCATACGTACCCGAGCAAGACAGAACTCGCAAAAAGTATATGCTGTGTTTCACAACACATGGGATTCCAAATAGCTCAAGTGCATTTCTTGAAAAAGCAAGGTATCAATCAAATGTGTTGCACCATCAGATTTTAACATAACCACAGGAGGAAAAGAAATACATGCCAGGGCAAAAGATCAACCAATGGTAACAAGATATAGACTTCTGCAAATCATAATAACAATTGATTCAAGGGCTGGAAAGCAAGAAAATAAATACCACATGGCTCTTGCATAATAAATAAATATATACAGTATATATATATATATATATAATTTTTTTTTACAGTCTTTACCAGTAATGATTAAATTAATAAGTAATACACTTACAGCTGTAATAGAAATTCAGTTTCTTCGGTCTAACAGGCTGATCTCTTTGATGCCCACGTTAAAGACCAACCTAATGAAACAGTACCACCTACAGCAATCCCTTTTCCTCACCTTTGGTTAGGAAAAAGGTACACAACTGACCCCAAGACTTGGGTGCATCTAGCTGGTAGTTCACTTTTTGAATAACATTTAGTGAGCGTGGAGTTAAAATAAACTTATCACAGAAAAAAAATGCCTCTCTCTCCCCTTATCAGGCTTCTCTAGACTACCCCCTTTTACCCCATTGTTTACTTCCCCTCAATTCAATCCTGAAATCTCATATGAAATCACAATGTGGGTCAATAAATAAATTCCAGTGCCCGATTAATACAGCTGTACAGCTGGATCGCTAGAATTTATTTATTGACCCACATTTTGTATTCATATGCGTTTCTGAACAAGGTATTCTTTGGGGTATTACCCTGATGCTCTCCATGTGGATGTCCTGGTACTGAGGTGTTTTGCCACTTTGATATTAGAGCCTATATGGACCATAGGTGTGACGGCCTGTCTTGACCGACAGGTTCACTGCACCAATGAGTCCTCCTTTTTCTACTTTGTTTTTGAAATAATTCCCTATACATCTTGAACTGCTGTCCACTTTATAATTATAATTGTTTATTCCTAAAATCTGTCTTGAGAGAGACAAAAACAAGACAGATTTCTAGAAAATGATGAGACAGGATACATCTGCTGCTCATAGAGGTCTACGTGGAGTTGAAGGAGAGGTGAAAGGAAAGAGCAGCTGCAGAGAGAATGACACAGACCCACAGTGAGGCGGCTGCTATCTTTGGTAAGTGTTTACTGTGTTGTTACTGTAAATAAGTCTGAAAAAATCCCTATTCATGAAATATAATTTTTAATAGATATGCATTAACCCTTTCCAATCCATTTATTTTTTCTCACCCATTCTCCCCAGCTCCAAACAAATTGGAGCTGGGGAAAATGGGTGAGAAAAAATACATTTTCCCTGCACCCTCCTGAACTGACAGAGTTCAGGAGGGTGCAGATGCTCACTGCACCGTGGGGGGGCCTGCTTACCTGTCCGGCGTCTTCCGCATTCTCCTTCTGCCTCCCGGCTCAGCGATCATGTGACCGCTGGGGTCAGGTGGCACCTGGCGGTTACATGATCGCCGGGCCGGGAGGCAGAAGGAGAAAGCGCAAGACGCCGGTTAGGTAAGCAGGTCCCACAGTGCAGGCTCCCGGCTCGGAGTTCATGTGACCGCCGGGGGTCAGGTAACACAGGCGGTCACATGATCGCCGGCCGGCCGGAATCTCTATGCATTACATAGCGCTAATTGAGCGCTATGTAATGTGTAAAGGAGAAGGCAGAAAGGGGACCAGTGCACAAGTGTATCTGCACCCGATGTGTCTGCCGATCGGGTGCAGATGCACTCCTGCACTGCAGTGTCGGGCCTGCCCCGACATTGGAGCTGTGGAGGAAAATAATGATGTTGGGGCAGGCCCAACATTGAATTGGAAAGGGTTAAGTCCACAAGTTCAAGATAATATATTTATCCATATACTTGTAAAAGGCAGTACAAATTGTCCCACAGATGCAATCTCAATACAACATGAGGAAAAAAAATCCACAGTATTGATATCACACAGATATCACGGTTAGAAGAGGTGATGTAAAGACATCATGGTTAAATCCGGTTACATCAAATAGGGAGTTAGTGAACTGATCCTCCTATCCCTGCACTGATCTTACTATGCCACTATGAACAGCAGAGCAACCACCCTGACAAGAACAACCCTGTGGCTGCCCCTACAATATCCACTAAAACACCCTATAGTTCAGCATCATCAGTTACCAATAATAAAAGGCCCCCAATGTGTTTTCCGAGCAATACATAGTTTATTTGGGGGATCCAAAGACACTGAATCATAGCTGCCCCAGCTTACTAGTATTGGTGTATACTAAGACTGATCAGATCCTCATTTAAATAAGCCTGCCCAATAGCCTAAGCCAATCAGAATGTTCCTCATATGATTCTATCATAGCTAATCAATGCCCCACACATACTCCTCATTCTATTACATGTGTATATATATATATATATATATATATATATATATATATATACTGTATATATATATATATACTGTATATATATATATATATAGTAACAGGGTAAGAGGAATGGTCTTGAGTGGAAGGTATGTGTCACAGAGGTTATTAGCCTCTGTGAGGTAGTCTGGTCGTTTGAACAGCTAAAACGGGTATTGTGTCAAATATTGGTAGCGGCCGACTTCTCAAAAGAGTTCATAGTCCAGACGGACGCGTCGGAAGTTGGCTGGGGGCCGTATTGTCCCAAGAGATCAACGGAGAAGAGCATCCCGTGCTGTTCTTAAGCAGGAAAATGTCCCCTTATGAGAAAAACTACGCCATAGTTGAGAAGGAAGGGTTAGCAGTAAAATGGGCATTAGACTCCCTAAGGTACTACCTTCTGGGCAGGAAATTTAAACTGATCTCAGACCATGCTCCCTTGAAGTGGATGTATAAAAATAAAGGGAATAATGCCAGGGTGACAAGATGGTTCTTAATTAGAGATGAGCGAGCACCAAAATGCTCGGGTGCTCGTTACTCGGGACGAACTTTTCGCGATGCTCGAGGGTTCGTTTCGAATAACGAACCCCATTGAAGTCAATGGGCGACCCGAGCATTTTTGTATTTCGCCGATGCTCGCTAAGGTTTTCATGTGTGAAAATCTGGGCAATTCAAGAAAGTGATGGGAACGACACAGCAACGGATAGGGCAGGCGAGGGGCTACATGTTGGGCTGCATCTCAAATTCACAGGTCCCACTATTAAGCCACAATAGCGGCAAGAGTGGGTGCCCCCCCCTCCCAACAACTTTTACTTCTGAAAAGCCCTCATTAGCATGGCATACCTTAGCTAAGCACCACACTACCTCCAACAAAGCACAATCACTGCCTGCATGACACTCCGCTGCCACTTCTCCTGTGTTACATGCTGCCCAAACCCCCCCCCCCACGACCCAGTGTCCACAGCGCACACCAAACTGTCCCTGCCCAGCCTTCAGCTGCCCTCATGCCACGCCACCCTCATGTCTATTTATAAGTGCGTCTGCCACAGGAAAAGCAGGCACACACTGCAGAGGGTTGGCATGGCTAGGCAGCAACCCCCCCATAAAAGGGGCAGGCCGATAGTCCACAATGCTGTACAGAAGCAATGAGAAATCCAATCCTGTGCCACCTCCATCTGGAGCTGCACACGTGGGCATAGCAATGGGGAACCTATGTGCCACACACTATTCATTCTGTCAAGGTGTCTGCACGCCCCAGTCAAACCGTGGTTTTTTATAAATAGTCACAGGCAGGTACAACTCCGCAATGGGAATTCCGTGTGCACCCACAGCATGGGTGGCTCCCTGGAACCCACCGGCGGTACATAAAAATATCCCATTGCATTGCCCAACACAGCTGAGGTAGTAATGTCGTGCTTAATGCAGGTGGGCTTCGGCCCACACTGCATGCCCCAGTCAGACTGGGGTTCTTTAGAAGTGGAAACAGATGCATTTACAACTCCCTGTGGACCCACAGCATGGGTGGGTGCCAGGAAGCCACCGGCGGTACATAAAAATATCCCATTGCAGTGCCCATCACAGCTGAGGTAGTAATGTCATGTTTAATGCAGGTGGGCTTCGGCCCACACTGCATGCCCCAGTCAGACTGGGGTTCTTTAGAAGTGGACAGATGTAGGTTAAACTCTGTGTGCACCTACAGCATGGGTGGGTGCCAGGAAGCCACCAGCGGTGCATAAATATATCCCATTGCATTGCCCAACACAGCTGAGGTAATGTCGTGCTTAATGCAGGTAGGCTTCGGCCCACACTGCATGCCCCAGTCAGACTGGGGTTCTTTAGAAGTGGACAGATGTAGGTTAAACTCCGTGTGCACCTACAGCATGGGTGGCTCCCTGGAACCCACCGGTGGTACATAAATATATCCCATTGCAGTGCCCTACTCAGCAGAGCTAACGTCAGACACAATACAGGTGGGCTTTGGCCCACACTGCATGCCCCAGTCAGACTGGTAATATGTACCTTAACAGTAACCTCGTTGGTGGTAATGTGGTGGTGACTGCGGACCTAGTAGCGCGGTTTTATGTAGTTGGTTTTCGGAATGTGGCCATGATTAAGTGGGCTGTGGCGGGGGGATGGTGGTGGTGCTCTCTTGTAGTGTCGTTAAAGGTGAAATTCTTGGACTGCCACCATACGGACCAATGCAAAGGTATTTGCCAAGAATGTTTTCATTGTTGGAGGAGGAGGGGGATGTTTTGGAGGCACTATGTGTCCTCTCCACGTGTCCGTGGTTATATGCACCTTAACAGTAACAGCGTTGGTGGGAAATGGCCTCGCCGCCATCATGTCTTTGTGAAGCCTCTGTTTCCACACCCCAGTGACATACCATTAGCTGCGGTATAGGCAGAGCCCCGAATTATTAACATTTCAGCAGTAGTATTAGGGACAGGCCCCACTAACATATCACTAGCAGCAGTATAGGGGGAGCGCAGTCTTAGTTCCATTTCAGTAATAGTAGCACTCAAGACAAGCCCCAGTAACAATTCCCTTTGTAGCAGTATAGGAGGAGCGCAGTCTTAGTTCCATTTCAGTAATAGTAGCACTCAAGACAAGCCCCAGTAACAATTCCCATTGCAGCAGTATAGGAGGAGCGCAGTCTTAGTTCCATTTCAGTAATAGTAGCACTCAAGACAAGCCCCAGTAACAATTCCCATTGCAGCAGTTTAGGGAGATAACAGTCTCTTTCACATTTCAGTAGCTGCAGTATAGACAAGGCCCCAGTTACATTTATGTAGCAAAAGTGTAGGCCAACCCCACACACCTTTCTGTACCATGAGTGCAGGCGAAGAACATAGAAATTACAATGATTACACTGTAGGTGAGGGCCCCAAAAAATTGGTGTAGCAACAGTACTAATATACCTCAGAAAAAATTGGCCATGCCCAACCAAGATGGCAGGTGAAACCCATTAATCGCTTTGGTTAATGTGGCTTAAGTGGTAACTAGGCCTGGAGGCAGCCCAGTTTAACGAAAAATTGGTTCAAGTTAAAGTTTCATCGCTTGTAAGAGCATTGAAACGTATAAAAATTGTTTGGAAAAATTATATGAGTGAGCCTTGTGGCCCAAAGAAAAATTGCCCGTTCAGCGTGATTACGTGAGGTTTCAGGAGGAGGAGCAGGAGGAGGAGGAGGAATATTATACACAGATTGATGAAGCAGAAATGTCACCGTTTTGGATGTTGATACAGAACGATGCTTCCATCCGCGGGTGCAGCCTACGTATTGCTTAGGTATCGCTGCTGTCCGCTGGTGGAGAAGAGAAGTCTGGGGAAATCCAGGCTTTGTTCATCTTGATGAGTGTAAGCCTGTCGGCACTGTCGGTTGACAGGCGTGTACGCTTATCTGTGATGATTTCCCCAGCCGCACTAAACACCCTCTCTGACAAGACGCTAGCCGCAGGACAAGCAAGCACCTCCAGGGCATACAGCGCGAGTTCAAGCCACGTGTCCAGCTTCGACACCCAGTAGTTGTAGGGGGCAGAGGCGTCACGGAGGACGGTCGTGCGATCGGCTATGTACTCCCTCACCATCCTTTTACAGTGCTCCCGCCGACTCAGCCTTGACTGGGGAGCGGTGACACAGTCTTGGTGGGGAGCCATAAAGCTGTCCAGGGCCTTAAAGAGTGTTGCACTGCCTGTGCTGAACATGCTGCTCGATCTCCGCACCTCCCCTGCTACCTGGCCCTCGGAACTGCGCCTTCTGCCACTAGCGCTGTCGGAGGGGAATTTTACCATCAGCTTGTCCGCCAGGGTCCTGTGGTATAGCAACACTCTCGAACCCCTTTCCTCTTCGGGAATGAGAGGGGAAAGGTTCTCCTTATACCGTGGGTCGAGCAGTGTGTACACCCAGTAATCCGTAGTGGCCAGAATGCGTGCAACACGAGGGTCACGAGAAAGGCATCCTAACATGAAGTCAGCCATGTGTGCCAGGGTACCTGTACGCAACACATGGCTGTCTTCACTAGGAAGATCAGTTTCAGGATCCTCCTCCTCCTCCTCCGCCTCCTCCTCCTCAGGCCATACACGCTGAAAGGATGACAGGCAAGCAGCATGGGTACCGTCAGCAGTGGGCCAAGCTGTCTCTTCCCCCTCCTCCTCATCCTCCTCATGCTCCTCCTCCTCCTCCTCAACGCGCTGAGATATAGACAGGAGGGTGCTCTGACTATCCAGCGACATACTGTCTTCCCCCGCCTCCGTTTCCGAGCGCAAAGCATTTGCCTTTATGCTTTGCAGGGAACTTCTCAAGAGGCATAGCAGAGGAATGGTGACGCTAATGATTGCAGCATCGCCGCTCACCACCTGGGTAGACTCCTCAAACTTTCCAAGGACCTGGCAGATGTCTGCCAACCAGGCCCACTCTTCTGAAAATAATTGAGGAGGCTGACTCCCACTGCGCCGCCCATGTTAGAGTTGGTATTCCACTATAGCTCTACGCTGCTCATAGAGCCTGGCCAACATGTGGAGCGTAGAGTTCCACCGTGTGGGCACGTCGCACAGCAGTCGGTGCACTGGCAGATTAAACCGATGTTGCAGTGTCCGCAGGGTGGCAGCGTCCGTGTGGGACTTGCGGAAATGTGCGCAGAGCCGGCGCACCTTTACGAGCAGGTCTGACAAGCGTGGGTAGCTTTTCAGAAAGCGCTGAACCACCAAATTAAAGACGTGGGCCAGGCATGGCACGTGCGTGAGGCTGCCGAGCTGCAGAGCCGCCACCAGGTTACGGCCGTTGTCACACACGACCATGCCCGGTTGGAGGCTCAGCGGCGCAAGCCAACGGTCAGTCTACTCTGTTAGACCCCGCAGCAGTTCGTGGGCCATGTGCCTCTTCTCTCCTAAGCTGAGTAGTTTCAGCACGGCCTGCTGACGCTTGCCCACCGCTGTGCTACCACGTCGCGCGACACCGACTGCTGGCGACGTCCTGCTGCTGCTGACACATCTAGATTGCGAGACAGAGGTTGAGGAGGAGGAGGAGGAGGGTGCTGTAGTGAAGGAAGCATACACCGCCGAACATACCACCACCGAGCTGGGGCCCGCAATTCTGGGGGTGGGTAGGACGTGAGCGGTCCCAGGCTCTGACTCTGTCCCAGCCTCCACTAAATTCACCCAATGTGCCGTCAGGGAGATGTAGTGGCCCTGCCCGCCTGTGCTTGTCCACGTGTCCGTTGTTAAGTGGACCTTGCCACTAACCGCATTGGTGAGGGCACGTACAATGTTGCGGGAGACGTGGTCGTGCAGGGTTGGGATGGCACATCGGGAAAAGTAGTGGCGACTGGGAACTTAGTAGAGCGGGGCCGCCGCCGCCATCATACTTTTGAAGGACTCCGTTTCCACAACCCTATACGGCAGCATCTCAAGGCTGATAAATTTCGCTATGTGGACGGTTAACGCTTGAGCGTGCGGGTGCGTGGCGGCGTACTTGCGCTTGCGCTCAAAGACTTGCGCTAGCGACGGCTGGACGGTGTGGTGCGAGACATTGCAGGATGGGGCCGAGGACACCGGAGGTGATGGTGTCGGTGCAGGCCAGGAGACTGTAGTGCCTGTGTCCTGAGAGGGGGGTTGGATCTCAGTGGCAGGTTGGGGCACAGGGGGAGAGGCAGCGGTGCAAACCGGAGGCGGTGAACGGCCTTCGTCCCACCTTGTGGGGTGCTTGGCCATCATATGTCTGTGCATGCTGGTGGTGGTGAGGCTGTTGGTGGTGGCTCCCCAGCTGATCTTGGCGCGACAAAGGTTGCACACCACTGTTCGTCGGTCGTTAGGTGTCTCTGTGAAAAACTGCCAGACCTTAGAGCACCTCAGCCTCTGCAGGGTGGCATGGCGCGAGGGTGCGCTTTGGGAAACAGTTGGTGGATTATTCGGTCTGGCCCTGCCTCTACCCCTGGACACCGCACTGCCTCTTGCAACCTGCCCTGCTGCTGCCCTTGCCTCCCCCTCTGAAGACCTGTCCTGAGTACGCGTTGCACACCAGGTGGGGTCAGTCACCTCATCGTCCTGCTGCTCTTCCTCCGAATCCTCTGTGCGCTCCTCCCTCGCACTTACTGCCCTTACTACTACCTCACTGCAAGACAACTGTGTCTCATCGTCATCGTCCTCCTCACCCACTGAAAGGTCTTGAGACAGTTGCCGGAAGTCCCCAGCCTCATCCCCCGGACCCCGGGAACTTTCCAAAGGTTGGGCATCAGTGATGATAAACTCCTCTGGTGGGAGAGGAACCACTGCTGCCCAATCTGAGCAGGGGCCCGAGAACAGTTCCTGGGAGTCTTCCCGCTCCTGAGCATGTGTCATTGTAGTGGAGTGAGGAGGCTGGGAGGAAGGAGGAGCAGCAGCCAGAGGATTCGGATTTGCAGCACTGGACGGCGCAGAACTGTGGGTGGATGATAGCTTGCTCGAAGCACTTTCTGCCATCCACGACAGGACCTGCTCACACTGCTCATTTTCTAATAAAGGTCTCCCGCGTGGACCCATTAATTGGGCGATGAATGTGGGGACGCCAGAAACGTGCCTCTCTCCTAATCGCGCAGCAGTCGGCTGCGATACACCTTGATCAGGAGCTCGGCCTGTGCCCACATCCTCACTTGGGCCTACGCGTCCTCGGCACGTCCACGTCCTCTAGGCCTACCCCTACCCCTCAGCATGCTGTATTACCAGTGATTTCCCAGCCAGGAAATAAATTGGCGCAAGCCTGCAGGCCAAATAGAATGTTTCCCTTTTTTTTTTTAAAGGGAAGGCCCACTGACTATATTCAATCAGATAAGATTAGAAATGTGTTCCACAGAACTGCAGTGTTATATGAAGTGCAGCAGAGCGGTGATTTTTCCCAGGCAGGAAATAAATTGGCACAAGCCTGCTGTTAAACGTAGCTGGCTGCGTATGATTTCTTTATGTTCTCCACCCACCACACACGTACCCAGAACGCTGAGGACTGTCAGAGGCAGGCCAAATAGAATGTTTCCCTTTTTTTTTTAAAGGGAAGGCCCACTGACTATATTCAATCAGATAAGATTAGAAATGTGTTCCACAGAACTGCAGTGTTATATGAAGTGCAGCAGAGCGGTGATTTTTCCCAGGCAGGAAATAAATTGGCGCAAGCCTGCTGTTAAACGTAGCTGACTGCGTATGATTTCTTTACGTTCTCCACCCACCACACACGTACCCAGAACGCTGAGGACTGTCAGAGGCAGGCCAAATAGAATGTTTCCCTTTTCTTTTTAAAGGGAAGGCCCACTGACTATATTCAATCAGATTAGAAATGTGTTCCACAGAACTGCAGTGTTATATGAAGTGCAGCAGAGTGGTGATTTTTCCCAGGCAGGAAATAAATTGGCGCAAGCCTGCTGTTAAACGTAGCTGGCTGCGTATGATTTCTTTACGTTCTCCACCCACCACACACGTACCCAGAACGCTGAGGACTGTCAGAGGCAGGCCAAATAGAATGTTTCCCTTTTTTTTTTTTAAGGGAAGGCCCACTGACTATATTCAATCAGATTAGAAATGTGTTCCACAGAACTGCAGTGTTATATGAAGTGCAGCAGAGCGGTGATTTTTCCCAGGCAGGAAATAATTTGGCGCAAGCCTGCTGTTAAACGTAGCTGGCTGCGTATGATTTCTTTACGTTCTCCACCCACTACACACGTACCCAGAATGCTGAGGACTGTCAGAGGCAGGCCAAATAGAATGTTTCCCTTTTTTTTTTTAAAGGGAAGGCCCACTGACTATATTCAATCAGATAAGATTAGAAATGTGTTCCACAGAACTGCAGTGTTATATGAAGTGCAGCAGAGCGGTGATTTTTCCCAGGCAGGAAATAAATTGGCGCAAGCCTGCTGTTAAACGTAGCTGGCTGCGTATGATTTCTTTACGTTCTCCACCCACCACACACGTACCCAGAACGCTGAGGACTGTCAGAGGCAGGCCAAATAGAATGTTTCCCTTTTTTTTTTTAAAGGGAAGGCCCACTGACTATATTCAATCAGATTAGAAATGTGTTCCACAGAACTGCAGTGTTATATGAAGTGCAGCAGAGCGGTGATTTTTCCCAGGCAGGAAATAATTTGGCGCAAGCCTGCTGTTAAACGTAGCTGGCTGCGTATGATTTCTTTACGTTCTCCACCCACTACACACGTACCCAGAACGCTGAGGACTGTCAGAGGCAGGCCAAATAGAATGTTTCCCTTTTTTTTTTTAAAGGGAAGGCCCACTGACTATATTCAATCAATAATATATGTCTTCTGGCCCTGCCTACACAATTCTGTCCCTGTAGTATTACTGCAGGGCGCAATGCTCTGCACAGCCGATTTTGAAAAAAAAAAAAAAATGCAACACTGCTAACAGCAGCCTGCACAGTACTGCACACGGTTAAATGTGGCCCTAAGAAGGACCGTTGGGGTTCTTGAAGCCTACACTCACTCCTAACACTCTCCCTGCCTAACCACCACTTCTGTCCCTGTAGTATTACTGCAGGGCGCAATGCTCTGCACAGCCGATTTTGAAAAAAAAAAAAATTGTGCAACACTGCTAACAGCAGCCTGCACAGTACTGCACACGGATAGATGTGGCCCTAAGAAGGACCGTTAGGGTTCTTGAAGCCTACACTCACTCCTAACACTCTCCCTACAGCAGCTCCAACACAACAGCACTTTCCCTCAGCTAACTCACAACGCATCTGAGGCGAGCCGCGGGAGGGGCCGATTTTTATACTCGGGTGACATCTGATCTCGCCAGCCACTCACAGCAGGGGGTGGTATAGGGCTTGAACGTCACAGGGGGAAGTTGTAATGCCTTCCCTGTCTTTCAATTGGCCAGAAAAGCGCGCTAACGTCTCAGAGATGAAAGTGAAAGTAACCCGAACACCGCGTGGTGCTCGTTAAGAGTAACGAGCATCCCGAACACGCTAATATTCGCCCAAGCATCAAGCTCGGACGAGTACGTTCGCTCATCTCTATTCTTAATGTTACAGGAATTTGACTTTGAGGTGGAACATAGGCCGGGAAAATTACATGGTAATGCAGATGCCCTGTCCAGTATTTACTGTGCAGTTGCAGTTGGTGCCCTGCCGGATAGCTTGGGGCAGAGGGGGGAGGTATGTAACAGAGTAAGAGGAATGGTCTGGAGTGGAAGGTATGTGTCACAGAGGTTATTAGCCTCTGTGAGGTAGTCCAGTCCTCTTTCACTCCAGGCCAGATCTTACCACCTGTCCAGCCTGCTATTTAAGGAGACAGGTGGAAGGTAAAAGGAGGTGTGTGTCTGGGAGTTACAGCCTACAATTGCTTTGTGTGACTTCCACTGTGAAGAGAGAGAGAGAGAGAGAGAGACGCTGTGGACGAGGCGCTACCTAATTGCAGCAGGACCCCTGGAGGGGATACGCGGAGGGGATACGCCTGCCCTTGGACAGGAGCCACAGAGAGTGTGGGCATGAGGACCAGCGGCGCTCTTGACATCCACAGGTCTGTGCACCTCTGAGGACTTGTGTGGTTTGCCTCAGCTGAGGAGTTTACCTGCGTTACCTCTGGACTGAGGAGGGTTAATCCTGAACAGAGACTTTTTTGTTGTTGCTATCATTTACTGTTTATCTGGAGACCCAGTTACTTTATGTTGCCTGTTAAAGATTGTGTAAATAAACCTAAAGAAAAGACAAGTGACGGTTTGGAGTGCTCTTTAACCCCCGCGGTGCTACAATATATGTATATATACATGAATATATGTTAGTCAGGTAAATAAGAGTGTGGACTCACCAAGCAAGCCAGTTTGAAACAAAACAAAAAATTATATATAATGGACATGTGGAAGAAGAGTTCTGAAGGGAGTGTGCATCTCATCCAGATGCTTAGCCTGGGTGAGATGAAACTCAAGTACAGGTCTTCCTCTTGGGTCCCAGTGAGCTCAGCTGGGTCCACTAAGCTCATCAATGGGACATAAAAAGGCTGCAAGTCCAGGCAATCAGCACTGGCCCCATTGCAATGGGAAAAGCTCCACGATCCTCTGCCAAGGATCTCTGAAGTGAAGTGAGACTGTTTTCACATGAAAACGCCTCACATCCATGGCGATTTCGCATAGTGGGGCAGGATTTATGTCCCCATATCGCGCTCACTTGTGTGACCTTGGTCTTAATGTAATGTGATATCACAGTGTTCCCTGCTATCAGGGTGGCTTATTTACACTTTGAATTACTTTACAATGCATTTTGTTGTGTTGAGATAAGAGAACAATAGCTTTTCAGTAGGTTAAGATAAGATAACTTCCTGGGCCATGCTATCACAATGAAGCTAAAATATGCTGCATCTGTAGTTACCAAAGCTACTGTATATAATGTAAATTGTTATTGTTTAAAGGCCCTTTTATATGCAAAGATAATCCTTCAAAGGGACGAACATTTTATAACATTTTATTATCTTCATTTGCATGTACAAGAACCTCCAGGAATTGTTTGCTGAGCCAGGTGTGTGTTTAAACACATGCCCAGCTGTGCAAACAGCTGCCCACACATTCCATTGTTCTCCTTGTGGCTAGTGTAAACATGCCGCAGGGAGAACATCCTGCAGTATTTTGAAAGATGAGCGAAATGCATTCAAATGGAATGCATTTGCTCAGTCTTTCAGCGGCTAAACGATAGGTTTTATGTAAAGGGAAATCCAATGTTCAAACGAAAAGTGCACGATGCCTGCGTTTACATGTATTGATTATCGCTCATTTTCGGCCATTTGGACGAATTTTGAGTGATAATCGCTGTGTATAAAAGGTCCTTAATTGGTTTTCCAATACATTGGCCTCACTATAATACACTATACAATATGTTTTGTAAAAAGCATTTGGGGGAATGGCTTAAGGCACTTTTACATGCAACAATTATTGCTCAAAATTTATTTAAATGCCTGAAAGTGAGCGAGGGTTATGTATAAATGCGGGCACTTGTACACTATTCGTTCAATTGTTGTACAGCACTGGTTTTTCACAGGTTTTGTTTTCTGGGTGTGTGGAATGAAACCATACTGGGTAATGTTTGTTCCTACCACAGTCCGGGGAACCGGTACGCGGAAAATGCATTTCCTGGAGTAATGCTATTGATACCTTTTTCCTGTGGAGCCTGTACAACACCTGATTACGCTTGTTAGGGCAATTTAGTCCTTTCGTGTTGAAGGAGCAGACATTTAGTCGGGCCATCTTGTAGTATAGGGAGATCGTGTTGGCAATTCTCTGATGCTGCAGGGGGTTTCTCATCTAGGAAGATGACATGGAATAGGAGGGGGCAGGGAACACACATAAGGATAAAGGGGTAGGGGAAAACATGAGTAACAAACACCCACTTGTAGAAGTATAATGATAATGTGAGCTTCGGTATCCTGTGTGGACAAAGCTTAAAGGGGTTGTCCCGCACCGAAACAGGGTTTTGTTTTTTTTCCACACCCCCCCCCCCCATTCGGTGCGAGACAACCCCCGATGCAGGGACTTAAAAAAAAAACCGCACAGCGCTTACCTGAATCCCCGCGCTCCGGTGACTTCTTACTTACCGGTTGAAGATGGCCGCCGGGATCTTCTCCCTCGGTGGACCGCAGGGCTTCTGTGCGGTCCATTGCCGATTCCAGCCTCCTGATTGGCTGGAATCGGCACGTGACGGGGCGGAGCTACACGGAGCCGGCATCCTGCACGAGCGGCCCCATTGAGAAAAGAAGAAGACCCGGACTGCGCAAGCGCGTCTAATTTGGCCATTAGACGCCGAAAATTAGGCGGCTCCATGGAAACGAGGACGCTAGCAACGGAGCAGGTAAGTGAAAAACTTCTTATAACTTCTGTATGGCTCATAATTAATGCACAATGTACATAACAAAGTGCATTAATATGGCCATACAGAAGTGTATAGACCCACTTGCTGCCGCGGGATAACCCCTTTAAATACTAACAAACGACTAACGTCAGCACAGCCGTATGCGGCTGTAATCCCTAGTGGGGGAGTAGCTGGGTCCAGGCAAGCCCAGGTCCGAGCCCCGCTCCCCTCCCCCACGGCGGCTGAAAACAACATGTTAGGCATCCACGTCTTTATGATAGATAAAAAGGAGAGAGAGGGAAGCTGAAATAAAAGGGAGGTAAAGAAGAGGATATTGAAAGATAAAGGATAGCCCCCCTAAAGGGGGAGGTAAACCTGGTAGTTGTGAGGTGAAAGTTGGCCAAGTAGCCTTGAGTCTGAGAGTAAGCCCTGTCTGAGAGGAAGCCCTCTACAGGTGGGGAGTCCAGTTACTCCAATGATGGGTTGGTGGTGTGTCTTGGCTTTGTGACATGGTATAAGTCCCGTACATATGGCTTCAGTATCTTTATGAAGGGCGCATATTGAGCCATAGGTACCAATGTCCATATTTCTCCAGGGTTACCCTGTGTTTACATGTATAGACCTCCTCCTTTTCACGGAGTATGAGTCCTCGATGGGTGATCCTGTTTGTTCGCATTTGGTCTTTTACGGTTGCTCTGCACTGGTTGCCATTGCCCCCTGGGAGGGGTGAGTGTTGGTGAACTTATTTTTTGCCATTCTGGTAAAGAGACCATCGGTAGCTTGAGAGCTGTAAGAAATTTAGGGAGATCCCCCAAGGATCTAAAGATTGCACCTTCTCTCCCCAAGCCCGCCACCAATTGGAAGGGATATCCCCACCGGTATGGGATCTCCCGCTCCTTTAACAATAGTAGCAGTGGTCTGAGTGCTCTGCGCTGTTGGAGTGTCTTTCTTGAAAGATCCGGCAAAAACTGCAGATTTCTGCCTCGGAATTTAATCGGTCCCTTGTTTCTTATCTGATGTAGGATCTCTTCCTTTTCTTTGAAAAAGTGTACCCTACAGACTACGTCCCTGGGTCTCTCCGGGTCTGCTAGCCTGGGGCCTAGGGCCCTGTGGATTCTATCTATCTCTATTGGATCATTCGGGGATCTTTCCAGGAGTTCTCCGAAGCACTTGATGGCCCAGGCCTCTAGATGTTTGTTTTCTATTTCTTCATTCAGTCCTCGAATTCTTAGATTATTTTGCCTGTGACGATTTTCTATGTCGTCCATATGATTGGCGAGTTCAGCTATTTGGAAAGCGTGTTCACTTAAGATGTCGTGGTGTTCATTTAGGTGCTGGAGCATCAGGTCTTGCGTCTCCTCTGTTTCTCTGACACGGTGCCCCATTTGTTGAATTTCTCTTTGTATAGATTCCAATGCTGATTTCTGAGTTGAGGCGAACTGGGCAAAGTGGTTGTCAAGGTCATCTTTGGTAGGGATTGACCTAAGGTGCTCCTTCCAATCCCAATTGTCTGGTGTCTCTTTGTGAGGGTATTTGGGGTTTTCCTCTTCTCCAGTTTTCCAGCCCATTCCTCTTCTCCTTCTGTTATGGTGTTTCTGGGTGAGAGTGGGGGCCTATTGTATGCCCCCTCTTGGCTTGTCAACTCCCTCTCAAGCCCTTCCTTTCTCATTCTGGCCTCCCGCAGGGTGTTGGGGTTATACATGTCCCCCTCCCCTGTACTTGTATTGCCGCTTCTGTGTCTTACTGCAGCGGGATCGCTCGCCGCTTCTCTCCGCGACCGGGGGCTCCTGGAGTCCTTCACTTCCGGTGGAGGGCTATGGGAAGATGGCGGCTGCACCCTCACTTCCGGGTGCGGATTCCCCGGTCTCGGCGCCTGTGACTGGAGCTGTACCGTTTGCGATGGGTAAGGTTTCGGGTGTGGGAGGGAGGTCGGGGTCCTCTTGTTTGTGTCCGACCACGCTCCTGCTGACTGTCGCTGTCGCGCACCGTCCTCCACGTCGCGCCCGCCGCGATCTTGTATGGAGCCCGGGAGTCTCACCACCGCTGCAGGGAATGCCGATGGAGTGGGGCTGTCCTCTCTTCTTGGGGGTCCGTCCCCGGTGTTTGTTGCTGGTTGTCGTGGTCGCGCATCGTCCTCCATGTTGCGCTCGCCGCCATCTTGTGTGGAGCCCGGGTGTCTCGCCGTCGCTGCAGGGAGTTCAGGTGTAGCGGGGCTGTCTTCTCCTTGTGGGGGTCTTTCTCTCGTGCTTGTTACTGGTGGAGTAGACGTGTGGGGTCCCTTTCCTCCGTCCTCTGTGGTCTTCTCCTGGGTAGATTGTTTCCCGCCTTCTCCCTCCTGCTTGTTGCTGTCCCCGCCGGCGGTCATGTAGCGGTCCAGTGGGCCTGAATCTTTGTCCCTGGGCTTGTGTGAGCTGGTGCCTCCTCTTCTCTTCCCCATGGTTATCTCCTGCGGCAGTTTGGTGAGTGGATGCCTTTTTCTTCTCAAATTATGCCGTGAAGGAGATGGAGCAAAGGCACAGCACGACCTAGCTCTCCATTAGCCAGGCCACGCCCCCAGCACTGGTTTTTATCCTGCATAAAAACCATTGATGGCAGTTTAAAAGACTTTTTTTAATAGTGTACTCATTGTATTTGCTTTGCATACATAACAGTACACTGTTTACTCTGCCTAGAAGAAAACTATGGAATCTGCCAGATGTTTGCTCAGCTGGGTGTGTTTATGTGATAACCATTACATAAACACATGTGCAGCTGAGGAAACAACTAGTGGAGGAAAATTCAGATGATTAAAGCCATTATTTGGGCATTTATTAAATAATGTCCGCAGTTCGTTCAGTCTTGTGATTGTTTAAACAATAATTGTAGTGTGTTAAAGGGCCTTAAGACTACAAATTCCTTACCATATGGTCATTTATTTTGTCATGCATTAATGTATTAATTATACTTTAGATTTCTTTTGATTAATTTAAAAAATGTTTTATTTCATTATTGTTTTTTTATTAACTTGCATAGCTATACCATCCCAAGTTACAGAGGAAAAATACTTTAATTATGACATTGATCATATAGAGATTAGAGATGAGCGAGCACCCTAATGCTTGGGTCCGCGTTATTCGAATTGAGCTTTTCGTAAAATTTGAGAGCTCTACTCGAGTAATGAAGCCCATTGACAACAATGGGAGAGTCGAGCATTTTTGTATGTGGAACGCAGGGTCCCGAGTTTTTTTTTCCCCCTAGGTTCGTGTCTCACTCTTTCTCTCTCTCTCTCCCTCCCTTCCCCTGCCAGTCAAAAATTTTCAAATGACGCGCACTGCGTCGTAGCAGGGAGGGGCCAAAACAGGCACATCACAGCGGGGAGGGGCCAAAAACTGGACTGGGGTCTAACGTGATTTGATGCTCATTCGAGTAACGAGCCCCATCGAGTATGCTAATACTCGAACGAGCATCAAGCTCGCCAGAGTACGTTCGCTCAACTCTAATAGAGATCAATACTGGGGCTACCAAGACCCAGCAGCACTTAGTTACTAGAGTTGAGCGAACATACTCTGTCGAGCTTGTTGCTCGTTTGGAGTATTAGCGCACTCGATGGTGCTCGTTACTTGAACGAGCATCACGCCGTGTTCGATCCCGCCCCAGTTTTTGGCTCCTCCCCGCTGTGACGTGCTTGTTTTGGCTGCTCCCTGCCACGACGCAGTGCGCCTCAATGGCAAATTTTTTGTCTGGAAGGCAGGGGAAAGAGAGAGAAAGAGAGACAAACCAAGAAAAAATTTTTAAAAAGCTCGGGACTCGGCGTTCCACATACAAAAATGTTCGAGTCTCCCATTGTAGCTAATGGGGCTCGTTACTCGAGTAGAGCTCTCGAATTTTACAAAAAGCTCGACTCGAATAATGTGGACTTGAGCATTTGGGTGCTCGCTCATCTCTAGTAGTTACATGACCAGTGATGTGATCATCAGCAAGTACTATAAGAAATCATTTAAAAAGCATGTGTTTCTCTTATGCCACCTCTTTAAAAGGAATGTGTATAAATCGAGGTTTTATGTTAAATACATCTTTGAAGAATTTTTGGTGATTTTTTTTTTTTTAATTCTCAATGTTATAACCTATATTTTAAAACAACTTGTAAAATCCTGCAATTTTCACACTGACCACAAAGCCTGACATGTTCTGTTCTTTAGAGAAATCTTTTCAGCAATCATCTCATTATCATCACAGGGGATATCATGATGAAAGATATAGATAATGCAGGAACCACAATTCACCATAAGTGATGGTTACAGCTTACCTCATACCCCCGTCTTCACCATGATCTCTGCACATGTTAAAGAACTTGCCTAGAACACTATCCCAAATGTTATATAGGACATTGGTAAACATACCAGGTTTGAGGATGCTAAAACATACTATTACTCAAAAAAAAACTTATATGAAGATTTTGCAGCAGAATGCAAACATGACATATCTGATATACTAGATCTATTACATAGTGTAGTGAAAATGTGGTAGATGAATACACTGGGAGTTGTGCATGAGAAGATATTTCTACTGATCTGGTCTTTCATTTCATTAATGATAGATAGATAAGAGATTTAAAAGCAATATGTTATACTTTATATATGTACAACGCTAGCATATGTTTCCGAACCAGCAAATCATATGCAAGGAAATGTGAAGCTTGCTTTATATACGTGATCACAAATTCATGCAGACATACTTGTAATTTATGACCGAGGTTTGTTGATTGTGAGATAATTAAATTTCACTGTACATTTAGCCCATCTATGTCTATTTGCTTTAATAGTCTCTGTCAAGAGATCTCATTATTTCCTGTTTGCCTGCTGAGACCAACCAGTAGGATGTCAGAAGAAAAAAAAGATACTGTAAGAAAATATATGAACCAAATGGAACAGCTAGAGAAGAATGAGAATGCAGTGTGCTCCTCATTAATAGATATTGTAATCTTCCTAACCAAAGAGAAATGAACATTGCAATGGTAATTATTACAATAATTGTATACATTATGAATTACTTTCTATTAATAAATATCAGCCCATTAATATATACACATAATAAAAACATAATATATCGTACTTTCCGATATGTACCAATATACTGAACATTTTGACAAATGTGTCCAATTTTCTGCAGTGATTCATGGTAAACATTAACCATCTACTGTATAACGGGAACCTTACATTTCTCAAAACTCAACTATACTAGAATGGGAAATTCACAATGATCAAAATAGCAGCTTTAACCCCTTAGTGACGGAGCTTTTTTGCTTTTTTCCATTTTTGTTTTTTCCTACTCCCTTTTAAAAAATTGTAGCTCCTTTATTTATCCATCTACGTCGCTGTATGAGGGCTTGTTTTTTGAGGGACGAGTTGTATTTTTCAATGGCACTATTTATTGTACCATATAATGTACTGAGAAACTGTTAAAAAATTCTTAGCGGAGAGAAATGCAAAAAAACACGACATTCCACCATCTTTCGGTGCGTCCTGTTTCTACGGCACACAAACTGCAACAAAAACGACCTGATATTTTTATTCTATGGGTCAGTATGATTACTACGATACCAAACTTATATAGTTTTTTTTTTTGCTGTAGTACTTGTATTTTTTATTTTCAATTATTTTCTGCGGTCATTTTGTGCGCGCAATAACTTTTTTATTTTTCTGTCGACGTAGTTGTGCGAGAGCTCAATTTTTGCGGGATGTCTTGTAGTTTCCGATAGCATTAATTTGGAATGCATACAACTTTTTGATTGCTTTTTATTGCATTTTTTCTGGAAGACAAGGTAACTAAAAAAGTGTATTTCTGGCATTTTTTTTTTTTTTTTCGGACGATGTTCACCGTGCAGGAAAAATAATGCACTACTTTGATAGATCAGACTTTTACGGACGCGGCAATACCGAATACATTTTATTATTTTATGATTTTGATTTTTTAGTAATTGATATGGCAAAAGGGGGTTGATTTAAACTTTTATAGCTTTTTTTTTTTTACAATTTAAAAAACTTTATTGATCTTTTTTTTTACTTTACTTTCGAAGTCCCCCTGGGGGACTTTAACATGCGATGCTTTGATCGCTCCTGTAGTATGACGTAATGCTATAGCATTACGTCATACTGCTTTTTTACAGGCAGTCTATCAAGCCACCCTGTGTGGATGGCTTGATAGGCAGTCTGCTAAGGCAGCCCTGGGGCCATTCATTAGGCCCCCGGCTGCCATGACACCTGCACGGCTCCCCCGATCTCACCGCGGGGGGGGGGCCGTGCGGGACCCCCAAACAGCGTTCGGAGGATTTATATGCCGCTGTCAGAATTGACAGCGGCATTTAAAGAGTTAATAGCCGCGATCGGCCGAGCGCGGCTATTGCCTGCGGGTGTCAGCTGTAATAAACAGCTGATGCCCGCGCTGTATGGAGGGAGATAGCGGCGCTACCTCCCTCCATACACGTCCTGCAACAGCAGGACGTAGTTTTACGATAGCGCCGTCACTAAGGGGTTAAGTATAACTTATACCAAAGAATCTGTGAGATACAGTAGCTCTTTTATTTAAGGAGATTTTACCTTAAAGCAGAAAAACCTCAGTTTGGTATATTTGAAAGATCACTGTTCAAGTTGCATAAAATATGTATCAAAGGAGATGAATAGAGATGAGCGAGCACCAAAATGCTTGAGTGCTCGTTACTCGAGTCGAACTTTCAGTGATGCTCGAGAGTTCGTTTCGAGTAACCAACCCCATTGAAGTCAATGGGCGACTCGAGCATTTTTGTATATGACTGGTGCTCCGCTAAGGTTTTCATTTGTGAAAATCTTAGCAAATCACCAAAGTCATGTAAAAAACACAGAAATGGATAGGGCAGGCGAGGAGCAACATGCAGGGCTGCATTTCGGGCTCCGAGGTCTCACTATTTAGCCGCAATAGTGGCAAGAGTGAGACCCCCCCCCCCCCTGCACTGTCAGCATAAAGATCGTTCTCCTCTGCCACAGCTGTAACAGCTGTGGCTGGGAAGAATGATGTTAGCCCATTGAATTCAATGGAGCCGGCAATACAGCCGGCTCCATTGAAAGCAATGGGCTGCCGGCGAGCGCGGGATGAATTTTCAGGAAGGGCCTAAAAATATAAGCCCTTACCTGAAAATCATCCTAAACTGTGTAAAAAAAAAAATGTATACTCACCTTTCCGCTGCAGCCGGAGTTCAGCCGCGTCTGGCCGGCACTTCTCCTGAACTGCTTTCTGTAGTATTCAGCAGGTGGGGATTTAAAATCCCCGCCTGCTGAATGGGCTGCCTCTGATTGGTCATAGCTCTCACCAATCAGAGGCAGCTCTCACTCACCCATTCATGAATTCATGAATGGGTGAGTGAGTGCTGCCTCTGATTGGCTCAGTGCAGGGACCAATCAGGGGCAGCTCTCAGCTGAATGACAGCACTGTGTTCAATGACAAGGGGACTCCCTGCGGGAATATTTACACGCACCACGGACCTATGGTGCACGCATGTCCTATCTTTTACAGGTGCACGTGTTTGCACGCCTGTTAAACACGGACATGTGAACACACCATAAGGAACCAATGGTTCTAACAGACGAGTGGTTTTGTGCACAAATAAACACGCTCGTCTGAATCCACTCTTAAGATTGTACCAGCAAGTTATCAGTATTTGTTAAACTTTGCTACATTTGTAGGTACACGCTATAATGTTGTTTTTATACCATGTATCCCATAGACTGCATGAGCACCTTGTGTATTGAGTTGTAATCTGCTGGCGGATTGTATTTTGCAGCAGTGCACCATAAGTTGGCAGACTAGCTAGGCAGGAAGGATGGTAATTTCCCTGGCTGCCGGCTTGCAGGAGAAAGTTCTATAGTCAGTGTCAGCATGAGGACTTAGTCACATGGGTAGTAACTAGAGATGAGCGAGCACCAAAATGCTCGGGTGCTTGTTACTCGAGTCGAACTTTCAGTGATGCTCGAGAGTTCGTTTCGAGTAATGCACCCCATTGAAGTCAATGGGCGACTCGAGCATTTTTGTATATCGCCGATGCTCGCTAAGGTTTTCATTTGTGAAAACCTGGGAAATTCAAGAAAGTGGTGGGAAGGACACAGAAACGGATACAGCAGGCGAGGGGCTACATGTTGGGCTGCATCTCAAGTTCCCAGGTCCCACTATTAAGCCACAATAGTGGCAAGAGTGAGCCCCCCCCCCCCCCCCCGCACTGTCAGCATAAAGATCGTTCTCCTCTGCACAGCTGTAACAGCTGTGGCAGAGAAGAGCGATGTTAGCCCATTGAATTCAATGGAGCCGGCAATACAGCGTCAATGCTTACAACGGAGCATGCTCAGCAATCCCTGCACATTGCCCATAGAGGATGTGATGTGCCTGGACACAGATGAGTCACACCGGAAGTGCGTCACTGCCCATAGTATCTCAGGGCGGAAGTACATCAAAGCTTACAACGGAGCATGCTCAGCAATCCCTGCACATTGCCCATAGAGGATGTGATATGCCTGGACATAAATGAGTCACACCAGGAGGTGTGTAGGGGCGGAGATTTAGCCAGTGCTATCAACAGTACATGCTCACATCTCTATATGATATACAACAGAGGTATATCACATCTAGTATGAAAATAAGCCCTGACAGAAGACCTGACAGGTCTGTTTGTGTATTGAGCTTGACAAAGACGGCAGCAGCCGTCGAAACGTTGCCATGCTGTTTTACTTCTGGATCTGTATTCACCAATAAAGGATGATATTTCAGCAATACCTTCTGTCTCTTGGCTGATCTCCCCTGGACCAGTGCTGCCTTCCAAAAACAACTTGCTTGTTGCAAGAGGTAAAGGAACAGGCAAGAGATTTTTAACCATGATCAGGCATAATATATTTTAAAAATCCCACTTCCGTCCACTTTTAATTTGTTATTCTAATAATGCTCTGTATGTTTTCATACAGAAACTGTTTCTTGTTTTCCTTTCCCACAGGCTTCCCGGGTGTCAATCTGGATAAGCAAATTTCCCTTTTTTCTTAATAAAGAATTTATATAAAAAGAAAAAAATCCCACTTTCAATGACTTAAATCCCTTTTAGAGATGAGTGAGCACCAAAATGCTCGGGTGCTCGTTACTCGAGTCGAACTTTCAGTGATGCTCGAGAGTTCGTTTCGAGTAACGAACCCCATTGAAGTCAATGGGCGACTCGAGCATTTTTGTATATCGCCGATGCTCGCTAAGGTTTTCATTTGTGAAAACCTGGGAAATTCATGAAAGTGATGGGAACGACACAGAAACGGATAGGGCAGGCGAGGGGCTACATGTTGGGCTGCATCTCAAGTTCCCAGGTCCCACTATTAAGCCACAATAGTGGCAAGAGTGAGACCCCCCCTGCACTGTCAGCATAAAGATCGTTCTCCTCTGCCACAGCTGTAACAGCTGTGGCAGAGAAGAACGATGTTAGCCCATTGAATTCAATGGAGCCGGCAAGACAGCCGGCTCCATTGAAAACAATGGGCTGCCGGCGATCGCGGGATGAATTGTCGGGAAGGGCTTAAATATATAAGCCCTTCCCTGCAATTCATCCAGAAATGTGTAAAAATAAAAAAATATATATATACTCACCTGGTCATGGCAGACGGAGTTCAGCGCGGCTGGCGGCAGTCCTCCTGAACTGCTCTGAACAGCTGTGAGTAGTATTCAGCAGCCGTTCGAGTATTAGCATGTTCGAGATGCTCGTTACTCGTGACGAGTACCACGTGATGCTCAAGTTACTTTCACTTTCATCTCTGAGACGTTAGCGCGCTTTTCTGGCCAATAGAAAGACTGGGAAGGCATTACAACTTCCCCCTGCGACGTTCAAGCCCTATACCACCCCCCTGCAGTGAGTGGCTGGCGGGATCAGGTGTCAACCGAGTATATAAATCGGCCCCTCCCGCGGCTCGCCACAGATGCGTTCTCACAGAGATCAGGGAAAGTGCTGTCTTGCTGTAGTTGCTATAGGGAGAGTGTTAGGAGTATTTTAGGCTTCAAGAACCCCAACGGTCCTTCTTAGGGCCACATCTAACCGTGTGCAGTAGTGTGGAGGCTGCTTTTTGCAGTGTTGCATTTTTATTTTTTTTTGTATATCGGCCGTGCAGAGCATTGCGCCCTGCAGTAATTATACATAGTCCAGGGCCAGTAGTGGTGGTGAGGCAGGGACAGAAGACATATTTATTGAATATAGGCAGTGGGCCTTTCCAAAAACATTTGGGAAAAAAAATCTATTTGGGCTGCCTGTGACTGTCCTCAGTGTACTGGGTCTGTGCTGGGGGTAGTTGTCCTCCTAATTCATACGCAGCCAGCTAAGTGTTAAAGCAGGCTTGCGCAAAATTATTTCCTGGCTCTGCTGTGCGTTCCGTAAGCGAAGTCAGCCTCCAACCACAGGCCAATAAGCGGCACATTTAATTACAGCGTTCTGTTTCTGCACTACTGGTAATACACCATGCTGAGGGGTAGGGGTAGGCCTAGAGGACGTGGACGCGGGCGAGGACGCGGAGGCCCAAGTCAGGGTGTGGGCACAGGCCGAGCTCCTGATCCAGGTGTATCGCAGCCGACTGCTGCGGGATTAGGAGAGAGGCACGTTTCTGGCGTCCCCACATTCATCTCACAATTAATGGGTCCACGCGGTAGACCTTTATTAGAAAATGAGCAGTGTGAGCAGGTCCTGTCGTGGATGGCAGAAAGTGCATCCAGCAATCTATCGTCCACCCAGAGTTCTGCGCCGTCCACTGCTGCAACTCTGAATCCTCTGGCTGCTGCTCCTCCTTCCTCCCAGCCTCCTCACTCCATTACAATGACACATTCTGAGGAGCAGGCAGACTCCCAGGAACTGTTCCCAGGCCCCTGCCCAGAATGGCCAGCAATCGTTCCTCTCCCACCGGAGGAGTTTGTCGTGACCGATGCCCAACCTTTTAAAAGTTCCCGGGGTCCGGGGGATGAGACTGGGGACTTCCGGCAACTGTCTCAAGACCTTTCAGTGGGTGAGGAGGATGATGACGATGAGACACAGTTGTCTATCACTCAGGTAGTAGTAATTGGAGTAAGTCCGAGGGAGGAGCGGACAGAGGATTCGGAGGAAGAGCAGCAGGACGATGAGGTGACTGACCCCACCTGGTTTGCTACGCCTACTGAGGAGAGGTCTTCAGAGGGGGAGGCAAGGGCAGCAACAGGGCAGGTTGCAAGAGGCAGTGCGGTGTCCAGAGGTAGAGGCAGGGCCAGACCGAATAATCCACCAACTGTTTCCCAAAGCGCCCCCTCGCGCCATGCCACCCTGCAGAGGCCGAGGTGCTCAAAGGTCTGGCAGTTTTTCACTGAGAGTGCAGAGGACCGACGAACAGTGGTGTGCAACCTGTGTCGCGACAAGATCAGCCGGGGAGCCACCACCACCAGCCTCACCACCACCAGCATGCGCAGACATATGATGGCCAAGCACCCCACAAGGTGGGACGAAGGCCGTTCACTGCCTCCGGTTTGCACCGCTGCCTCTCCCCCTGTGCCCCAACCTGCCACTGAGATCCAACCCCCCTCTCAGGGCACAGGCACTACAGTCTCCTGGCCTGCACCCACACCCTCACCTCCGCTGTCCTCGGCCCCATCCACCAATGTCTGTCAGCGCACCGTCCAGCCGTCGCTAGCACAAGTGTTGGTTCAAAAGAAGTTAATGCAACCACAGCACTCACCAGAGTTGAAAGACTAAAACTCTGGATTCCACCAGAAAATCATCTGTTGTGGATATGGGGAGAAACATGCAAGAGCCTGGTGTGGTCCGGATCCAAAAACCAAACACAGCTAAATTTGTAAAGTAACCAGGCAGCAGCTGATGATTTTTTATAAAGATAGAAAAAAACTTTTATTCCTCCATAAAAGTCAGACTGGCGACGTTTCGGTTTCCACTGAAACCTTTCTCAAGCCCCTGGGCTTGAGAAAGGTTTCAGTGGAAACCAAAACGTCGCCAGTCTGACTTTCATGGAGGAATAAAAGTTTTTTTCTATCTTTATAAAAAATCATCAGCTGCTGCCTGGTTACTTTACAAATTTAGCGCAAGTGTTGGAGCGCAAGCGCAAGTACGCCGCCACGCACCTGCGCGCTCAAGCGTTAAACGTGCACATAGCCAAATTTATCAGCCTGGAGATGCTGCCGTATAGGGTTGTGGAAACGGAGGCTTTCAAAAGTATGATGGCGGCGGCGGCCCCGCGCTACTCAGTTCCCAGTTGCCACTACTTTTCCCAATGTGCCGTCCCAGCCCTGCACGACCACGTCTCCCGCAACATTGTACGCGCCCTCACCAACGCGGTTACTGCCAAGGTCCACTTAACAACAGACACGTGGACAAGCACAGGCGGGCAGGGCCACTATATCTCCCTGACCGCACATTGGGTGAATTTAGTGGAGGCTGGGACAGAGCCAGAGCCTGGGACCGCTCACATCCTACCCACCCCAGAATTGCGGGCCCCAGCTCGTGTGGGTACAATAAAGATTTATTCTTTTATTTAACCCCTGGAGTGCTGCTCTTATACATACTTTGCCCCAGCTCGGTGTTGGTATCTGCGGCGGTGTATGCTTCCTCCACTAAACCACCCTCCTCCTCCTCCTACGCAACCTCTGTCTCGCAATCAAGATGTGTCAGCAGCAGCACGTCGCCACCAGTCGGTGTTGCGCGGCACGGCAGCACAGCGGTGGGCAAGCGTCAGCAGGCCGTGCTGAAACTACTCAGCTTAGGAGAGAAGAGGCACACGGCCCACGAACTGCTGCAGGGTCTGACAGAGCAGACCGACCGCTGGCTTGCGCCGCTGAGCCTCCAACCGGGCATGGTCGTGTGTGACAACGGCCGTAACCTGGTGGCGGCTCTGCAGCTCGGCAGCCTTACGCACGTGCCACGCCTGGCCCACGTCTTTAATTTGGTGGTTCAGCGCTTTCTGAAAAGCTACCCACGCTTGTCAGACCTGCTCGGAAAGGTGCGCCAGCTCTGCGCACATTTCCGCAAGTCCCACATGGACGCTGCCACCCTGCGCACCCTGCAACATCAGTTTCATCTGCCAGTGCACCGACTGCTGTGCAACGTGCCCACACGGTGGAAATCTACGCTCCACATGTTGGCCAGGCTCTATGAGCAGCGTAGAGCTATAGTGGAATACCAACTCCAACATGGGCGGCGCAGTGGGAGTCAGCCTCCTCAATTCTTTACAGAAGAGTGGGCCTGGTTGGCAGACATCTGCCAGGTCCTTGGAAACTTTGAGGAGTCTACCCAGATGGTGAGCGGCGATGCTGCAAACATTAGTGTCACCATTCCTCTGCTATGCCTCTTGAGAAGTTCCCTGCAAAGCATAAAGGCAGACGTTTTGCGCTCGGAAACAGAGCTGGGGGAAGACAGTATGTTGCTGGATAGTCAGAGCACCCTCCTGTCTATATCTCAGCGTGTTGAGGAGGAGGAGGAGGAGCATGAGGAGGATGAGGAGGAGGGGGAAGAGACAGCTTGGCCCACTGCTGAGGGTACCCATGCTGCTTGCCTGTCATCCTTTCAGCGTGTATGGCCTGAGGAGGAGGAGGAGGAGGATCCTGAAAGTGATCTTCCTAGTGAGGACAGCCATGTGTTGCGTACAGGTACCCTGGCACACATGGCTGACTTCATGTTAGGATGTCTTTCTCGTGACCCTCGCGTTACACGCATTCTGGCCACTACGGATTACTGGGTGTACACACTGCTCGACCCACAGTATAAGGAGAACCTTTCCACTTTCATACCCGAAGAGGAAAGGGGTTCGAGAGTGATGCTATACCACAGGACCCTGGCGGACAAACTGATGGTAAAATTCCCATCCGACAGCGCTAGTGGCCGAAGGCGCAGTTCCGAGGGCCAGGTAGCAGGGGAGGCGCAGAGATCAGGCAGCATGTACAGCACAGGCAAGGGAACACTCTCTAAGGCCTTTGACAGCTTTCTGGCTCCCCAGCAAGACTGTGTCACCGCTCCCCAGTCAAGGCTGAGTCGGCGGGAGCACTGTAAAAGGATGGTGAGGGAGTACGTAGCCGATCGCACGACCGTCCTCCGTGACGCCTCTGCCCCCTACAACCACTGGGTGTCGAAGCTGGACACGTGGCCTGAACTCGCGCTGTATGCCCTGGAGGTGCTTGCTTGTCCTGCGGCTAGCGTCTTGTCAGAGAGGGTGTTTAGTGCGGCTGGGGGAATCATCACAGATAAGCGTACCCGCCTGTCAACCGACAGTGCCGACAGGCTTACACTCATCAAGATGAACAAAGCCTGGATTTCCCCAGACTTCTCTTCTCCACCAGCGGACAGCAGCGATACCTAAACAATACGTAGGCTGCACCCGCGGATGGAAGCATTGTTCTCTATCACCATCAAAAACGTGGATCTTTTAGCTTCATCAATCTGTGTATAATAATCATCCTCCTCCTCCTGCTCCTCCTCCTGAAACCTGACGTAATCACGCCGAACGGGCAATTTTTCTTAGGCCCACAAGGCTCAGTCATATAATTTTTGTAAACAATTTTTATACGTTTCAATGCTCATTAAAGCGTTGAAACTTTCACCTGAACCAATTTTTATTTTAACTGGGCTGCCTCCAGGCCTAGTTACAAATTAAGCCACATTAACCAAAGCGATTAATGGGTTTCACCTGCCCTCTTGGTTGGGCATGGGCAATTTTTCTGACGTACATTAGTACTGTTGGTACACCAATTTTTGGGGGTCCTCGCCTACAGTGTAATCCAATTAATTTTTTGCTCACCTGCATTACAGCTGACGTTACATCAGCTGTGCTGGGCACTGCAATGGGATATATTTATGTACCGCCGGTGGGTTCCAGGGAGCCACCCATGCTGTCGGTCCACACGGAGTTGTAACTACATGTGTCCACTTCTAAAGAACCCCAGTCTGACTGGGGCATGCAGTGTGGGCCAAAGCCCACCTGCATTAAACATGACATTACCTCAGCTGTCATGGGCAATGCTATGGGATATATTTATGTGCCGCCGGTGGCTTCCTGGCACCCACCCATGCCGTCGGTCCACAGGGACTTCACAATAGGGAGATGTACCTGCCCTTGTCTATGAATTAAAAAGCCCGGTCAGGTTGGGGCATGCAGTGTGGGCCGAAGCCCACCTGCATTTAATCTGACGTTAGCTCTGCTGTCCAGGGCACTGCAATGGGATACATTTATGTACAGCGGGTGGGTTCCAGGGAGCCACCTATGCTGTGGGTGCACACGGAATTCCCATTGCGGAGTTGGGGATTCCCAGTTGTACCTGCCTGTGACTATTTATAAAAAACCGTGGTCTGACTGGGGCATGCAGACACCTTGACAGAATGAATAGTGTGTGGCACATAGGATCCCCATTGCTATGCCCATGTGTGCAGCTCCTGATGGCGGTGGCACAGGATTATATTTCTCATTGCTTCTGTACAGCATTGTGGGCTATCGCCCCACCCCTTTTAAAGAGGGTCGCTGCCTAGCCGTGCCAACCCTCTGCAGTGTGTGCCTGCTCATGGCAGACGCACTTATAAATAGACATGAGTGTGGCGTGGCATGAGGGCAGCTGAAGGCTGCGCAGAGACAATTTGGTGTGCGCTGTGGACACTGGGTCGTGCAGGGGGGGTTGGGCAGCATGTAACCCAGGAGAAGTGGCAGCGGAGTGTCATGCAGGCAGTTATTGTGTTTTGTTGGAGGTAGTGTGGTGCTTAGCTAAGGTATGCATTGCTAATGAGGGCTTTTCAGAAGTAAAAGTTGTTGGGGGGGGCCCACTCTTGCCGCTATTGTGGCTTAATAGTGGGACCTGGGTACTTGAGATGCAGCCCAAAATGTAGCCCCTCGCCTGCCCTATCCGTTTCTGTGTCGTTCCCATCACTTTCTTGAATTGCCCCGATTTTCACAAATGGAAACCTTAGCGAGCATCAGCGATATACAAAAATGTTCGAGTCGCCCATTGACTTCAATGGGGTTCGTTACTCGAAACAAACCTTCGAGCATCGCGATAATTTTGTCCCGAGTAACGAGTACCCGAGCATTTTGGTGCTCGCTCATCTCAAGATCTTATCAGTACAACAGAGTGAGTGATCAGTGCAGAAAGGGGGAGGAGAAGAAGTGCCTGATAAATATAATAGAATATATACAAAAGTTGGTGTTCATTTACCAAAATCTACAATATTGCTAGCAAACATTCTTTGCTAGCAGGAATATGGATTGTAAATGTGTAACCTTTTAGTGACCTGAGAGCGGTCACAGCCATGGGTAATTGGAAGTAATTCAGTGATTGGGTAATAGCCTTGTGGTCATAAGGGCCTCCAGTGGTGGTGAGCATAACAAGCCAGGCTGAGGATAGATGGTAGCATCCCCTGACAAATGACAGCAGCACTGTAAAACAGACAAAAACTAACAGGCACTCAGGGTTAAGTTTAGTAAGTTCACATACTATATCTCTGATGGTTATCTGCAACCATCAAGCACACTGTGCATTTAAAGGCCCATTTACACTCAACGATTATCGCTCAAAAGCCATCTTTTCAGCAATAATTGTTGTGTCTAAATGCACTGCCATCTTGCACTGTTCGCTCATCATTGATTTGTAGCAAGTTAAAAATCAGTGATAACTCTTATCTCATTTTCTCAGTGGGTGGGCGCTGATAGCATTCTTTCAGCTGATATCCCACTGGGACTTTCCAGCGGGATACCAGCTGAAGGCTTTGAGAACAAAGAAGCTGTCAGCACTCCTGCTCTTTCTCGGAGCTATCAGCTTAGCGGGACACCGCTGATAACTGCGAGAACAATGCAGCTGTTTGCATATACAAAACAGCTGCTTTATTCTAAGTTATCAGTGGGGTCCCGCTTTGCCTGCATTTTACTCTTTAAGTAGCTAATTAGCTACTTAAGAGTTATGCAAAGATGATCGCTCAAAACTGTCACTCAAACAGTCATTTAAGCGATTTATAAGTGATCATCTTTCAGTCTAAATGCACCCTAAGGCCTCAGTCACACGGGCGCATCGGCACCCGTACATAGGCGCCGATGCACCCGTGTGACTGCAGGAAGGACACGGCCGTACCTAAAGACGGCCGTCTCTCTGCAGCGCCAGAGGAAAGAACACATGACCGACAATGAAGCCGGTCACATGTTCTTTCCTCCAGCGCTGCAGAGAGACGGCCGTCTGCAGGTACGGCCGTGTGCTGGTGACAGTCACACGGGCGCATCTGCGCCGGTGTAGGGGTGCCGATGCGCCCGTGTGACTGAGGCCTAAGACTGTTCTGCAAATATCAAGTTTACTGTTACAATTTGTTTGATTGAGGGAGGATTTAGATGAGCGTAGGTGCAACTACATTTGGCAGCACAGAGCGTAGTTTCGCCTGAACAAGGTTAATTTCTTCACTTTCGATGGCTTTTCAAACTCCACACTACAGTGTAGGAGTTTGAAAAAAAACGCTGGAAGATAGGTGTCACCCGATCTTTCCTGCACATTGGCAGTTCCTATATTTTCTTGGCCTTACAATTAACAGCCAAGAAAAGAGCTAGTGAAAACAAAACCATTGAAATCCAATTGAAATCAGTGGTTTTGTTTTGTCTCGATATGTGGGAGAAAAACATGTTTTGTCTTAATCCGCCATGAAACTATCCAGCTCTTTGTATCTTCCTATTGACCACTACAATCTTCAACTATTCCTGAAGGATATTGGCAGGTAATCTAGCCTGAATTTGGTTTGGAATGGCACTGAATGGTATCCAATGGAATATTAGACCACTCGCTATGTAAAATCTAGTAAATCTCCTGTAGGGATGTTTGTGGGAATAATGTGTTTTCACTCTTGTGTCTCCAAGACAGACCAGAATGCCTCGATAATATTCCGGTCTGGTGACTGTGATAGCTAGGGAAGATGCTTATCCTCATCTTCATGCTCCTGAAACCATGCCTAGGCATAGGGAAAGCTGCGTGGATAAGAGCATTATCATCTGAAAAATTACCTCTCCATCAGGAAGCAATGTCTGCACCATTCGGTAGACATGATCAGCCAAAATGTCATTATAGTCCTTGGTAGTGACTCTCTCTTTTAAGGTGACAATTTTTCCCTGCAGAAAACCATAAGTTGGCTGCCCAAGCCATGACAGATCCATCATGCTTGACCGTGGGAATCAGACAGTTGGGATTAGTTCCATCCTCACTGTAATCACTGAGACAGGATGCTAAAAATGACGATTGAGCTTAGCAGTTGTCTTCCTATTAGAGTTAATAATTCACTTCAACATCCTTCTGTCTTTGACACTGAGTTTATACTTACGGACACTATTAAAGTTAGCAAAATTTTGCCTTTAATACTGTAGTGACTTTTGATACCATACCTCTAGATACATCAAGCAAGCTAGCGATTTTGCTGATACTCCAATTAGATGGACACCAACAATCTGCCCTCTCTGAAAGTCTGTGAGGTTAGACATCTTGCACAATCCGCAACACGAAACGCTATATGCAAATGTACTACTTCTGTTTTACTTTTGATTTGCATGAACAGTACACATTAACAACAAATGTGGCTTGGGGGTCCAAAGAGCCATTCCTGCATGCATTACCAAGAACATTATGAATCTTAGGCGTTTCCATTATTTTGATAGACCATTGCATATTTTTTGAACCCACTACCTATAGAAAGTTTTATTTCTTATGGTCAGGCCTTTGGGTCCAAGCAATTATTTTTATTTTTTCAGCAATATATTCCAAGCCTATGACTTTATTATGTTTCCATCAACAGAGCTTTATGATGGTTTGCGTTTTCCAAGATGAATTGTAGTTTTATCAGCAGCATTTTAGGGTACATGTAATTGATTATTTTTATAACAGTATATAACACAAACACATATATACAGTACATAGAATTCATGATAGATTGCTGATCTAGTCTGGTACACTTGGTATCAGTAAGGAACATTTTCCATTTTAGGGCAAATTGGCTCATGCCTTATGTTTTGTTTCTTCCTCTGGATGAATAGTGGAAACTTTTAAAATTTCCCCCTTTCCTTCATCCACATCCTCTTCCTGGTTGAACTTGATAAACGAATGCCTTTTTTTCAACAAAACTATATGAATATATAAAATTGAACTATTTAGTTGAGTCTTTTGTAGAGCACATTTGTTGTGCCTCATAGCCTTTATACAGTATATGACACGCTGTGATCGTATGCCTGTAATAGAAAATAACATGTAAACCAGTTTACCATTGTAGCTTTACTTCATTAAATCTTGCAATTCTTGCTTTTTACAGAGCTTGGTTGTTTATTTCTTCAGTTTTTTTTCATATTATGTGCATTTATTATAACAATAAAATCCTACAAGAGCTCAATGTTTTCATTGCACAAAGATTTGTGGTTTACACTGCTCTTTTTAAAATTGTATATTCGACTTTTCTTACCTATAATGGGCTTAGCTCTGGGTTTGGAACTTCAGGTCTTAGAACAATAAATATAAAATGCATTAAATTCAAAATGTGAGGAATGAACACCATGGAATTGACTCACAGTTTACAAATATAATGGTTGTTAAGTTTTTGGCTAATTTCAATTATTTTACATACATTTTAAGAAAATATAGGTATAATGAAAAATCTATCGCTGATTTTTAGTAAATAACATTTAAAAGCATTACATTTCAAGAACATTTATAAAATATAACCATTACAAATATCCTACAGTAAATACATTTCCAAAAGAAGCAACATTAAAATGCACCATAAGCATGCCATTTAGGTCTGCATTTCTATCTTTTATTTAGTTTTCCATCTTCGTGTTCTACTATGTAAGGGCTATACTCTTAAGTTACTAAGCAACATGATTTGATATTGTAGTTGGTTCTATGTATTAAATAGATGTTAAATGTGTTTTGGAGGACATTTACTAAACAAAATGTGCCAAAATTCTGTTGCAAATTTATTATGCGTTTCAGATACTTTTTACAATGTAATGAGAATTTATTAAACTGCTTGTGTGTGTTACGGACAGTGAGTGTGGACCCACTGTGCCAACCAACCAGTTTGGCTTTGGGCTAAACCTAAGGACGTTTTCCTGACGGTTCCCTGGTATTCACCCTTTAACCTGTGTACAGGGATCTGGAGTTCCCTGCAGGAAACCAAGCAGGTCGCTACCTTCTGGAGAAGTCCCTATGTGGTTGGTAGCTAACCCATGGGAGTCTGAAGCACTGGTGCACAGCACTGTGAAACACCCCAAACTATGAATAAAATCCAGTGCAAATTCGGGGAAGGCAGAGAATAAATGTATACAGGTAAAAGTATGAGAATAAGAGCAGACACAAAAGTCAGAGGAGGAGACCTATGCTGGGTGACTGAGATAAACACACACCAACACTCAGGCAAAGAAGGAAGATCCCTAGCTCAGCTAAATAGAATGGTAATAGCCTAATACCCTGGGCTGAAAGCACTGAGGATGATTAACCACCATAGTGCTGATAGAAAGTAGAAGCTATGAGTCCATTCATACAGGAGGAGCAGAGCGAATAGCAAGAGGGTGGCAGACATGGGAAGCTGGCCTAGCAGTGTGAGAATTCTGGGATAAAAACTCTCAACTCTTTGACTCTTTGCACTCTGTCAGGCACTTTTCTAAAAGTAAGTGGATATTAGAATAAGGAGTACAGCATTTCATGGCCCAAGAGATTTGCTATGCTATATGCCAGATGCAGGAATAAACTATAGTGGAAATTTACATCAACTCATAGCTTACATAGATTGCATATTCTGGTGCATGGACTGGCCAGATATGTGCTAAATTTATTAAGAGGCATGCACCTTGTAATAAATTTGGTTCACTGTACTCCAGGGCATTTTGGATTTAGATCGGTGTATAGAATGCCAGTCTGAGTAAATTCCATGCTCTACTATTTTAAAAGTATTTAGAAAAAGGTCTTTAAATATTTTTTAATTAAACTTTATTTAGCAATTATCAAGTTTACAAAAATATGCAAGTGAGAGGAGTAGGGAAAAAAACTAATAGGGTGGCGCAACCTATTTTAGGAAACGTGCACATATTTGAATAAAAGCGTTATTTTTTTATTTGGATAAAATCCAGTAGTGTTTTGAGGCGCTTTGCCTCTTCTTCAGTCCTGCTGGAGACACAATACATAATATATACATCACAAATAGTGGTACATGGGATATATATATATATATATATATATATATATATATATATATATATATATATATGTGTGTGTGTGTGTGTGTGTGTGTGTGTGTGTAAGGGTACATAATAGAAGAAAGAGAAAGGGGTGTATAATAAAGTGCAAATAGAGATTGATAGCCAGGGATAAAAAAATGTTCAGAAAGAAAAAAAAATACAATAAATACATGAGAATACATGAAGTCACAGTTGGGGAAAGTTTAGGCAAAAATACATTATTCCTAGACTATTAATGTGATCATTGCCAGTAAAGCATAAGTTAAATAACTATGACAAAAACTTACATGAATATACAGTAAAGTCATAAAATTGTGTGGACGTCTGAACTAGTAGTTATGAGAAAAAAAGAGTCAAAGGCAGAAATGGGGGGGGGGGGACAAGCAAGGTGTAGCGAATGTGGAAATGTGGATAGGAGCATAAAATTGTAGGAGATTAGTGCTGAGAATAGGAAAGAGGTGGTGTGGGGAATGAGTGGGAAAGAGAGAGAGAGAATGTGGGGAATTAAGGGAAAGAGTAGGCATAGATGAAAATAGAGCATGAGGAGACAGTGAGTGCTGGAGAGACAAGAATAACAATGGCAGCTGGACATGAGGAAAGAAACTTGAACTAAAACACTGGGGAGTTTTGAAGGAGAAGTAGACTTACCACTGGACTGAGTTGGGGATTGGCTGGGGTGGGGTAGGATATTGCTTTTGCCAGGTGTGTGTGGGAAGGCTATTGTATGCCGGGGACCCCAGGCATACCAGATGCCATTGCTAGGAGACTGGGGCGGTGCGAGATGAGCTGGTGACGTGGCACCATTCAGAAGGAAGGGGAGAGAGAGGGATAGAGAAGGGGACGTATTCCCAGGTCATGTGAGATCTGAAGCTCCAGGGTAGGGAGCGAGAGAGGGAGGTAGGGAGGGGCGGCGTGTGGGTCAGGTGACATCACCAGGAGTTTAATACTCATTCGGGCAGCATGTATAGGCTGGTGGAAACACGCAGTGAGGAGAAATAGAGGTGGAGCAGGCAGGGAAGGGAAAGTTTCAGATGGAAGATAATGTAGGGGAAAGAAAGAGAGAGAATGGATAGAAAGCAGGGGCTAGAGGGAAAAGTGGAGGGGAGGACAGAAATGGGAAAGCTTGTATATAGTGGGTGTTTTTTTTAATAATATGAGACTATGAAAGCAATGTTTTTTGCTACTGTGTGTGAACAGTATATAAAAATGAGAATAAAAATACAAATAAATGACTATTAAAATACATATAAATAACAGTGGAGTCTGTAAAAGGAAATGGTATCAATGCAATAATAAAGATAATATTATTAATAATAAAATATGAATACATAGATAATAATGATTGATAAATAAACTTGAGGAAAAGAAAGTTGGCAATCAAATATATTTAACATATATACTAACATAAAATGAAAAAGGATTCTCTTAAATAAACAAGCAATCAGCTGATAGCAGCTGTGTATGCCGACTTCATCATATAGATTTCACGTGACTGTCTCAAAAGCTTCATTTAGGTCCATTGGGGACATAGAATTCAGTTTGAAAATGCAGAACATTTCTCATTGCCGTAAGGTTACAAATCTGTCTGGATTATTTGATGGAACTTGTTCTAATCCCGTTACGGAAAAGGATCCAAAGTTGCGATCATAAGTCATACTTGCATGGTGGGATACACTGTGTTTTAAAAAGCTGTGTGAAGTATTGAATCTGTGGTTATTTATCCTGCACCTTAATTCCTGTGTCGTACGGCCTACATTTTGGAGGCCACATGAACATTGAAGGAGATATATAACAAAGGTGGATGAACAGTCAATGTATGATCGAATTTTGAAGGTCTCTTTCGTAGTTGAGCTTGTAAATTCTGTTTTCTTGTGTTCCATAATTGCGCAGCATTTGCATTTTTTCTTACTGCACCTAAACTTTCCTGTGTTCTTGGGTGCCCTTCACTTGTAAATGGAGTTTAGATTGGTGACATATTTTCATAAAAATATATTGATGTAGTGCGACAAGTTGCTGGTGACGGACTTTATACTCGAAATGATGGGTCTGCCAGGAGGGTTTTTCTGGTCCTTGTGGTTTTTCGGTAGATGGTAGATGATTGAGATCCAAGCGTACCTATTAGAGATGAGCGAGCACCAAAATGCTCGGGTGCTCGTTGCTCGAGTCGAACTTTCCGCGATGCTCGAGGGTTCGTTTTGAGTAACGAACCCCATTGAAGTCAATGGGCGACTCGAGCATTTTTGTATACCACCCATGCTCCGCTAAGGTTTTCATTGGTGAAAATCTGGTAAAACCCAAGAAAGTGATGGAAACGACACAGAAACAGATAGGGCAGGCGAGGGGCAACACGCTGGGCTGCATTTCAGGTTCCCAGGTCCCACTATTAAGCCACAATAGCAGGAAGAGTGGGCCCCACCCCCCACTAACAATTTTTACTTTGGACAAACCCTCATTAGCAAGGCACACCTTAGCTAAGCACCACACTACCTCCAACTAAGCACAAGCACTGCCTGTGGGACACACTGTTGCTCCTTCTCCTGGGTTACATGCTGCCCAACCCCCCCCCTCCGCACGACCCTGCGTCCACAGCGCACACAAAAGTGTCCCTACGCAGCCTTCAGCTGCCCTCATGCCACACGCTGGCCTCATAGCCACACCACCCTCATGTCTATTTATAGGTGCGTCTGCCATGAGGAGGAACCGGAGGCACACACTGCAGAGGGTTGGCAGGGCCAGGCAGCGACCCTCTTTAAAAGGGGCGGGGCGATAGCCCACAATGCTGTACAGAAGCAATGAGACATCCAATCCTGTGCCACCTCCGTCAGGAGCTGCAAACGTGGGCATAGCAATGGGGAATCCATGTGCCACACAGTATTCATTCTGTCAAGGTGTCGCATAGCTCAATCGACACTGCAAGGGGAAAGCTGTCTGCGCTCTGCCCCCTACCCAAGTCAGTCAGTGTCTTTGTGCCAGACAGGTCAAACACCGTGATGGGAACTAAGTTTGCACCAACAGCATAGGTGGGTCCTAGGAAACCCAAGACATGAAAAAAAATTGATCTGAGCAGCCAAACATGGCAGACTTGCACCGCACCCACGACATAGGCCTCGGCCCACAGCTTCAGCAATCCTAGGCAGGAAGCGGACTTTCACTGCAGCCAGGACATAGGCCTCTGCACAAACCCTCAGCAATCGTGGGCCTACAGCGGACTCCAATGCTAGCGTAGCTGTGCACGTCTCATTAGCGCTGTATTGCTCCTGAAGTTTGTCCCAATGCAGTGCCCCGGATAGTAGAGCTAACGTCAGATGAAATACAGGTGGGCTTTGGCCCACACTGCATGCCCCAGTCAGACTGGGGTTTTCTATAAGTAGTCACAGGCATGTACAACTCCGCAATGGGAATTCCGTGTGCACCCACAGCATGGGTGGGTCCCAGGAAGCCACCGGCGGTACATAAATAAATCCCATTGCATTGCCCAGCACAGCTGAGGTAACGTCAGATTAAATGTAGGTGGGCTTCGGCCCACACTGCATGCCCCAGTCTGACCGAGGTTTTTAATATATAGACACAGCAGGAACAACACCCCTATGTGAAGTCCCTGTGGACCCACAGCATGGGTGGCTCCCTGGAACCCACCGGCGGTACATAAATATATCCCATTGCAGTGCCCTGGACAGCAGAGCTAACGTCAGATTAAATGCAGGTGGGCTTCGGCCCACACTGCATGCCCCAGTCAGACTGGGGTTTTTTATAAGTATACACAGGCAGGTACAACTCTGCAATGGGAATTCCGTGTGCACCCACAGCATGGGTGGGTCCCAGGAAGCCACCGACGGTACATAAATAAATCCCATTGCATTTCCCAGCACAGCTGAGGTAACGTCAGATTAAATGCAGGTGGGCTTCGGCCCACACTGCATGCCCCAGTCTGACCGGGGTTTGTAATACATAGACACAGGCAGGAACAACTCCCCTATGTGAAGTCCCTGTGGACCCACAGCATGGGTGGCTCCCTGGAACCCACCGGCGGTACATAAATATATCCTCTTGCAGTGCCCTGGACAGCAAAGCTAACGTCTGATTACATACAGGTGGGCTTTGGCCAAGAATGTTTTCATTGTTGGAGGAGGAGGAGGGGGATGTTTTTGAGACAGTACGTGTCGTGTCCCCGTGTCCGTGGTTATATGCACCTTCCCAGTGACTGAAAAGATGTCGCGCCTGGGTACCTAGTAGTGCGGCCTTGCCACCATCATGTCTTTGGGAAGCCTCCGTTTCCACAACCCTGTAACATAGCAGTAGCAGCAGTATAGGCAGACCCCAGTAACAGTTATGTAGAAGCAGTATGGGCAAAGCAGCAGATTCACATTTCCCTTGCAGCAGTGTAGGGAGAGCACAGCATTTGTAACATTTTAGTAGTAGCAGTATAAGCAGACCCCAGTAACATTTACGTAGAAGCAGTATGGGCAAAGCAGCAGATAAACATTTCCCTGGCAGCAGTGTAGGGAGAGCATAGTATTGGTAAGATTTCAGTAGTAGCAGTATAGACAGGCCCCAGTAACATTTACGTAAAAGCAGTATGGGCAGAGCCCACTATTAGTTACATTTCTGTTATAGCAGTATAGACATGCCCCAGTAACATTTCCGTTGAAGCATTATGGACAGAGCCCAGTATTAGTAAAATTACAGTAGTAACAGTATACACCAACCAAGGAAACATTTCAGGAGCAGAAGTATCGGCAGACCGAAGTAACATTTCTGTTGCTGAAGTATAGTCAGACCCCTGTAGCATTACTGTGGAAGAAGTATAGGTAGGCAGAACAGAGTTACATTTCTGTAGCAAAAGTGTAGGCCAACCCCAGACACAGTGGTGTATTATTCGCTCTGGCCCTGCCTCTATCCCTGGCCACCCCACTGCCTCTTCCAACCTGTCCTGCAGTTGCAATTGCCTCCCCCTCTGAAGACCTGTCCTCAGTTAGCTTATCACACCAGGTGGGGTCAGTCACCTCATCGTCCAGCGGCTCTTCCTCCAAATCCTCTGTGCGCTCTTCCCTCAGACTTACTGTCCTTACTACTACTTCACTGATAGACAACTGTGTCTCATCATCATCGTCCTCCTCACCCACTGAAAGCTCTTGAGATAGTTGCCGGAAGTCCCCAGCCTCATCCCCCGGACCCCGGGAACTTTCCAAAGGTTGGGCATCGGTCACGACAAACTCCTCCGGTGGGAGAGGAATCGAGCAGAGACAGAGCGGTGTAAAAATGTTTGTGAATTAAGAAAATTTGTGGTTTCTTGGTGTTCACTTAGAGGCAGACTGAGCTGACGCAGCGCAAAGTGCGGACAGAAAAATATTTAAATGAAGGCTGCACGCAGGCCTTGCTGTGAACTATGCAGTTTGGATGGACGTGAAGTCCCACAGGCCATGCAGGCAAATTCACTGGGTCACTGGTAGCTGTAAATTTTTTAAATGTCCTTTTTTCCTAGGCAATGCAGGCTGAGGCTATGCAGTGTGTATTGCACTTTCAATCTATGGGCGTCTGACACACCGTGCAATTGTCAGACAGCACGCGTATAACACAGAGCGGCGTAGAAAATTTGTGGTTTCTTGGCGTACACTTAGAGGCAGACTGAGCTGACGCAACGCAAAGTGTGGACAGAAAAATATTTAAATGAAGGCTGCACGCAGGCTCTGCTGTGCAATACAGAGGTACTACAACTCCCAGCAACCACGGAGTTAAATGCACACGGTCACAGGTTGCCCTAAGAAGAACCGTTGGGGCTCTTGTAGACAGGATTCTACACTACCACTGTCCCTGCCTGACCAATACTGCCCCTATACTCAAGTACAGTCTGCAGCCTGAGAACGCTATAGCCTGCATGCCCGATATACATTAAAAAAAAAAGTGCAAAACTGCTCACAGCAGCCACAACAGTAATGCACTAGGTGAGCTGTGGCCCTAAGAAGGACCGTTGTGGTTCTTGAAGACGCTAACACTCTCCCTAAAGCAGCAGCAGCAGCACTGTCCCTGATCTCTCTTAGCTAGGGATGAGCGAACGTGTCCGTTACGGACACATCCGCACCCGGACACCGGCTTTGCCGAACACTGCAGTGTTCGCGCGTAAGTGTCCGGGTGCCGCCGGGGGGCGGGGAGATGCGCGGCGGCGCGGGCGGCAGTAGCGGGGAACAGGGGGGAGCCCTCTCTCTCTCCCTCTCCCACCCACTCCCCGCCGCACCCCCCCGCGCTGCCACGGCGGCCCCCGAACTTTTTCGCCCGAACACTGAAGTGTTCGCAAAGTTCGGTGTTCGGGCGAAAAAGGGGCGGAGCCGAACGTGTTCGCTCATCTCTACTCTTAGCGTGTGTCTGTGGCGAGCCGCAGGTGGGGCTGATTTAAATACTAGGGGGTCACTTGATCTCACCAGCCACTCACTGCAGGGGGGTGGGATAGGGCTGGAACGTCACAGGAGGAAGTTGTAATGCCTTCCCTGTGTTTCTATTGGCCAGAAAAGGGCGCAAATTTCTCAGGAAAGGAAATGTAATTGAGTCAAGTGCCACGTGGTGCTCGTCTCGAGTAATGAGCGTCTCGAACACCCTAATACTCGAACGAGTATCAAGCTCGGATGAGTGCGCTCACTCATCTCTAGTACCTATAATGAAGTAGTTCTTTTCTTTCTTTGTTAAAATTTAGCCCTGATATGCATCTTGAATAAGGGCGCCCACCCACTGGCGTTTTTTTTTCCTTTGCGTTTTGCGTTTTTTCTCAAGAGCAATTAGTTTTGAATGTACTCCTGTCCACTGGCGTTTTTTTTTTCAGTCCGTTGCAATTTTTAACATAGGAACTGTCAGTTGCATATGTGTCCTTATTTTTCTCTTAATGCATCCATGAATGTCAATGTAAATTAACGGAAAAAGCCGCGAAAATGCCGTGAAAAAGCCGCGTAAAGCGCGCGGAAAACGCGCCGAAAACGCTGCGTTTTTCACGCACGAAAATCGCAAACGCCAGTGGGTGGGCGCCCTAAGGGTTATAAAGGTTTGTAGTATGTTGGCCGTTGGGTCAGTAGTTGGGCAAGTGCAATTACAGTAGACATTAAAATACTGTAGCCTGCATACTTTGCACAATATTAGGACAACGACCTCTATTTTTAAGCATTATCTCAATATAAACAGAACAAAGACCAATTTCAGAGGAGGTTCTTTAAAAATTCTAATAATGTAATAATTTACTGCAGCCTAATACAGGGCAGACCTATAAGGGCTCAGTCAGACGGGAGTTTTTTACATGCGCTTATTCGCACCTGAAAAAGAATCGCACTTCCCACGTTAAAAAAAATGCATGACCACGTCCATTGACACCCATATGTTCTATCTGCAAATTTTATGCCCGTGTAAAAATCTTACATGTGACCACTACCATTGAAAAGCATTAATTCTATATAGGTGCGAAACGCAAATGCAAAAAATATGCGCAGCAAAAAACACGCTTCTGACTGAGCCCTAAAATAGAGAATTGAACCATTGCTCCCAAGCATGTGTATATTTTATATAATTCCCAGATATACTCACCAGAGTGCCTTCTATTATGCAGAAATTATTAACACAAGAGATTAGCTCCAATAAGCTAGGAATAGGGATGAGCGAACGTGTCCGTTACGGACACATCCGCACCCGGACACCGGCTTTGCCGAACACTGCAGTGTTCGCGCGTAAGTGTCCGGGTGCCGCCGGGGGGCGGGGAGATGCGCGGTGGCGCGGGCGGCAGTAGCGGGGAACAGGGGGGAGCCCTCTCTCTCTCCCTCTCCCCCCCACTCCCCGCCGCACCCCCCCGCGCTGCCACGGCGGCCCCCGAACTTTTTCGCCCGAACACTGAAGTGTTCGCAAAGTTCGGTGTTCGGGCGAAAAAGGGGCGGAGCCGAACGTGTTCGCTCATCTCTAGCTAGGAACCCCAGTTGATTTTCAGTATTTTGCTATTAAAGTTTTAGCAGCTACTACATATGGAATACTCAAGTTTTGTCTGAAGGTAGTTAGACTGGGATATTAATATGTAATAGAACCAAGAAAAAGCTGTAGTCTAGTATTATTCTTAAGAAAACTTCAAGGAGAAACTTAAAGGGGTTGTCCCGAGCCAAAACCTCAAAATTTTCAATTAGCCCATTCCCCCGTCACCTCCCGGCATAAAGCAGCCCTTTAAGGCGGTTATAAACCTCTTCCTACTTACTGTTTAGAAGAAATAATAACTTATAAAGTGCTTCATCTAAGATGGCGCCTGTGATGTCCCAGGGTGCGTTCCACGGTGCACCGCGCTTCCAGGAGGCTTTCATGCGCGCTCCCGAGACGCCGGTCATGTGAGCAGGTGACTGACATCATCGGTGGAGGCGTGCACTTGTAATGAATGAAACACCGATCCAGCCACCCCATTGGCTGGTCGGCAGAACGCATCACAGCGGGAGGTGGAGTCTGCCGGAGAATACAGCAAACAGCTGTTTCTCCCTTCTCTTGACCACACAGACGAGCTGTATCGCGCAGGCACGCTGGAGCGGCTCGTTCACAGCGGGGAGAGTACAGACTGCGCAAGCGCGTCTAAAACAGACTGCTGAGGAAGAAATTAGACGGTACCATGGCGACGGGGACGCAGAGACAGCGCGAGGACGGAGACAAGTGAGTGAATAACTTCTGTATGGCTCATATTTAATGCACGATGTATATTACAAAGTGCATTAATATGGCCATACAGAAGTGCTTAACCCCACTTGCTTTCTCGGGACAACCCCTTTAATTTGATTCCAAAACATGCTGATAAGGAAGCAGTCCCAAAAATATGTCACAGGGTTCCTCTACCATCTGAGCACCTCGAGCATTTATCAGAAGACATGAGGTGATTAGCAGCTAGGTGGCCAGTAGTCATGCACCAATGGTATAGAAGTTGTTGATTCCAAGAGAGAGGCACAATGAGAAAGTGGCTTCACTAGCATAAGTGTTTTGCTCCACTTTACTGCACTCACTAAATATCCCTCTCCCATTATACCAAGAAAGGAAGTCTTTCCTTTAACTCTTATGTATGCACCCGGACTTATTAACGTTATTTCGCACCCAGTGTACCCACATGCATTACAGCCATTCTAGAACGTGTGAACAGATGGAATTTGGGGGTCACGCATACACTCCCACTAAGCACTTGCTCTCATGGAATTTAACTATTGTTGGAACATTGAAAAAGAATAAAACGTATATACCCAAAGAGATGGCACCCTCAATAAGAAGAGCAGAGTTTTCAACATTGTTTGGATTCCATGAAAAAGCAGCTTTGTGTACTTGTGTGCCAAAAAAGAATAAGGCTGTAATTTTACTTTCTACTATGCACTACGATGCGGTAGTTTCTGACGATGCAGATAAAAAAACGGGGATAATTTTATATTATAATAAATACAAAGCTGGTGTCGACACTAAGGACCAATACCACGCATCGGGGTATAAATAGATGGCCATTAGCCTTTTTTTACAACATTGCCGACATTGCAAGTTTAGCCACGTACATTATTTATTACAAAAACAATAAAATGATTCCAAAGAAAGTAATCAAAGATGACTTTTCTTGAGACAGTTGAGTGAAGAGCTTGCAGTACCAATAATTGAAGATCGTTCTGAAAATCAGCAAGTTATCAGAAATTATGAAACCAAATTGGCAGTTGAGCGCGTTCTTGGTCGATCGATTTCCACGATTTCACTACCTTTGACATCTTAGTCACAGTTAGATCGAACTTGTCGAAAAGTTTTGAAAAACCAGAAAATCTTGTGCAAATTGTAGCAAACCCGTGTGCGACGAACACGCCATAACTACAACAAAATGTATCCTCTGCAAACATGTTGTTACTCAATAAGCATGTAATTAGTAATTATAATTAAATATTTGAAATAAAAGTTATATATTCTCATAAAAGAATGTTTATAAATGTTTATTTTAATATTCTTACCATTTTAAAAAGCTAAAAATTCATTCATAATATATAAATATACATGGGTACCCGGGCACCCCGGGTGCGACTGGGGAGCGTTATTTTCAACTATATTTCTTTAAATGATTACATGCTTTAAAAATTCTGGTAAAATGATATTTCCATAAAAAAGGTCAAATCATGAGGATCTAAAGCTGCTTGAAGAAATCTTTGCACAAGAAAGAGAAAAATCATGAACAAGTGGCTAGTGGGTACCCGGCTACGGACATAAGGGTTAAGGCTGCCTGTTCACGGGTGTTATTGAATTGCGTTCCCCGCGGCGATAATCCGGCCGCAGGGAACGCAATGCACGCTTTCCATAGCATTGCTATGTAAAGCACCGCCCTTCCTGTCCACGAGCGGAGAATCATTGCGATTCTCCGCTCGCAGTCGGCAATTCGCAGCATGCTGGGAATTGCTGTAATTCTTCGTGGCCAGCCTATCTGTCAGATAGGCTGACCGTGGAGATTAGTCTGCCAGCTCCTGCTCTCAGGCGGTGGCTCCCGCGGGGGAGTTCTGCTGCGGGATACCGCAACGCACGTGGATGGGCAGCCTAAAGATATCTTGTAGATGGCTATACAATGTTTTGAAATACCTTTATTTGTTTATTTAAGTTAGAAAACTCTAACTGAAAAATGCTTTTAGATGGAAAAAAAGATGCAGGGGCTTAAGTAATCCAATGCCTTATCCTAAGATATTTTTTAAAAGTCCTATACCATTACAGAAATCTACTTTCACATATGCCTGAAACAAAATCCAATTGTTAATTGTAATATCTGGAATAATATAAGTTATTATATGTAGAAGTATTTAAGGTATCCTAAAAGGAACAATAGTTTTGGATGTTATTATGTATTTCTAGGATATAACACATACATTTATAGATAAGTAAGGTGAAGTGGGTACTGGATCTATCTATTCCTCCCCCATCAGTCTACTTACCAGATCTTCACCTCCCTTATCTTCTCCTCTCTCCTGCAGTCTGGGGCTGGACCATGTGTTAAGGAGACAGACAGGGAAGGAATAGGTAAGTTTAGATAGTTTTTCTTTTAATGATAAAACTCCTTTAAGCACAGATGGATATCTGCAGGTGTGTTAGGAAATGATTTTTCCATAACCACCCAGTGCCTTAAAGCTGCTGAATCTTTACACTGCCTGGCTAAATCAATTCGGCTGTATGGTAATAATTAGAAACCTATGGGAGGCCTAAACTACCATTGTGGATAGGAAAATACAAGATAGTGGTCACTACTCTGGGCTGTTCCTCTTTCCTAACATACCTAATAAAAATTATTTGCAAATTTTGGAGTTACGATGGTGGTACCGGAAAATTCTAAACAAATATAAAATCTTGGGAATTATTAACACTTTAATGGCTTCATATTTGAGTAATTTAGCTAGGTATTGCTCAAGATATCGAAGAGGAGTATAATTATTTGGGAATAAGATGCTAGAGGAAAAAGATTATTTAATTCCCAAATACTGTAAAGAATCCATAATCCAGGGAAATACAAACTTCCTTTCCAGCCTATGCATAACCTTGTAAGAAATATGCATGTCAAGAATCTGAGATTAAGGCCTCCTTCCCATGGACGGATTTCCGCCGCGTAATACGCGGCGAAAATCCACCGCGTTGCCCGCAGCTATTAGGTTCTAATGAACCTAATAGCTCAAGTCTCACGGTGCGGAATTCCATCGCGGAATTCCGCACCGTGAAATTGAGAAGGTACAGGTCCATAAAATGGAAGAATCTGTCTCAAAATGGCCGCTAGATACAAAATGGAGCATTACAAGATGTAAATAAGCTTGTGTGTAGTGAAACAATAATTCAAGCAGAAATAACTTTACAGCAGGATATTCGGTGCAATGTCTAATGATTTGTTTTTATTCTTCCGAGAGCCAAGCCTGAAAAAATTCGTTATCAGAAGAGACTCCCCCACGCCCGGAGCTCTGGGAAAAGAACGAATCGTGCTAATAAGATGCTGCGACCATCCAAACTCACAAGGGAGGAATAATCATTTGAAGGACATTTCACATATTTATTCTCACTGCGCTGATTGTTTTAACAAAGCACAATTCTTGATGTTTTTCTAACCCAATAAGATTAACCCCATGACTAATGACGTATTCCTTTCCTGTATTAGAACTATACTCAGTCAATAAACGCTCAGTGTACGCGCCTTAAGCAGAGTGGGCTGTATACTTGCCGCGGCTCATCTCTACGTATCTGTGGGAGCTAATTACTATAAATCATAGTTTTTGGCCTCCCTGATGCATCCAGGTACAAACTAATTTGGAACCTAAGGCTTGAAAGGTTAATGTGACCGGTCATGTGTAGCGGTCCTTAACAAAATCACCCGTCCTCACCCGCGGCATGCTCTATTTGCCGCGGGTGTACACGCGGACGGCTTCCATTGCAGTCAATGGAAGCCCGTCTGTCATGCTATCTTCCGCTGTAGCACAGCAGAAGATAGCGTAAAACCGCTTCCCCACCCACCGCCAGCCGCGTCATGTGATGCTGTGGGCGTGTCATATGATGCGGCCGGTGCGTCACATGACGCTGCGGTGCATGTGCGCCGAAGCATCATGCGGAACGGAAGATGCCAGATCCGCAGGTAGGTAGGGGGTCTCTGGGGGGCGCCGTGACGGGCTCTGTCGCGGAATTCCGTGGTGGAGCCCGTCACGGCCGTGTGCAGCCGGCTTTAGTGACATTCAATTTATGATATGAAACTTTGCTGAATTTATTTAGTGTTTCAATAGTTACAGGCAATAACAATTTTGGTTGCACTAAAGCTATAATATCGCTGTCCACAAAAAGTTTAATCTTACACTTATGAGAATTCTGGTCTTCACTTTTGCATTTCTTATCCATTCCACTAGAGGCTCCATAAGTAAAGTAAAAATTAAAAGTGATAATGGGCAGCCTTGGCTTCAATAGAAAGAAGGAGAAAAGGCATCCAAGTTCCCTCAACATAGTTAACAATAGTTAAGAATCTACAGGTACCTTTAACAGAGTACCTGCCCTTCACAAACCCCATCTGGTCTTGATGAACCAAAGTTGGCCGAATATTAGCCAAACTGCCATATTTTTCTTAGTATAAGATCTACCCCTAGTTCTCTCCCAAAACAGAATTTAGGAAATTAGATATCCATATTTGAGGGTCTTTCTAGTTGAGATGATTCTCGTTTGAACAAGCGAACAAGCGAGTGACGTCACCGCTAACTCATTCGCACTCATGCGACCAGTTTAGACAGGCAAATGCTTCATTGGCTCATTCAAGCGATAATCATTCAAAATCGTTCAGTGCCTCTATAAGTAAATACAGGGACTGAAGGATTGCTGTTTAAACTGCATGATAAGCGGACAAACTGATGATTCTTTATGTCTGCAGAAACCGAACAATGAACGAGAAGCAAATAATTCTCATTTTTCATTTAGTTATTGGCTCACATTTAGACCAAATGATTATCATTCCTTTTCACTCATTTGAGCGATTTTTTTGAATGATAATCATTCCATGTAACACACAGAATTAGTGAGTTGGAGGGACTGTATGTAGGTCATCTTAGAAATTGTACAAAGAGGTGAGTACTCTGCCACAATATAATGCTATAGCTTGTGGGTTAACCCTTTCCAATCCAATTTTGGATTTAAGGTTTCCTAAAAGGCTTTCTCTTTTTGCTGTTATACAACGGTGCCATCTGCTGGCTAAAGCCAGTGTGTGTGCGCCAGAGAGGCTCCGACAGTGGAGTGGATAGCAATAGACGGTAAAAATACCCTGTTGGATGTCTTCTGACATTGGAGCTGTACAAGCTTCAATCAGAATGTAGGAAGACGTCAGACAGTGGATTGGAAAGGGTTAAATACCTTTTCATTCTGAGCGTTGAAGACATAGGCTAATTTGGAGTTAACCGAGTGGGACTTAGAATCATAAAATGGTAGAGTTGGAAGGGACCCCCAGGGTCATCGGGTCCAACCCCCTGCTCAGTGCAGGATTCACTAAATCATCCCAGACAGATGTCTGTCCAGCCTCTGTTTGAACACTTCTATTGAAGAAGAACTCACCACCTTCTGTTGTAACCTGACTTGAGAAAAGATTCAAGTACCACACAAGCTTTCTTGCTTTGTCCATAATAGTGGGGTTTAATTGTCCAAAGAACCTGATTGCATTTATAAAGATCTAATTGATGTAGTTGATCTCTGCAGATTTTTAATCAGAATTGACCTGACAGGACAATTTTTAACTTTATTCTGTTGGCCTAAATGAATAAAATTATTAGAAAGATGTGATCACAGTTCAGTTTTACCTTTTTTGTTTGCTGTAGCCATACTTATAAAATGCCATCTAATATATGCTTTATGGGTACACAAGATTGCAGATGTGTGAATATCAAACATGTCATTGTCATTAAAAAAAACCTCGGAGTGCGGATGATGATTCAGCCCTATGTTTAGAGGAATGGAGATAATAATTATCTCCAGAGGACTGTTGGAGGATTATTATATGTTGCAGAGATAACTAGAGATATGGGAGCGTGGTCAGACCACGTGGTTATACCTATTTTAGAACTTAAAACATGTTTGTATAGCAGATTATCCATAAAAAAAATATATTGATACATGACTATGTCTTATATGGATGTGAAAAGAAAGTAAAGTCCCTTTCCATAAAATGCCGTAGTCTCCAGAGATTCTCCTTTTGTATTACCTGATATTGTTCTGTGGGTCTGTCTAGCACATTTGTAGCACATTAGGGTCCGGCGATGTCCACATAACTTTATTGAAGTTTCTTGCCACTCAAATCTCTCCAATGTTGGTTACATTTTATAAAAAAGTTACAATAGAATCTGGCCTGTTTTTTGGAAAGTAAACCAAACCTATGATGTATTCAATATTATTTATCATACATATTCGAATAACATATCTGCCTAGTGGGTGGATGAAGGTATTAAGTGGAGAGAAAGTCAAGGAATTTTTAACAATTGCTACTCCATTATTTTTTCTAACCATTGGGGCTGCAAAGACATGTGGAAATTACTAATGCTTTAGCCTGGATATATCTGCCTGGTTAAGATGTATACACAAGAGCTTCCAGCCTATTCTAGAGCACTGATTGTTTTAAAGGACTATTAAGCCCTTTACCATTAAGCAAAATTATTTGAAATATCATTTCCAAAGTATGTATAAATGCAGTGTAACAAAACACCTTTGCCTTAATTTATGAATGTGTTTCCAACAGATTTGTGTCTAAGTGTGTCCGTCCTGAAGAGGACGGACGCACTTCAGGACGGACGTCTCTCCACAGCGCCGGAAAAAAGAAATGGAACCGGTCACATGTTCTTTCTTCCGGCGCTGCGGAGATTCGTCCGCATCTGCCGTGCAGCCGTCTTTTAGTGCAGGAATAAGGGTGCCGATGCGCCCGTGTGACTAAGCTCTAAAACTGTGCAGAATTCAAGCACATGGAGTTTTAGACAAATTTAGGCCTCATGTCCACAGGTATAATTGAATTGCGGAATCTGTGTCACCCCTACGTGCGAACCGCAGTTCAATTAGCCTATAGACAATCATTGGGCATCTACAGGTAATTAAATACTTCCGGGTGTCATTTTTGCCAACTTGCGGATTGCACGCACGAGAAAAAAATTGCAGCCTGCTCCATTTGAAGTTAACGGAAGTCGTCTGATGCGTGGCACACCCGCAGCTGACACTGTGGACGTGCCGCAGATCACGCAGAAAAGCAGGAGATTTTTTAAAAAGCCCTCCTCTTCGAATATGCGGTGGCTTGGCGGCCGGTGCGCCCACCCACACCTGCAGTGGAGAAGATTGAGAGACCCGCACAGCCACACAGAGAACCTGGACAGGTAAGTACTGTCCTCTTGCCACGGGCAGGGTGGGATTCCACTGTGGGCTTCTGCCCGCAAAATTCATCCTGCCCATGGACATGAGGCTTTATAAATAGTTTGCGCCAAAAAGAAGAAAAAGCCTGGGCCTAAATTGAAGCTGTGCGTTAATGTCTAGAAAGTCCTCATCAATTTAAATTTTCATATTTTTCTAACTTTATCCTTTTCAAAAAGTCTTTTGAGTATTAAAACTTAAGATGCAGTGATGGAATTTACACTGGAGAAACAAAACAAAAACTACAGTCCAGGATGAAGAGCATTAAGCAGCCTCGGAAGCTTGCATATATAGTTTTTCTGGTTAGCCAATAAAGGTATCTCTTCTCTAATACGTTTGCCTTTTTTTATACTAGAGTTCATAATATTACTGAGATTTTTCTGTCTAACACACTATTTTTGCTCCACATCTAAATAATTAATAAACAAAACAAAGCTGCAAAATGAAGCTACATACAGTAGAATATAGATTCGGTCTAGCTTGAAACAAGTAGAAGTGTTGCAAATTACAATACAATTTACTTTCATATAAGTACCATTCCATATAATCATACCAAAGTGTATTTGTCTTCCCTTAAGAAATTGTTTCTGAAGATAGGAGATAGCATGCAGTTGTAAGTACAGCAATGATACCTTGACAGCAGTAACATTGCCTGAGAAATTCTTGAAACTTGAGCTAAAATGTTGCTGCTATCTGTTATAGTAAAACCGGCTTTGTACAACCGGATGCTATTGCGGAATCCGCGATCGACATACAAGCAGAGGATCCGCAGTACATCGCCACATTGAAAGGTATGTACTTTCGCTTTTTTCTTCACACTCACGAATATGAATTGTGTATTATGCGAGCGCATGAAAAATCGCAGCATGCTCTGTTTTGCTGCAGACAGCCTCCATTAACATTAACAATGCCCACACCGCTACCTAGCAACGGTGCGGGAAATACAAATATATATTTTTAAAAATCCTTCCTGCTCATGACAACCTGCGAGCCTCCGCGGTCATCTGCATTACAGATAATGCCGGTACACGGTGTCGCCGGTCAGGGTCTAAACCAGATTCTGCTGCAGGATCCCACATGCGGAATCCGACTTGCCCGTATGCAGCCAACCTAAGTGTGAGCTGAAACAGAAAGAACTGATTTGCACTGGTGATGCTGGCCTTCTACACTTTTTATTACTGTGGGTTGGTTTCCATTATTGGACTTTTGCAAGTACCTGTAAATACATGTGTAAATGTTCATACTGTTTCCTGTTTAGAATTTTTTTACAGCGTTAATCATGCAGCATAAATGACATGATGAATTTCTTCTGTGGGTCGGTAGAAGTATGATACGAGAATTATCATTTTTTTCTTATGTTTTTCCACTCTTGCACAATTAACCCCTTACTGACGAAGCCTGTTTGTGCCTTAGTGACGGAGCCAAATTTTGGAAATCTGACATGCGTCGTTCAACGTAGCATAACTCTGTAAAGGCTTTACATATCCAAGTGATTCTGACATTGTTTTTTTGCCACAAGTTGTACTTCATTTTGGTTGTAAAAAGAGACCGATAAAATCTGTGTATATTTATTAAAAGCGCCAAAATTCGGAAAATTTTGAAAAAATTGTCATTTTCTCACATTTTCAACTGTAATATCTCAAATATGTTCAAACATACTGTACAAATTTTTGATAAGATATATATTTCCATCTGTTTACTTTATTCTGAATGCACATTTGAAAAACTTTTAACCATTTATCCATTGGATAGCGCCGATCGCAATGCCGGGGGTGACTGCCCGCATCCTGGGATGACAGCTCCATGCTGTCGGCTACCTGCGGGCACTGACAGCATGGAGCTGTCACGTCCTCAGGCAAGTGGGCATTAATCCAAAGAGGATGCATAAAACTACGTCCTCTAGGATTAAAGCCCACTTGCTGAGGATGTAGTTTCCTGATGGGGCAGTCGTTAAGGGGTTAAAGCCCTTTTGTTTTAATTATTGCTTTTTTACATTGTTGCATTCAAAGTCGCATAAATCTTTTTTATTTTTTCATGAAAAGAGATCTATTAGGGCTTGTTTTTTCATGTGTGACGAGCTGTAGTTTTTATTAGTACCATTTTGGGGTACATACAGCTACAGCTCCACTTTTATTACATTTTTATGGGAGACAAAATTAACAAAATAAGCATTTTGCTTACATTTATTAGGGTTTTTTAAGGCTTTTGCTATTCAAGATAAATAGTGCATTCAATTAATTGTACAAGCCATTACAGATACAATGATACCAAATATGTGAGTGTTTTTTATGCTGAAAGGGGTCAGTGAGCAAAAACTTTTTTTTTTTATGTGCTGTACGTCCCTGTAGGGAGCTTGAACCATAAAAGCTCTGACCCCTATTGTTATAATGCATTGCAGTATTTCTAGAAGTACTGCAATGCATCATCGCTCACAATAGCGATCACAGACCATGGCAGCCAGGACCCCAGTGTATTACATCATGGAGAGCCGATTACATCACAGAGGGAGTGCTCTGTATATTGATCATGGCATGTCAGAGGTTAAGAGCAAGGATTGGTGTTCTGATCAACCCTTATTGTTGCAGGGGGAGGTCAGCTGTCAGTAACAGCTAGATCCCCCTGCGGGATGGTGCTGCCATCCACAGGATGTAAGTTTGCATCTTATTGTGTTAACTACCACCCTGCCAGGACATAAACTTACATCCTGTCGCATTACGGGTTAATGGGCTTTTGCTAGTGTTCAGGCTGTTTCATTTTTAGAATTTCTTTTGCGCCTTTTTTAGTAGTGACAACTGGTACTAGTGTATTTTGTCTTCACCAGAGTTATGGGTGCAGACATGGGATGGCCGGCTGGAGCTACAGGGAACGGCCGCAACTCCGGATTGGCTAGCGGGTGCACACCTTTACCTGGCTCTCGGTGCATTGCCATGGCAACAGGATGCCAGATACAGGCATAATGCTTTGCCATTCAGGAAAAGAAGTTGCCGGTTAGGTTGATGGTGAAGGATTAGGGTTAGGGTTGATTTGACACGTTGGGTTAGGAACTGTCCAGCGGCTAGGAACGTTAGTAAGTCGGTCACAGCAGGAAGCCGTGTCTCCCACAGTGGGAGTTGGCCTCCCACTGTATCAGCGGGTGTTAAGTGGTCTTGACAAATTGAACAGTACAGCGCCAGCCAGAAGAGCAGAAGTGCCAAAGAGTGGGGGTTAAGTGGTTGGCCTGAAGTAGAAAATCAAGCATGGCCAGGAGCAGCAGGAGGATCACAGTTGCAACAGTTTAGCAAAGCGGGGCCGCAGGTCACCTCGGTCCAGTTGTCTATTAGATACGCAATCCGGAACTGTGGGCGTTCCCAGTAGCTCCACCCGCCCAGCCCATGTCTCAACCCATAACTCTGGTGGAGACAAAATGCACCAGTACTGTGACAACTACTGTGCTCTAAAAGCAATAAACCCCATAGTTCCCCGATAACAATTACTATGCCACCATAAAACGGATAGCCACAGTACAACTGTAACAGCCATTATTGTGATAACCCCTATTTACTCACAGAGAAAGCCAAGTGCTTTCATCGTGGTAACAACAAAGGTGCCTTCATGAAAGCCATAAGGTGCCCATAACTTTAATAGCTACAATGTGTGCAGAACAGACACTGTGTCCTATTAAAAAATTACTTCCTCTATTCTCTGCTACAACAAAGTAACTAATGAGTAAGAAAGTGGGAAACAAGGGATACTTTCTCTTCCAGAGCTAATCAGAGAAGATGGTTAAGCTGCTTTCACATCTCTTCAGAGGTTCCGTTGCAGATCCGGCACAAAATGCAGGACTTTTGCATCTGGGAAAATGCCAGTCAGCTGAATGCAAACTGAATGGACCACATTATAGTCAATGGGGTCCATATGGCGCTGTTCAGTTCCATCATGAGCCAGATCCATTTGGCCAAGGGATTCGCCTTTTCTGCTCCCAAAACAGTGTGGGAAAAAACAACCCCCATGCAGATATAAAAGCAGCCTTAAATGGTACGTAGGAGATTTACCTTTGTTGCAGGAGTTCCTTTATCTGTAGAGACTTCCAGACCTTCTGAAAAAGTCTTATGCGAACAGATAAAGTCTACTAGAACATAATATTGTCGAATTTATTATAGACATATAATATGAAATAAACCTAAATATATTTGACTGTTTTGTGATTTGTAATTAGTTAGTCAATATGGAACAAGTATACCATGCACAACAGTAAACACTTTCTTATAACATGGCACCGTCCATAAAATAACAAAATCTGCTTTACCGAATTGAGAAATTCAGGTCTGCTACCTTGTATAAGTAACATAGTTGGTATGTTGACCTGTGTTTTTTTCTGTTTTCTAAATATGATTTCCTTACTTGCAACAAATACAGTATGTATTATGAAGGATGTGACAATTCTCTAATTAAGCCATACAATCCTCTGTCCACCAGCTTGCTACAAGAACCATTTTCCATCTGGAAATCATCTTCTACAGCAAATCATTTCTTACAGTTTTATGTTAAAAAGAGTTAGTAATGAGAAAGAAATGTGTTTAATTATCTTCTGTAACATAAGCCAAATTGTAATGGTGTTTGATTACATATAGCCACAAAAATGTCAACTACATTTCCATTTAGAGTGCTTGGTTAAAGAGCCGTGCAAATAGGGAATATCTGGATATCTGCAGACATCATGACAGATCTCAGCATCCTTATGGCACGTGCTGGTTTCAATCCCCTCGCTTCTTCTCATGATCCTTAATGTAATGTAACATAATGCATTTTTTCAGCACATCATTTCCCTAAATGGGTATGGGAATGCTGCAGATTTACTCATGAGGATTATTAATAAAGTGAGTCAATCTCCCCACAGTTCCGCTCATTCAGAAGGTGGTATCCTGCAGCCAGCATAGTAAGTAATGAGAACACTGCATCTCTCCATTCACTGGGGCACAGACACAATTTCGTATTGTGATGCGCTCCCAATGTATGAATACAGTATTTGAGAATAAATGATAGCATACTTTCCTCTAGAACAAAACACTATTCATTTCAAGCAAAATGGCTGGTTACATTTAACGTATTTTCTTCCAGTAGATTACACCTCTTATAATCTTGCCAAAGCAGCTATGCATTATGTTAATGTTACATAGCAACCATCGGCTGTTCTCCCATCCATCAGTATATTTTCAGATGCATTACTTTATGATGTGCACTGGCATGGGAAGAAGGAGATGAATAAAAGTCTCATGGGTTTACAAAAAATATTAATGCTTGTATAGCAAATAAACTGAAAATCTTAACTTATTCACTGGATATTGTATCCTTCCAGAACTAAGATGAGAATGGGAATCATTGGAAAGTATCTCTGGAATGAATAATAAAATAGTGAAATGCATTAATAGATGCTACATAGGCAAAAATGATGGTCTCATACTAAATTATTGACCACGAGAACACAGCTTGCCTTCAAGTGTTTGCATTAACTAGCTATAATGAGAAGGCTAAAATAATTTGGGAATCAGGAAGAACTGGTAACTATGAATATCATATAGAATTATTATATTGTGTTCTATTAATGTACCGTATTTTGTGTAACCTCTAATAAACAATGCCAATCTTGGACTAAAAGGGATTAGAGATGAGCGAGCATACTCGTCCGAGCTTGATGCTCGTTCGAGTATTAGGGTGCTCGAGATGCTCGTTACTCGAGACGAGCACCACGCGGTACTCGTCTCGATTAAACGAGCACTGACCATTGAATTCAATGGAGCCGGCAATACAGCCGGCTCCATTGAAAGCAACGGGCTTCCGGCGAGCACAGAATGAATTGTCGGGAAGGGCTTAAATATATAAGACCTTCCCTGAAATTCATCCAGAAATGTGTAAAAATAAAAAAAAAATATATACTCACCTGGTCCCGGCAGACGGAGTTCAGCGCGGCCGGCGGCAGTCCTCCTGAACTGCTCTGAACAGCTGTGAGTAGTATTCATGAATTTATGAATGGGTGAGTGACTGCTGCCTCTCATTGGCTCAGCGCAGGGACCAATCTGATTGGTCCCGCTGAGCCAATGAGAGGCAGCAGTCACTCACCCATTCATAAATTCATGAATGGGTGTGTGAGTGAGATCTGCCTCTGATTGGTCAGGCTGTGACCAATCAGAGGCAGCTCATTCAGCAGGTGGGGATTTTAAATCCCCGGCTGCTGAATACTACTCACAGCTGTTCAGAGCAGTTCAGGAGGACTGCCGCGGGCAGCGCTGAACTCCGTCTGCCGGGACAAGGTCAGTATATATTTTTTTTTTTATTTTTACACATTTCTGGATGAATTGCAGGGAAGGGCTTATATATTTAAGCCCTTCCCGACAATTCATCCCGCGATCACCGGCAGCCCATTGCTTTCAATGGAGCCGGCTGTATTGCCGGCTCTATTGAATTCAATGGGCTAACATCGTTCTGCCGGGACAAGGTGAGTATATATTTTTTTTATTTTTACACATTTCTGGATGAATTGCAGGGAAGGGCTTATATATTTAAGCCCTTCCCGGCAATTCTTCCCGCGATCGCCGGCAGCCCATTGTTTTCAATGGAGCCGGCTGTATTGCTGGCTCCATTGAATTCAATGGGCTAACATCGTTCTTCTCTGCCACAGCTGTTACAGCTGTGGCAGAGGAGAACGATCTTTATGCTGACAGTGCGGGGGGGGTCTCACTCTTGCCACTATTGTGGCTTAATAGTGGGACCTGGGAACTTGAGATGCAGCCCAACATGTAGCCCCTCGCCTGCCCTATCCGTTTCTGTGTCGTTCCCATCACTTTCTTGAATTTCCCAGGTTTTCACAAATGAAAACCTTAGCGAGCATCGGCGATATACAAAAATGCTCGAGTCGCCCATTGACTTCAATGGGGTTCGTTACTCGAAACGAACTCTCGAGCATCACTGAAAGTTCGACCCGAGTAACGAGCACCCGAGCATTTTGGTGCTCACTCATCTCTAAAAGGGATTTAAAAGTCATTGAAAGTGGGATTTTTTTCTTTTTATATAAATTCTTTTTTTATAAATTTTGGGGTGGATACAGAAAGAAAAAAGGGAAATTTGCTTATCCGGATTGACACCCGGGAAGCCTGTGGGAAAGGAAAACAAGAAACAGTTTCTCTGAAAACATACAGAGCATTATTAGAATAACAAATTAAAAGTGGACGAAAGTGGGATTTTTTAAATATATTATGCCTGATCATGGTTAAAAATCTCTTGCCTGTTCCTTTACCTCTTGCAAAAAGCAAGTTGTTTTTGGAAGGCAGCACTGGTCCAGGGGAGATCAGCCAAGAGACAGAAGGTATTGCTGAAATATCATCCTTTATTGGTGAATACAGATCCAGAAGTAAAACAGCATGGCAACGTTTCGACGGCTGCTGCCGTCTTTGTCAAGCTCAATACACAAACAGACCTGTCAGGTCTTCTGTCAGGGCTTATTTTCATACTAGATGTGATATACCTCTGTTGTATATCATATAGAGATGTGAGCATGTACTGTTGATAGCACTGGCTAAATCTCCGCCCCTACACACCTCCTGGTGTGACTCATTTATGTCCAGGCATATCACATCCTCTATGGGCAATGTGCAGGGATTGCTGAGCATGCTCCGTTGTAAGCTTTGATGTACTTCCGCCCTGAGATACTATGGGCAGTGACGCACTTCCGGAGTGACTCATCTGTGTCCAGGCACATCACATCCTCTATGGGCAATGTGCAGGGATTGCTGAGCATGCTCCGTTGTAAGCATTGACGTACTTCCGCCCTGAGATACTATGGGCGGTGATGCACTTCCGATCCTATGAGACAGGCACCTGACAATTAAGCCGTGATGGATCTGCAACACCCGGAGCACAGGTATTTCTCATCCCACTTGATTTTTATGGGGGGTTCTTTTAGCATATATGGGGCACTAGTCTATTGAGGATGATATTTCAGCAATACCTTCTGTCTCTTGACTGATCTCCCCTGGACCAGTGCTGCCTTCCAAAAACAACTTGCTTCCAGTTTACTTTGGCTCCTCAGTGTCCGGGACCTGGCAGGCTTGCACGGTGAGCATTTATCTTCCTTCACACCTATTATATGGTGCATATTGGCTTGGTGCTGCTGTTTGGCTACTATTCATATTGTTCCTTTACCTCTTGGCAGGTAAACAATATAGCCACGGGTAATAAATTTAGCAAAATGATAATGCCATGAATAAGCCCTCACCAAAGGACATCCCTTTGACTGCAAGTGATTCTTGACAGTGACATTTTATATCCAAATGATGAATGCCAACATGACAATATTAGCATCCTGCGCTGCTAACAATTATCAGAATATGCAACTTGATAGAGACACACGCTCATAACCTCAGGGCACATTTTTTACCCGCACATAACCCTCAGGCGTAATTTGACAACACATTGCTCACTCCCACCCCTGCCCCCTCCATTGAACACGGAAAGATGGCGCTGATTTTGCACCTGAAACCACTTAATGTCAGACGTCCATGCTGATAGCAACTCACTCAGATGCTTTACACCTACTAATAAACAGAGTCCAGGAAGACTTTCTACACTGACAGTCTTTTCTCCATGTGATCTCTTCCATTATGTGCACAATCTCTGAACATAAATCTGGAAGGGTGCAAACATTCCTATTGATTACGCCGTGGACCCCAAAATAAATCCATGACAGCTGGAGCCCAACTGGGACCGTGGTCGATTTGGATCCGGAGGGACCGGACATTGAATGACACTGACACGTGGAGGCAACCCTAGCGGAACTGGTGGGCACAACCAAAAATCCGAACACGGTAAGATAAATTAATTATCTATACCTGTGTGGCCAGTTCCAGGCTTGTCTGTGTGTCCGTGCCCGATGCGGTCAGTCCAGATCCGTCAGATAGGTACCTTAAGTCTCAACCACGCAATACAGAACCTGTCATATTTTAAAAGGAATTGTTTGCATACCTGTTGTTCTGAGAGTACTGGTTAATCGGCAGAGTCAACAGACTGGTCACGGGAGGGTAAAATTCATTGAATTTGTCTTGGCCGACTTTTCTCCAGGGGAGCAGTAGTTGACTCTGGGGAGATAGAGGGTGCAGGTGGATGGTGTTAGGGTTGAAATGAGTCAACCTGGTTACTCCTGGCAGGTCAGTGAGACAGCCACAATTATACCAGTGCTCAGTCTATGTGTCTATGTGTATGTATGTCCTGCTCAAACTGTAAGAAGGGATTGTTGTTGGCAATAAATATGCATTGGTTGGGTTATAGCCAAGATTGATGCACCGTACACAGCGGCTCGTTATGGGTTTGGCCCACTGGTAGAGGATTATCCTCAGATCAAAGTGTGTAGGTTAAATGTGCATTATTGGATCCCTTCTAGTAAAGGCAGATTGCTAAACTGTGTTGCTGCTGAATTGTTTGAAAGTACAGGACATGATATCTTGTGCCCAGCATCGGGACAGTGTACATTGAACGTTACATTGACGGTCAGGTAGTGAGAAAAATATGGGTAACAAGCATAATGAAGGCATGTGATTTGGTGGCAGAGAGAGAGGATCAATATGTGATAATAGATATAGATACAGCGCAATAGATATACAGGAAAAGGTGTATAATACTATGTAGATAGATATGTGTATATATATAGCTAAGCTTGCTTTTAGTGAGAGAAAGTCTGTTTCCTTGAAGCTGCAGGCTGAGACAACCCCCCCCCCCCCCACACACACACACACACACACTCACACACACTCCTTGCTTCTCTCTTCGTCTCCTAACTTCTCATGAGATAAGAATAGAGAGAATGTGATACTAACCTTGGAAAGTAGCTTTGGTTGCTTTAAAGGGGTTGTCCCGCGAAACAAAGTGGGTCTATACACTTCTGTATGGCCATATTAATGCACTTTGTAATGTACATTGTGCATTAATTATGAGCCATACAGAAGTTATCAGAAATTTTTCACTTACCTGTTCCGTTGCTAGCGTCCTCGTTTCCATGGAGCCGTCTAATTTTCAGCGTCTAATCGCCGGATTAGACGCGCTTGCGCAGTCCGGGTCTTCTTCTTTTCTCAATGGGGCCGCTCGTGCCGGAGAGAGGCTCCGTGTAGCTCCGCCCCATCACGTGCCGATTCCAGCCAATCAGGAGGCTGGAATCGGCAATGGACCGCACAGAAGAGCTGCGGTCCACTGAGGGAGAAGATCCCGGCGGCCATCTTCAACCGGTAAGTAAGAAGACACCGGAGCGCGGGGATTCAGGTAAGCGCTGTGCAGATTTTTTTTTAGGTCCCTGCATCGGGTTTGTCTCGCGCCGAACGGGGGGGGCTGTTGAAAAAAAAAAACCCCGTTTCGGCGCGGGGCAACCCCTTTAATCGAATAAAAGCTTGTAATGAATCTAATGAATTATACTGTCTTAGAAGGCTGGAAAGAAAGGAGTTTTAAGGTACATTCTTGCTGGGTCTAAGGTCACAAATAGTGATGTACTAAATAGTTAGAGCAGGTGGGGTATCAGTAAACAGGATCATTAGACTGCAGCGGTAGAAGAGGAAGCAAGTTCGTGGAGAATCTGTGGACAATTATGTGACAAATAACCACTACTGTTTGTCTTGTGTGTCTTGATGTTATGTAATCTAAACTTTGTTGTACGTCTTAGTCTCTTTCATACAAGTGTAAAAAAGTTATACCCCAATCACATTCTGTGGGGGCTTTTAAGAATACAAAGGTTAAAAATGCAGAAAATGCTGCGTTGTCAGAAGCTCCTAGCATATGTTTTTTTTTTCTTTTACGAGTATAACTGCAGCGAATAGTTAAACTAAAACAACTTTGTTCAGTCTGTGTCTCATTTTCACAGAGAGATAACAGTCAGAGTTATTTTGCAAAGGTGGGGACTGTCATTCTCGGACTTCACTCTTTGCTCAGAGTCACAGACAGAAAAGGAAGGAGAGAGGGGGGCTGAAACATATCCACACATTCCAAAGGCACCAGCGTTTAATATAGCATATAACAGCTTCAGTAAATAAGGAACATAGAATCAGCAAACTTTTTCACACAATTTGTCAAAAATAGCACTCATTCACAATCTCATCTCAATAGAATCATGTACTTTAAAACATTAAAACACTCACCTCAGTGTCTTTCAACTGATGTATGTTTGTTTATCACACTCCTTTTCTGTGTATCTATGTCCTGCTGGTACACTTTCATACAGGGGGGGGGGGGGATGAGAGTTAATGAACAGTCTTCAGACTGTGATGAATGTAAAATGTGTGATGCAGATATTGACTGGGGATAAAGGTTTTTCTCCCAACCCCCATCTGCATAAGACTTTACTTGTTTGTGATGTGAATTTGAAGGTTGCGAATTTTAAATGAAAGCATGAAGATTGAAGAAACATGAAAACGGACAGAATCAAAGGGGTGGAGCTAAATGATGCACAGCACATAATGGGTCATCCCTCTCTTGTCCAAAAAGAAAGGGGTGAGAATCTTGGACAGCCAGGAAAGTTTTTTTTTAATCTTAAATTTGATAAGACATTGCAGGCAGGATCAGATTAATAATGAATTACTTAAAGCATATCACATTTCAAATATGGATAGATGTTTGTGGATTATTCTGCCCTGATGTAACTCATGTCTCTGTTAATGGCAATGAGATCTTACAAGCCTTATCTGCATCCATCAAATTCTCACCGGATGGATCGGTACGGATTGAGACCTCAGGTGCCAGTTCAGAAGCGTTTAGTAAACTAACTGCTCTCCTGGTGGAGCTGGCTTATGTGTTTGTCCTGACAGCTGCTGCAGAAACTCAGCTTTCCGCAGGTCCTGACAAATTGTTGGCCACCTCCAAGACAGACATAGGGAAATTGAATGTATCCCCTATGATGGTATATTTGAAACCAAGATACACACCCCTGGGTCAAACAGTATCCCTTTAGTTTCCCACAAGAAAATGTTGTTGGGGACAAGTGGGAGACTTGGTTCCAAGGGGGGGTTTGCGCGAGATACGTCCTCCAGTGAACATCTCTCTTTTCCAGTCAAGAAAAGACACAAAGAGGTGTCCATGTGGACACCTAACACATGGTACATGACCTCCATGATTGGGGGAAAAGGTTACGGTTCTGGACTACCCACTAGTGGTCCTCACCCCTCATGACATCCAGAGCATATGCACGCAAGTGCAACCCAAGCACTTATCTCTGGCCTGTCAGATCCGGCTACAATGAGCCCTCTTCATGCCTCATAGTATTTCTTTCCAACGTTGTACTACCTTGAACCCGGCTACTCTTCTTCCAATCGAGTATCCTGGCTCAAATGGGGTAGGAGAAGGCACAGGTGATCAAGGTATTACTGATCAGCTATTTTTAAAAAATGTTTGCAACAAGAAAATTCAGGTTTTAAAAACAGTTACTGGAACCCCTTGTTAACAATGTATATTTTGAGCTTTTTGTAGATGGTACCAGGGTGAGGATTGGTGACTCCACACTGGATATGCAGTGGTCACACAACATGATGTCCCCAAAGCAGAAGCTCTGTCTCCGCATGTCACAGCACAAGAAGCAGAACTGAAGGCCCTCACTGAGGCGAGTAAACTGGCAGAGGGTAAGACGGCAAACATTTACACTGATTCCCGGTATGCATTTGGCATAGCTCATGATTGTAGCCCAATATGGAAGGCCAGACAGTTTCTTACCTCAGCAGGACAGCAAATTAAGAATAGTGCAGTGGTGCAGAGTCTCATGGAGGCCCTACTTCTACCTGACAAAGTGGAGAGCTCACACCAATTCCTACACTGGAGAAGCAAGAGGCAACACCATCTTAGAAAGCACAGCAAAGGCAGCGGCCCTCAAGCCGATGAAGAAAAGAAGATACTGACAGTAGTATCAGAGTCAGAGACAAAAACTTTGGACATTGACAAAACTTTGGACATTAATATGCTAAGGACTTTACAGTTACAAGCCAGCAAGGAAGAAAAGGAAAAATGGACTAAAAATGGAAGCAGCAGAACAGGATAGGATAGCGTATGGCGAACAGTCAACAGAACTTGCCTACCACGGTCCTTGTGCCCCATGATGGCCCAGCTGATGTGCGGAAAGATGCACCTATCAAAAGCAGCAATGATGTCGGCGCTTGAATGAGAACGGGTGACTCCTGGGTTCTCTGCAGCTGCTGCATCATTTGTCCAGTGTTGCATGGTCTGTGCCATAGGCAACAGGGCAGAAGTAAAGGGGCCACATAACACTTGCCTAGGCCACTCTACCCATTTCAGGGATTGCAAATTGACTACATTCAGCTCCCACTTGGTGGGAAATATGAATATGTGCTTGTTGTTGTTGATGTCTTTTCAGGTTGGAGGCCTACCCTGTTACCAAGTTAATTAAGCAGTTTACTGCACAGATGCTCATGAACGAGGTAATCTGCAGATATGGGGTACCGGAAGTGATTAAGTCAAACAAAGGTACACACTTCACTGAAGGCCCTTCACAGGTACACAGGTACACACTTCACAGGTGAAATAATGCAACACATCATGTCTGCTCTGGGTATATCCCAGGCCTTTCACACACCCTACCATCCACGGAGTAGTGGGAAAGTAGAAAGGACGGTACCCTGAAATTTAAGATACAAAAGACAATGGAGGAAACGGGCAAACCTTAAACTGAGTGCCTTCCATTATCTTTTTTTCTCAGTTAGGTACATACCTAGCAGCAGAGGAATAAATAAATAAGTTTAGAACACTGTGTATTTAGAACACTGTCATAGGTTTTCGCTAAAATTGTGCTTCACCGATGGAAGCCCTCTTGCTGCCTGAGAGAGTGGCCTGAAAATGCAAAAAAAGACCACTCCATGGATGGCACCTGATACAACAGTAAATCACCCAGCTGATCAGGCTGTGAAGACAGCCATGCAGAAGCCCAGTGTTATGGCACTCTGACCCCCCGAGTGCCAGGTGGGGTGCCCTGAACTTCCCGCACCCCACTGTCCCTGCCTACTTGCCTCGACCCTGGCTAACCCCAGGCGGACAACTGGACGGCGGTCCCTACTCTGGCTAGGGACCTGGCGACTACAAGGAAGAATCTAACCAGCGGGGGACAAAGTGCTGACAGAAAAGGCAGATGGATTGACCAACAGAAAATACTGAGCAACAGGCAAGCTGGACTAGAAGCTTATGAGCAAACTAGGGACTGACTGAGACTAGCTGCAGACTGAACTGACTAGACGCGGACAGAACCAATAACTGGCAGTGAGCTCAGATCACTGCCAGTCTTTTAACGACAAGGCTCCGCCCAGGGGCGGAGAGTGGGAGGAGGCAACTCCTCCCACTGCTGATTAAGAAGGATGGAGGAGTGCGGGCGGCACCCTACAGACGGACACGCCCACACTGCCGCCCACAGGCCACCCCACGCCGCCAGGAGAGCCCCGACCCCAGAGCTCCAGGACGCCGGAGCCGACACGGCCAACCACGGGACCCTGCGCTGCCCTGCATGGTAACACCCAGACTTGATCCTTCAGGGGTTTGGGCGGTACAGGCCAGACAACACCCCCGGTGGATTATGACTTGTTGATTCACTTACAAAAGGCGACTAAAGAAGGGCAAAGAGACACCTGGGGATAAATTGATGGTATCCAACAAGCCTTGTCCCCTACAGGCCCCTATCCTGTCAAAATAACTCCATGAGATTTCTACATCTAGGCACTCAAAGCACTTGGGTGTTCTATATACCATGCTCCAGATATAAAAGTCAACTAAGGTCCTTTACAGTATGAGATGTAAGTCCCAGAGATAACTCTTGTCATACTGAATATCCTTCTGAAAGGATGCAGAGTGGTTTCATGTTTCTAAGTTCCAAAATGTCTTAGTTGGCCATTGGAACAAATAAAACATACTATGATTGGACCATACAGTATAACCATCACTTAGTCCCCAGTCAGGTCCATTAACTGAACAATTAGTATGTTGTAATTAGACTTTTGATGCATCATTATCACTACTTACCAGCTGCAATACTTAGCTGAAAAACTATTATGTTCCTCTTAGTGTTTTGCAGTATCCTCGTCGTAAAGCATTTCTTCCTACTTCATGATAGCAATCCTCTGCTGTCAATCTATTGACTTTTAACTTAAAAGATAACCTTTCTTCATGTGTCTATTCCCATATTTTGTACATTCTGTACACCCTAGCCTATATACATCCCACAGTTAGACAATGCAACTGCAATAGCAATAGCAACAGGTCCTGCTTAGGCACCCATAGCGTCTCAATTACCCAGTTACATCCCCCATACTTTTTAACATATCCATACAAATCTTTATAGCATGTTGGTACCTTGTGAGAATTTGAAACTATTGGGTACTAAGAAATACACAGTGTACTGCATAACTGATAAAAATAAAAACAGGCTTGCAAAAGACGATACAGGAAATAAATATTACTAGACGACTAACAAAAGGCTGGAATACAGTAAATAATTAAAGTATACCTTTATATTGCGCTATTATTTATTTATTTTCATAATTCAGTAGTACATACATATGAAACTGTAAAATCAGTAAGGCCGCGGTCAGACAAGAAATTTTTTAGAGCATGAATAGGCGTGCTTAAAAGTCAGCTCAATTAGAACCAATGCTTGCCAATGAAAGTGGTCACATGTCTGATTTTTAGAGGTGATAAATAATCGCACCTGCAAAAGATAGGAAATGCAAGTGCAAAAGCACCTGGTCAGCTATTCATGCACCTAAAATCACTCATCTGATCGAGCCCTTAAGAAGGGAGATGAGGTTCAATGTTGACAATATAATACAAATGATTATACATTTCTTGGAGCAAAGTACATCCTATTTATACCTGGACTACATTACTTTAGGGTCGAAATTCAATGGAAAAAGACTTGGACGCAATTATTGATAAAAATAACCCCTAAATTATAGCATGCAATGCCAGTCTGCTGCACAAAAGAGTTAACATGAGATATCATATCCTTATATGAATGGCCCCTAAAATCAATTTGATGTGTCTTTGTACGACTACACAGACAACGTGTGGTCATTTGTTGCACTTAGGGGGACTCAATCACAATCTTTTTACAGCACTCTCTGAGAGTAGCACAAGGTAGTGACGGGCATGCGGAGTGATATATCTACTGTATATATCTGCAGTAGTTTTGGAGAAACTTGCATTTTAATAGTAGCAACCAGACATACAGAAGTAGTCCTTGATATGCATGAGCGGCAGTTAGCCTCACCCACCCCACCATCCAGCCAATTATTAACAACTCTCTTTCCATGTACATTAATAGGCAGACTGCCTATCATTGGCTGGAGGATGGGGTGTGTATGGCTAGCTGTAATTCATAAATTTCAAGGGCTAGTCTTCTATGTGTGGCTGTTACTATTAGGGATGTTAGTTTCTCCCAAACTACTGCATAAATACATATAGCAGACATATCACTGTAATCAATGTGACTGACATGCTGCTCTCAGAGAGGGCTACAAAATTATGGTGATAGATTTACCCAAGGTTAAAAAGGGGCTGCTGTTTTCTTTATTTTATTTCAGATATAAAGCCAAATCTATTAATCTTTCCATAGGCTGTACCTGGTATTGCAGTTAGGCTCCATTCTTTTGAATGGGGATGAAATGCAATAGCAAACACAGCCCAAAGACAGATGTGGAAATGTTTCAGGAAAAACATCAGATCTCTTTTTCTAGTCCTAAATCAAAATTTGAAGGTGATACTTTCCTTTCCAAACTACAGCATTAGAGTGCATTCAGATGAGCGTGTTTATGTGCGTACATACGTGCGCACATAAGCACGCGTCTATTAGAACCATTGGTTCCCTATGGTGTGTTCACATGTCCGAGGTTTACAGGTGTACAAATGCATGTACCTGCAAAACATAGGTCCATAGTGCGCATCAATATTCCCTGCGGGGAGTCCCCTCATCACTGAACACTGTGAAAGCACTGTCACAGTGTTCAGTGACAAGTGAACTCCCTGCAGGGAGTAACGAATCCCCTGCTACATTAGTCACAGCTGTGACAGCTGTGTAAGAGGATCACAAAGCTCTTCGATTGATTTCAATGCTGGCCACCCCACAGTGATTTTCGGGGAGGGCCTTTAAATATAAGCCCTTCCCTGAAAATCATTCCTATCTGGTGCTAAAAAATAAAAATATATATATACTCACGTCTCTGCCGCTGCCGAGACTCAGGTGCGTCCAGTCGCTTGGTCCCCGGCACTATAATGAATTTCTTTCAGCAGGCGGGGATTTAAAATCCCCGCCTGCTGAAATGGCTGTGTCTGATTGGCTGAGCACTCAGCCAATCACAGACAATGCTCAGCCGTTCATTGAATGACAGCTGAATGCTTCCTGTGATTGGTCACAGCGCTCAGCCCATCACAGGCAACACTCTGCCATTCAATGAATTCAATGAATGGCCGAGCGCTGCCTATGTACCTATGTATGCACCAGCACACACTCGTTTGAATGCACCCTTATGAAATGTGTTCCCACCGGCTTTAGTAATGGCTGAATTAGTTTTTAAGAAATGTATAGATATCTCTTTGATTTCCAGAGGGGTCGAGAGTTTTTTTTTTCATTTTATGACACTAAGATTCAAGGGTGGCTTTGCTGTCTTCTGGATCAACTTGTTTTGTTTGAATTTGATAGACGTTGCTCTTTTTTCAAGCCATGATGTACCTGAGCTGCCTAAGGGATGATTTGATGTATTTATTAATGCTTATGCTCGAACAATCCTTCAACTTCTAACAACTTAGAACAATTTCATCTCTATGTTTATGTAACAGAGTAGCTCTAATTTATATTATCAATGCACAGCAGGAAGAGGAAGCTGTATGTGATCAGCCCATCATGCTCAGTTTCCTGTCATAGGAAGCAGGGAAGACTGGAGAGGTGAATAACCAACTGGACAACAGATATGATCTTGACTACCTTGAACCATCAAAGAGGCTAGCATATTATTACCTCTATATGGGTTGCTCCAGGAGCACAACATCTGTGCATATGCCCTTTTAGGGGGGTCCCCTGCTTTAGAACCTCATATCGGAGTCAGAATAAACAACTCCTATTGCGATGGACTCAAGTTGTCATTGCATTATATGGGCAGTCATACTTTTTCCCAGCTCCTCCAAGCAAATGCAGCTGTTTTGTTGGGTGATGCGAGCAGGACCTGGAAGTTCAGCCAATCGCCCCAGCCTGAGGCCACATTTTGAAAGGGGTTATTTTAATGAGACAACCCCTATAACCACTCAAGGTGTTCATACACATTAGGTCAAACCTGCTAAATTAGGCATAATTGATAGACTAATGTGTATAGGGATCATCAGATTTTCACTTAATGGCAGATATTGAAGAACAAAAAGGATCAGACATGTTGGATGTAAACATACCTGATGTTTTGTCCCTCTAGCAGATAAACTCTTGTCAGAGGGGTCTGGCAGCTGCTTGCCCCTGTCATACCATTAAATAAACATGAATGCTTGACCAGTGTCTACATGTTTCTGATGGAGATGGTTGGAAAAGCTGTTGGCCAAATACACATTCAAACAATAGTTATCTTAAAGGGGCTGATTTTAATGAGAACTGCACCTGAAATTACGAGCACTGGCCACTTCAAAGTGGTCAGAGCAGTGGCTTCTGCTTGGACCCTGATATATTCCAACACAGCGGGTACTCCTTGGAAAAACCCTTCAAGTGTGTAGGGGCATTTAAACAATCTAGACCCCACATTTATTACTAGAGATGAGCGAGCATACTCGTCCGAGCTTGATGCTCGTTCATAAATTAGGGTGCTTGAGATGCTCATTACTCAAGACGAGCACCATGCGGTACTCATCTCGATTAAACGAGCACTGACCATTAAATTCAATGGAGCCGGCAATACAGCCGGCTCCATTGAAAGCAATGGGCTGCCGGCGAGCGCGGGATGAATTTTCGGGAAGGGCTTAAAAATATAAGCCCTTCCCTGAAAATCATCCTAAAATGTGTAAAAAAAAATAAAAAATTTATACTCACCTTTCCGCTAAATGACAGCTGAGAGCTTCCCCCGACTGGTCCCTGCGCTGAGCCAATCAGAGGCAGCACTCACTCACCCATTCATGAATTCATGAATGGGTGAGTGAGAGCTGCCTCTGATTGGTGAGGCTGTGACCAATCAGAGGCAGCCCATTCAGCAGGCGGGGATTTTAAATCCCCACCTGCTGAATACTACAGAAAGCAGTTCAGGAGAACTGCCAGCCAGACGCGGCTGAACTCCTGCTGCAGCGGAAAGGTAAGTATACATTTTTTTTTATTTTTACACATTTTAGGATGATTTTCAGGTAAGGGCTTATATTTTTAAGCCCTTCCCGAAAATTCATCCCGCGCTCGCCGGCAGCCCATTGCTTTCAATGGAGCCGGTTGTATTGCTGGCTCCATTGAATTCAATGGGCTAACATCGTTCTTCTCTGCCACAGCTGTTACAGCTGTGGCAGAGGAGAACGATCTTTATGCTGACAGTGCGGGGGGGGTCTGTAGTGGAAACCCAATATTTCTATATTTTGGACTGTGGGCCTTTGGTAGTGGACATTTGTGAATTTAACATTCTGTATAACCAAATGTTATGTTTGCCTTCTGTTCTTACATTTACGCAATATGCAATACTTCCTTTAATGAAACTTCTGTTCTCAAAACGCTGACAAGATAATATATAGTGTAAACACGTTACATTTTCCATCTGTTTTGTGCCTTTAGAAGAAGTAAGGATTAGACAGATAACCACACTTGAGACAAGTACCGCTTTTAGATACCGCAATAATTACCCAAGCAAGTTTACTGGAAACTTATGCAAATAACATGGGAGGTTTGTGCAATTACTAATTCATGATGTAACATCCAATCATATCGAAGGAACCACACGTGGGTCCAAGACAACCCACTCATCCCGTCTACCACCTGATGGCCAATCACAGATGACCGGAGGATGGAAGAATTGCAAGATGCTTATCCAATAATTGAACAATACGTTGTATCTATGTAATCTTTGACCTGCCCAGATGGGCAGATATGTTAAACTCTTTTAAAAGAGGCTGCGCGCCCAACATTAAAGCAGAATTGAGGAAGCTTATACATGCTGAACCTGTGTCAGTGTGAAAACTTCTTATGCGCATTATCAATTCAGAATTAATATGGAAGGGTGTAAACATTCCAAATTGATCAAGTCGGTGGACACAAAAGGAAATCCACGACAGCTGGTGGCCCGTACGGGGAGTGATCGATAGGTTCCAAACATCTCGGACAGAAGACACGGACATAGGCAACCTTGGACTTGGCGGGCCCAACAAAATCATCAGAACACGGTAAGATAAATTAATTATCTATACCTGTGTGGCTGAGTTCAGGCTTGCCTGTGTGCTGTGTCAAGGCCGATCGGTTTGGACCCACACGACGACAGGTATTTCTTTAAGTCTCGATCACTCGATAAGAACCTGTCATAAGATATAAAAGGAATGTTTACATGCCTGTTGTCTTGAGAGTACTGGTCGATTGGCGAGCTCAGTGAGTTGCCCTAAGGGAAAGGAAAACCCTGCACAGGCGTCCCTGCTCTGGTCTGGTTACAAAACCTAAGAGTAAGGGACCTGTCAGGGGGTTTGACTAGGGGTTCCTGCTCTGGTCTGGTTTGGTTACAAAACCTAGGAGTCAGGGAACTGTCAAATGTCTGGACAGGTATCGCTACTTCGGTAAAGTCTGGTAAAAGACCTAGAAGAAAGGGAACTGCCAGACAGCATCTCAAGGGGCAGCTAGACTAAGCCAGCTGTACTGGTGCTCTGTCTATTTGTGTGTGTCCACAAATTTGTTTATTGTTTGAACGTTCATGAGTAGATCCCTCTGTCTGAGGGTAGATTACTAAACTGTGTAGCGACAGAAATGCTAGAGACTCTAGGGCGGGACATACTGTGTCCGGCGTCTGAAGAGACTTCTATAATCATGAATCTGGCTGCCATGATTGAAATTGAAAGGAAACAAACATTGTACTAAGGTCAATTCTTACCTTGGTTATCATTGATTAATCAAGCAATCTTCCTGTGTGCTCAAAGCGTCCTACCTGTCCTTTATATAAAGTTAGTGTGCTTGTCTGTTGTGTAGAGCTAATCCTGCTGAGTTGTTTATATAGAAATAGTCTGTTTGTCTGTCATATAGAATTAGTATCAGTCCTGCTCAACTGTAAGAAGGGATTGTTGGCAGTGAGAACGCATTGGCTGGGTTATAGCCAAGATTAATGCACCGTACACAGCGGCACGCTGTGAGTTCGGACTTTATAGGTTAGATGTTCATGATTGAATCCCTTCTAATAAAGGCGGACTGCTAAACTGTGATTTGTTGAAAGTTGAAAGTATAGGCTTCTGCCCGTAAGTGAATGTATAAAAAGGGTTAACTGAATTTGTTTAGTGAGGAAAAAAAAAAAAGGCTGCTTACTTCATTTAAAAAGAGGAAGTGCTGTAACACTGAATAGAAGTGAAAGCAAATTCATGTGCTGTGACAAAACAACTACTGTTCGTATGTCTTGTTATGTAATCTAATCTTTGTTATACGTCCGTCATACAAATGTAAAAGGTTATATGCCACTCACATCCTGAGGGGGCTCTTAAGAATACAAAGTTACACACAGTTGTGACCGTAAAGTTACAACATAGTATGTCAGAGGAAGAGAAGGCGGGCTGAAATGGCGTCAGTACCAACACATGCCAAGGACGCCAGCGTTCAATATAACAGTTAAGTTGTATAACAGTTGAGTAAATAGGGAGAATTGCAGTACATTACCAATCAGATGGAGATGCCCGGCATCTAAGACTGCATCTGCCCGGTCGCCGGAAGGACGACCAGGAACGAGTCTGGGACAAAAACTGTTGTAAAAGTAAATTAGCCACGTTCTCCCTTGTAATCCTGTCTCTTCCATTCTGTGTTAGAGGTAACGATAAGGCCAGGTATCCACAGGAGGGACGGGGCAGATTGACCCGTAATTTGTAAAATGTAAATTGTCTGATGCATAAGACTTTATTTGGTTGTGATGTGTATCCGAGGACTGCCAACGTTGAATGAGAAAATGAGGAAGTAGGTATACAGCCACACTCAGAGGGGTGCAGCTAGATGATGCATACGTCTCTTCTGCAAGGAGGGGGTAAGAATCATAGATAGCCAGAAGAAAAAGTTTTGTTTTTTTCTCCTGTCCCAAACTCAGCTTTCCACGGTTCCTGACAAATTATGGGCCGCCTACAAGACAGACGTAGGGAAATTGAATGTACCCACCATGATAATGTGTACGAGACCCAGATACACACCCCTGGGTCAAACAGTATCCCCCTAGGTTAAAAAAAAGCCACGCATGTTAGGTGCTGTGTGCTGATGCTTTGGAAAAACTGCCGACCGGCCACAATTTCACTGTTAATTTCCCTTGCAGAAGCTGTAAGGCCTGGAGGCCTCCAAAGACTAACCAAGTTCTGCAAGAAAGGTTGTTCTCCTGGCCAGGCCATACCTGTACATACATCCGTTGCCAAATTCCACACCTTTCTGGGCCTTGTTTCATACTGCCGCCCATACGACAGTATTGACACAAAAGCACGGAGGACAATCACGGCCACTGGGATACTACTCCATGAGGTTAGATCCAGTGACTCGAGGAGCTCCCTCATGTGTTTGTGCGGTGGCAGCAGTACAGGCAATGGTTGACAAATCTTCTAAGTTGGTATTGGACTACCCCCTAGTGGTCCACACCCCAAATGACATCCAGAACATACCCACACAAGTACAACCCAAGCACTTATCTCTGGCCTATCAGATCCGGCTACAATGTGCTCTTTCCATGCCTCCCCCAATATTTCTTTCCGATGTTGTACTACCTAGAACCCGGCTACTCTTCTTTTAATCAGGTATTCCGGTTCAAACGGGGGAGGGGAGGCATAAGTGATCTGAGCATGGCAGATCAGCTATTTTTTAAAAATAGTGCAACAAGATTCTGACAAAAACTGTTGTTAGAATCCACTGTTAATGATGCATATTTTGAGTTTTCTTTTGTAGATGATACCAGGGTGAGGATTGATGACTCCGAACCAGATATGCAGAGGTCACACAACAAGATGTCCTAAACGCAGAAGCTCTGCCTCCGCATGTCTCAGTGCAAAAGCGGAACCGAAGGCCCTCACTGAGGCGTGTAGAGTGGTAGAAGGTAAGACGGCAACCTTTACACTGACTCCTGGTATGCATTTGGCATAGCTCATCATTATGACCCAATATGGATGGCCAGACAGCTTGTTATCTCAGTAGGACAGCCAATTAAGAATGGTGCAGCGGTTCAGAGTCGCATGGAAACCCTACTACTACCTGGCAATGGAGAGCTCACACCGATTTCTACAATGGAGAAGGGAGAGACGACACCCTCGCCAACAGCACAGCAAAGGCAGCGGCCCTCAAGCCGTGGAAGAAAGAAGAAAAGATACTGACAGCATGAGTCAGTGATAAAAACTTTGGACATTGATAAAACCTTTGGACTTTGATAAAGACTTTGGACATTGATATGCTAAGGACTCTACAGTTACAAGCCAACGAGGAAGGAAAGCAAAATGGGCTAAAAGATGGGAGCAACAGAACTGGACGGCGTATGGCGAACAATCAACAGAACTTGCCTACAGAGGTCCCTGTCCCCCATGATGGCCCAACTGGTACACAGAATCAAAAGCAGCAATGATGTCGACACTGAACGAGAATGGGTGACACCTGGGTTCTCTGTAGCTGCTGCATCATTTGTCCAGTTAACATGATCTTTGCCATGTGCGAGTCAGGACAGAAGTAAGGTGGCCATATAACACTTGCCTTGACCACTCTACCCATTTCAGAGATTGCCAATTTGACCACATTCAGCTCACACCTGTTGGGGAGTATGAATATGTGCTTGTTGTTGCTCGAGTCTTTTTCAGGTTGGAGGCCCACCCTGATACTAAGGTAAATGAGCAGGTAACCACACAGAAGCTCATGAATGAGGTAATCTACAGATACAGGGTACCGGAAGTGAATAAGGTAAACAAAGGTACACACTTCATAGGTGAAATAATGTGACATCATGTCTGGAAGGTAATTGGACAGGGGAGTGTGCCTTAGTAAAGCCCTTATGCTCCTCCACATCCTGTCAGACAGCATTGAGGATAATGAGGTTACCCCCAATAGTTACTTTATCTCGATCCAACTCTGCTGTGTTCTGTAGTTATCCTGTCATGTTGGTCTATCCTTGTTTTCTGCATAGGTACGGCGGTTCCTTCCAGTCTTGTCACTAGGTAGTGTAGGGTCAGTGTAGGCGGCCTGGACGTGTCCACCATCCGGGCTATCTCCAGGAGGGACATTGGTGTGGGTGAAGATCAGGGAGTCCCACGCCGTGCGTACCTGTGCATACTACTAGTATTGTAACAGTACACTAGAGTGAGAAGAGAGGCTCCTGGTGGTAGTTTTGACCTACACGTGTACATTGACGTCATAGGACAGCCAAGGGGGGTACCTGACGAGTTTTTTAAAACTTAGAGACCACGTTAAAGCTAGATTCGAGTCCATTTTCCTGATCATTATCGTAAATAAAATGTTGACCGGATTAATTATGTTTATTATAATTAGCAGCGGTTTATAAATTATACTAGAGATGCCTTATAGGGACTAGTCGACCAATAGGACTTACCTCGACTATGACTTTTCAAAATAGAATGGCACTAGGTACAATTTTAGCCAAAAAGGGGAGTGTCTGTAAGATGATAGGGGAGACTTGTACCTACATTCCAGACAAAACGTGACCCGTGGGTAAAGACGCAGTTGCCATTAAGAAGCTGACCGCACTAACTAAAAAGAGCTAACCTTAGTCTGTTTCCTCAGTTAGGTACATACCTAACAGCAGAATAGAAAAAATAAGTTTTAAAACATTGTGTATTTACAACACTGTGATAGGTTTTCGCTAAGATTTTGCTTTATTTTATCTGCAGTGCACTCTGCTCATGCCACGCAACATACCGGTGTTACAACGCCCCTGGTCCTGTTACCTTGCCGCCTCTGGAAAAGGGAAGTGGGAATAATCACCTTGTAGCTCTTTCCTTCCAGACTGATAGATATGATCATGCACTTACTAATGAGACAGAGGTTCAGTCATGTTGATCAGGCATTAGATAGCCTAATTTTGCACTCTTTGTGGATGAATCGAGGTAGCGTCAAGAAGGCGGGTTCTACACAAGTTATGCAGTGTTTACCTGAAATAGTAAAAGCCGCACCTCTCCTAACCTAATGCCTCGAGATCCCAGGTGATAGCCTAGACCTCCACATGTACCAAAGACCCGATTGCCATGAATCCACAGCTAGGTATCGGAGGGGCATTTACAGCCTAAGCGACAGTTGTGAAAGACCACCACTCTACTGAGTTTTCGAAACGTTCTACACAAGAGTTTACGCTGATAAAGAAGTTATTAATTATATTTGTTGCCATTATAATTGTCCTAATTCCTGTTTGCTGTTGCATACAGTGTATTCCGACCCTGATGACTGCCTGGTCCACCTGTCTTACTATGATGTTCAACAAAAAAACCCCACTGTCAGTGCAAACGTCGTCATCAAGGATCCAGAATACGATGATGTCGAACCATCCTATACCCCCATGACAGCAGTAGCTCCAGTCTACAACACAATGCAAGTCTAGGGTCAGCGGTGGGGGTGGGACGGAGCAGGGCGAGTTTAGTGAAACAGATAGTTTCAAGGGGGGGGTCTGTAGTGGAAACCCAATATTTCTATATTTTGGACTGTGGGCCTTTGGTAGTGGACATTTGTGAATTTAACATTCTGTATAACCAAATGTCATGTTTGCCTTCTGTTCTTACATTTACGCAATATGCAATACTTCCTTTAATGAAACTTCTGTTCTCAAAACGCTGACAAGATAATATATAGTGTAAACACGTTACATTTTCCATCTGTTTTGTGCCTTTAGAAGAAGTAAGGATTAGACAGATAACCACACTTGAGACAAGTACCGCTTTTAGATACCGCAATAATTACCCAAGCAAGTTTACTGGAAACTTATGCAAATAACATGGGAGGTTTGTGCAATTACTAATTCATGATGTAACATCCAATCATATCGAAGGAACCACACGTGGGTCCAAGACAACCCACTCATCCTGTCTACCACCTGATGGCCAAGATGACCGGAGGATGGAAGAATTGCAAGATGCTTATCCAATAATTGAACAATACGTTGTATCTATGTAATCTTTGACCTGCCCAGATGGGCAGATATGTTAAACTCTTTTAAAAGAGGCTGCGCGCCCAACATTAAAGCAGAATTGAGGAAGCTTATACATGCTGAACCTGTGTCAGTGTGAAAACTTCTTATGCGCATTATCAATTCAGAATTAATATAGAAGGGTGTAAACATTCCAAATTGATCAAGTCGGTGGACACAAAAGGAAATCCACAACAGCGGGGTCTCACTCTTGCCACTATTGTGGCTTAATAGTGAGACCTCGGAGCCCGAAATGCAGCCCTGCATGTTGCTCCTCGCCTGCTCTATCCATTTCTGTGTTTTTTACATGACTTTGGTGATTTGCTAAGATTTTCACAAATGAAAACCTTAGCGGAGCACCAGTCATATACAAAAATGCTCGAGTCGCCCATTAACTTCAATGGGGTTCGTTACTCGAAACGAACTCTCGAGCATCACTGAAAGTTCGACTCGAGTAACGAGCACTCGAGCATTTTGGTGCTCGCTCATCTCTATTTATTACCATTAACCCCTTATATGCCCATATACTACCAAAGATAAACATGGCATGCTAAAAGACAGATATATAAGAGCTGATTCAGATCAGCACTGTTGGTTCCACTTTCCTACTCTGTTATGGGAGCAATAAAATGGAATCCACTGGCCGAAGAGATCTGTTTTACGACGGAACTGAATAGCACCGGACGGACCCCTTTGACCATAAGGAGATCTATTAGATTTCAATCTCATTGTCTGGAATTCAGCAACAGAGGCTTCAAAAGGAACCTCTGACACTGATATGAGCAAATTCTAAGACACTCTTGAAATTCGATATGCATACCTTAACCTTCCCTTTTCATTGGTGGCACAATAATATGAGCCTATAAAGTTCATTTTTTATGATTAACCCCTTAGTGACGAAGCCTGTTTGCGCCTTAATGGCCCAGCCAAATTTTGGAAAACTAACATGTGTCACTTTAACATAGAATAACTCCGTAAAGGCTTTGCATATCCTAATTATTCTTACATTGTTTTTTAGCCACATATTGTACTTCATTTAGGTGGTGAAAATATACCGATAGAATTTCTGTATATTTATTAAAAGCGCCAAAATTGGGAACATTTTGAAAAAATTAACATTTTTTCACATTTTCAACTGCAATATGTCAAATATATGCAAACAAACTGTACACATTTTTGATAAGCTGTATATTTTCATCTGTTTACTTTATCTAACGGCTGTGGATGTGGAATCACTGTGTCAACCGGTATTCTTGTATCGTGTCACCACCAGTCTGATGAGTGGAGACGGGCTGAGGTGAAGGGAACACCCAGAGCTTCTTATCGGCAGCCACATCCACACCCTCACTGCTGTGCCCAGAACTCTGTGCTAGCTGCTGATTGGCCGCTTTTATACACACGTTCAGCCACCTTCAGGGAGCTACAGAGACCAGCAGCTCGGTGAAGAGACTTCACAGAGGGAGGATTGGAAGAGCTTCACAGAGGGAGGGAGCTCCCTCTGTGTCGCCGGGTTGTCATGGCAACAGGACACCAGATACAGGGGAATGCAGTGAACACTTTCCATAGGCTACTTTGGAAAGCGCAGCCCTGCTGTCCACGGGCGGAGAATAACAGTGATTCTCCACTCGGGGGATTTAAATCACAGCATGCTGTGATTTGCCACGATTCTCCATGGTGAGCCTATCTGTCAGATAGGCTCAGCACGGAGAGCCATCGGCCCCTGCCCTGCTCCCCAGCAGCAGCTCCCGCAATGATGACCTGCCATGGGATATCGCTACGCCCATGGACAGGAGTCCTAAATCGGCGGCAGAATCACGCTTTGGGGCACTGAGCTATTAGGTTCAATAGGACCCAATAGCAGCATTTTTCCGCCACGGATTTACGCTCCCTCTGTGTCGCTTGGTTGTCATGGTAACAGGATGCCAGATACAGGGGAATGCAGTGAACGCTTTTCATAGACTAGTATGGAAAGCGCAGCCCTGCTGTCCATGGGCGGAGAATCATAGCGATTCTCCACTTGCGAGATTTAAATCGCAGCATGCTGTGATTTGCCGCGATTCTCCACGGTGAGCCTATCTGTCAGATAGGCTCAGCACGGAGAGCCGTCAGCCCCTGCTCTGATCCCCGGCAGAGGCTCCCGCGACGGCGATCTGCCGCGGGATATTGCTATGCCCGTGGAAAGGAGCCCTAAATCGGCGGCAGAATCACGCTTGTGGGCACTGATCTATTAGGTTCAATTGAAGCCAATAGTAGCGTTTTTCTGCAGCGAATTTACGCCGCATGAACCGCGGCAGAAATCCGGCCATGAGCATTAGCTATTAAGAAGCTCCTGTCCACAGGCGATATGTCACTGCGTTATTTGCAGCGATAATCCGACTGCGGGTAACGCAGTGACCGCTTTCCATTGACTTAACTATGGAAAGCGCAGCCCACTGTCCACAAGTGGAGAATCATAGTGAAATGTTTGAAACAAAGTTAAAACGGTGCATTCATCTGTAGAGTTTAATATGAACAGTTATGTCTTTGCACTATAGTTCAACAGTCAGAAAAAAACTATGGAGCTAGGATCGCAGCCAGAGCGGCTTCTGAGAAGGGCATGTAAGAAAACGCTATGGATACAGCATACAATGCACCCTGCAGTCCTGTATTTCAGTACTGACCTTCTGAAGAAGTCTTTTTTGTCTGTCCTCGCTGGAGGGTGTACGGCACAATACGTCTTGGAGAGGATTGTGGTGCCGGCACGGCGCAGGAGGATCCTCAATCAGACGCCACTTGGATGGTAACTCATTGGCGCAATAGGGTCTCTTCCTGGACTTCTTAGAGCCACTGTCCGCCATTGCTATGCCAACAGACAAATAAAGAAAAACGAATTAATTGTATACATTATAACCGTCACAGCCCAGTACATGTGAGAAGTATGAACATGGCATCAGATTCCAGACACCGCCACTGGAATCACAATCTATAAGTAATGACATCTATATTATAAAGTATACCCAGTGATGTAATCATGGGGTAGATGCCTCTTCTGAATGGATGTCACCAAAGAAGGATTCATTCTGAGGCCTCGGTCAGACGGGCGTTTTTTGCCGCGATTTGCGGATCACATGACGGATGCGCATCCGCAAATCGCGTGACCGGGGCCGAAAAATCGCCAGAAAAATCTGCTCCTAGCCGCGTTTCCTTTGAAACGGGCCGGAGCAGAGGAGCGCTGTCCAGCGCATTGAATTCAATGGAGCCGGCAATACAGCCGGCTCCATTGAAAGCAATGGGCTGCCGGTGAGCGCAGGATGAATTTTCAGGAAGGCCTAAAAAATATAAGCCCTTCCCTGAAAATCATCCAAAAATGTGTAAAAAAAATAAAAAAAATAAAAAAAAATATATATATATATATATATATATATATATATATATATATATATACACTCACCTTGTCCGTGCAGCCGGAGTTCAGCCACGGCCGGCCGGCAGTTCTCCTGAACTGCTCTGAGTAATTGAATTGTCAAGCTTGACAAAGACCATCTATGTAACGGTCGAAACGTCGCTGTGTCCTTTGATGATGTGATGTTCTGATGAAAATACAAGTCTTTTATTGCACCTGAAGATTTGGACTCTGCTGCCTATTTTCTCTTTCTATGTAGCTGGGGAAAGGTCAGCGGATAAAGATCCTATAGGGGACATCGATGAAGGCCTTAGATAAGATATTTCACCTTCCCTCATGATTCGGGTCCATGACAGGAGTGAAACCTTAGCTTCTTTTTACTTTTACATGATCCAATGGATAACGGTGATCACGTGATCAGGAACCTCGTACCGCACCCCACCGTGAAATCTTCAGGTTCTTGCCTACGTTTATTAGCCAGGAGATTTTAAATCACCCCGGCAATCCGCAGCTTTTCTGCATGTGTCCGCCATTTTGGAAATGGGTGGGTGCGCAGAAACCGGGGTAAGCTCCATAGATAAATCCGGGGGCCTAAGGCACATAATTTCATCTCCCCTCACGGATATGATCCGAGAGGGGAGATGAAACTTAAACTTTTTTTCACACTTTTTTTTTTACTTTACATGATCGCCGTTATCCATTGGATAGCAGCAATCATGTGAATGGGAACCGCATACAGCAGGGACATCGCGGAGGACAGCCAAGAGTACTTTCAGCTCCCCTCATGGGGGCTTTCCGCAGTCCGACATTACAGCTCCAGGGTGTTGGCTACCTCAGGTAACTGACAGCATGGAGCTGTCACGTCCACAGCTTGCAG